>NC_073647.1:47628331-47931362 GCF_029407905.1 Bubalus kerabau | reverse complement strand
GGTGACAGAAAAAAGGTCCAATGCTATAAAGAGCAATATAGCATAGGAACCTGGAATGTTAATTCCATGAATCACGACAAATTGGAAGTGGTCAAACAGGAGATGGCAAGAGTGAACGTCAAAATTCTAGGAAACAGTGAACTAAAATGGACTGGAATGGGTGAATTTAACTCAGATGACTCTTATGTCTACTACGGCAGGCAGGAATCCCTCAGAGGAAATGGAGTAGCCATCATGGTCAGCAAAAGAGTCCAAAATGCAGCAGCTGGATGCAATCTCAAAAACTATAGAATGATCTCTGTTTGTTTCCAAGGCAAACCATTCAATATCACAGTAATCCAAGTTTATGTCCCAACAAGGAATGATGAAGAAGCTGAAGTTGAACGGTTCTATAAAGACCGACAAGACCTTTTAGAACTAACACCCAAAAAAGTTGTACTTTACGTTATGGTGGACTGGAACGCAAAAGTAGGAAGACAAGAAACACCTGAAGTAACAGGAAAATTTGGCTCTGGAATATGAAAGGAAGCAGGGCAAAGGCTAATAGAGTCTTCCAAAGAGAACACACTGGTCATAGCAAACACCCTCTTCCAACAACACAAGAAAAGACTCTACACATGGACATCACCAGTTGGTCAACACTGAAATCAGATTGATTATATCGTTTGCAGCCAAAGATGGAGAAGCTCTATACAGTCAGCAAAACAAGACTGGGAGCTGACTGTGGCTCAGATCATGAGCTCCTATTGCCAAATTCAGATTTAAAATGAAGAAAGTAGGGAAAACCACTAGACCGTTCAGGTATGAAGTAAATCCAGTCCCTTATGATTATGCAGTCGAAGTGAGAAATAGATTTAAGGGACTAGACCTGACAGATATAGTGCTTGATGAACTATGGACGGAGGTTCGTGACATTGTACAGGAGACAGGGATCCAGACCATCCACATCGAAAAGAAATGCCCAAAAGCAAAAAGGCTTTCGGTGGGGGGGGGGAGGCGGGGGGGTCTTGCAAATAGTTGTGAAAAGAAGAGCAGCATAAAGCACAGGAGAAAAGGAAAGATATAAGCATCTGAATGCAGAGTTCCAAAGAATAGCAAGAAGAGATAACAAAGCCTTCCTCAGTGATGAATGCAAAGAAATAAAGAAAAAAAAACGGAATGGGAAAGACTAGACATCTCTTCAAGAAAATTCGAGATACGAAGGGAACATTTCATTCAAAGATAGGATCAAAAAAGGACAGAAATGGTATGGACCTAACAGAAGCAGAAGATATTAAGAAGAGGTGGTAAGAATATCCAGAAGAACTGTACAAAAAAAAAAAAAATCTTCATGACCAAGATAATCATGATGGTGTGATCACACACCTAGGGCCTGACATCCTGGAATGTGAAGTCAAGTGGGCCTTAGAAAGCATCACTATGAACAAACTAGCGGAGGTGAAGGAATTCCAGTTGAGTATTTCAAATCCTGAAAGATGATGCAGTGAAAGTGCTGCATTCAATATGCCAGCTAATTTGAAAAACTCATCAGTGGCCACAGGACTGCAAAAGGTCAGTTTTCCCTCCAATCCCCAAGAAAGGCAGCACCAAAGAATGCTCAAACTACCACACAATTGCACTCATCTCAGAGGCCAGTCAAGTAATTCTTAAAATTCTCCAAAGCAGGCTTCAGCAATATGTGAATCATGAACTTCCAGATGTTCAAGCTGGTTATAGAAAAGGCAGAGGAATCAGAGATCAAATTCCCAACATCTGCTGGATCATGGAAAAAGCAAGAGATTTCCATAAAAATATCTATTTCTGCTTTATTGACTATGCCAAAGCCTTTGACTGTGTGGATCACAGTACACTGTGGAAAATTCTGAAAGAAATGAGAATACCAGACCACCTGACCTGCCTTTTGAGAAACCTCTATGCAGGTCAGGAAGAGCAGTTAGAACTGGACATGGAATAACAGACTGGTTCCAAGTAGGAAAAAGTGTACATCAAGGCTGTATATTGTCACTCTGCTTATGTAATTTATATGCAGAGTGCATCATGAGAAACGCTAAGCTGGAGGAAGCACAGGCTGGAATCAAGATTGCTGGGAGAAATATCAATAAGCTCAGATATGCAGATGACACCACCATTATGGCAGAAAGTGAAGAAGAACTAAAGAGCCTCTTGATGAAACTGAAAGAAGAGAGTGAAAAATTGGCTTAAAGCTCAACATTCAGAAAGAGAAGATCATGGCATGTGGTCCCATCACTTCATGGGAAGTAGATGGGGAAACAGTCGAAACAGTGGCTGAGTTTATTTTTCTGGGCTCCAAAATTACTGCAGATGGTGACTGCAGCGATGAAATTAAAGGAAGCTTACTCCTCTAAGTAGAGTTACGACTACCCTAGACAGCATATTAAAAAGCAGAGAATCTATGGGAGAGGGTGGGGTGATTTGGGAGAATGACACTGAAAATTGTATAATATCATATATGAAACGAATTGCCAGTCCAGGTTCGATGCATGATACAGGATGCTTGGGGCTGGTGCACTGGGATGACCCAGAGGGATGGTACAAGGAGGGAGGTGGGAGGGGGGAACAGGATGGGGAACACATGTACACCTGTGGCAGGTTCATGTGTATGTATGGCAAAACCAATACCATATGTAAAGTAATTAAATTCCCATTAAAATAAATAAATTTATAATAAAAATAAAAAAATAAAACATAGACATTACTTTGGCAACAATGGTCTGTTTAGTCAAAGCTATGGTTTTTCCAGTGGTCAGGTATGGATTGAGAGTTGAAGTATAAAAAAGCTGAGTGCCAAAGAATTGATGTTTTTGAACTGTGGTGTTGGAGAAGACTCTTGAGAGTCCCTTGGACTGCAAGAAGATCCAACCAATCCACCCTAAAGGATATCAGTCCTGAGTGTTCATTGGAAAGACTGATGTTGAAACTGAAACTCCAATATTTTGGCCACCTGATTCGAAGAGCTGACTCATTGGTAAAGACCCTGAGGCTGGGAAATATTGAGGGCAGGAGAGAAGGGGACAACAGAGGAAGAGATGGTTAGATGGCATCACCAACTCAATGGACATGGGTTTGGGTGGACTCCGCGAGTTGGTGATGAACAGGGAGGCCTGGTGTGCTGCGATTCATGGTGTCGCAAAGAATCAGACACGACTAAAAACTGAACTGACATCCTCTCAGGCTTTCAGTGGAGACCAGTCCATCTGTCTTCCCATTTGTCTCTGCCTATTGGAATTTAAGTGCATCAATTATCTATTTTTATCTTAAAGGGGTGATCTTGTGGGGGAGCATCACTGTACAGTCTGTACCATAGTCAGCGGGTTTGGGGTTTGGGGTGGGGCTGGATTTGATGGACCACAAGTCACATCTTGCCTTAGGGTGTGCCAGCACCTATGGCTGGGAAGTTCAGTGGTACCACGTCTGAAGCCAGATGTGAGGCAGAGCCTTCCTTTTTCTTATTGGCTTTCACTGTCCTATTGGGGGCAGGGTGGGATCCCAAGTTTCTGGAGCAGAAGCCCTGAATGTCAGGCCAGATCTGGCTGTGTTCCCTCAAGTATGTACTCTCCCCTCTCCCAGCACTGCAACCCCTGCCACAGAGGGACAAGAGGAGCATGTTCTGGTTAGAAAAATAACAAAAGGAGCAAATCTCTAGGCTGGCTTCTTAAGAGATCCAGGCTACCTCCAACGTGCCATCTGTGTCATCACCATCAGTAGTGTGTCCTGCCTTGCTTAAACATACCTTCTGGTCTGAGACCTCTTGGTCCCTCACAGCTGGTCACTACCCTGCAAGTTCCCATAGGGGAGGGTCCAGGCCATGCCAGGGGAAAGGGGGCACTACAAGAAAGCCCCAAGAGGACCACCCACCCTGTGGGTGGTGGCCTGTGGGGGCCTCACAGTGCCCACCCCTCCTACCAGCACAGAAGGCCCAAGTCTGTGCCACAATCTACTCCCGAGTTGTCCCTCCATTTCTCTCACAGGGGCTCCAGGAACCAGCAGGCGAAGGCAGATATCTGAGGCCCAAGTCCATAGGGCAGAGAGCTGAGGAGGTCCAGGCAGTGCCAAGAGTCAAGGTGAGTTGGCTACCCTGAATGTGCACCAGGGACTCAACATCCTAGAACAGTGGGGACCCAAAAGGCCCTAATCCTCCCCACCATGTCAGCCCCACAACCTCAAGCTGTGCTGACTGCACACTGGTGACCCACCTCACATCCTCCTTCAGGTAACCAGGGGTTAGGCTGCTTAGGAGGAGCTCCTCTATGAGGCCTGAGAGCACCCCTCAAGGGGAGACTTGTAAGTGGCCTGAATCAAACCGCCCAGGGTGGGTTTCTCTCCTGAGGATGCTCACAACCAGCCTCGCATGCAGGCCCAGGATCCCCATCTGTCCCCCTGCCTCACTCCTGTCTGCACCTCAACCCTGGTCATCATGCAAGGGATGCATGAGCTCTGCCAGCCTGAGAGAGTCTTTCAGGATCCAAGAAATGAAGAGGGCCTGATGCAGGCACAGTTCATTTGGGGTGAGGAGAAGGAAGTGGAGGAGGAGGATGAAGAGGAGCAGAAAGTGGGGAATGAGGAGGAGGACCAGCAGCAGCAGCAGGTGGAGGGAGGAGGAGCAAGTAGAGGAAGGAGATGCAGCTACCTTCTCCTTCTCCTGGTCTGGGGTACCCTGGAGGAAGTGGCTGCTGCTGCAACACCCAGTCTCCCCCAGAGCCCTCTGGGTGTCTGGCCCTCTCCCAATGCCATGGCTGCTAGTCCGGGGAGCCAATATGAAGAGCATGTCCTCAGCAGGCAAGATGAAGTGCTAAGCACCTCATGTGACCAGGAAGATGCCAGATCCTGGCTCTGAGATGCCCTGCGGGTGAAGAAGAATGAGCTGGTGCAATTCCTGCTCAGCAGGTGTCTTGCCAAGGAGCCGATCACAAAGGCAGAAGTGCTGAACAGTGTGCTCAAAGATTACCAGGACGATTTCCTGGTGGTCTTCGGTCAAGCCTCAGAGTATTTGCAGCTGGTCTTTGGCTTGGAGGTGAAGGAGGTGGACCCCAGTGAGCACACCGATATCCTGGTCCCCTCCCTGGGCCTCACCCTCAGTGAGATGCTGAGCGATGGGCAGAGGTTGCCCAAGGCCGGCCTCCTGGTGGTGATCCTGTGCCTGATCGCTGTGGAGGACGGCCATGCCCCTGAGGAGGTGATCTGGGGAGCACTCAGCAGGATGAGGGTGTGTCTCGGTAAGAACACTTCATCTATAGGGAGCCCAGGGAGCTGTTCACCCAAGTGTGGGTGCAGGAGGGGTACCTGGTGTACCGGAAGGTGCCTGATGAAGACCCTGCTTGCTATGAGTTCCTGTGGGCTCCCCAGGGCTATGTGGAGACCAGCAAGTTTAAAGACCCGGAATATCTGGACAGAGTTGGTTGAAGGGGTCCCAGTTCCTTCCTACACCTCTGCAAAGGCTGCGAGGGAGGAGGAAAGAGGACTCTGAGCCAGAGCAGCAGCCAGGCTCCTTCTGGGCCCATGTCCAACAGCTTGTCCTAGGGGGCAGGAAAGGAGGCTGATTCTTCCCTTTGTTATTGAAGAGGAAACAGCCAGCCTTCTCAGCAGTGAAGGTCCGGGCCCGTTGGGGGAACCTGGTGTGTGGCATCTTTGTGTTCCTGTTCTCTACAATCACATGGAGGCTCATCTCTGTTTTCTTTAGGAATTTTTCAAATGTTATTCCTTTTTATAGAAGACAATGCATTCCAGTATCTAACTATGTCAATGACGTTGATCATCACACTGTGTTTGTACTCAACCAGTTCAAGATGAAGAGTTTTCCTGTTCTGTAAGAGAGAGTAGGAACACTTCCATTTTATTCTGTGGTCCTGCACAAGATAACATGGAATTAGAATTAGAATGATTTTGGAAATATGAATTTATTTAGCAGTGATATAGTTGGTGGAAAAATTAGAAAATAAAAAGTGATAGTAGTGAATTCTTGCTTCTTATACCTTGGGTGTGTTCATTTGGTACAGCTAAGGGATCTCAGTTTATGTGGATTTTCCTGGGTTATCAAAAGAAGTAGCAATTCATCTGAGTCAAGCAGCCCCCTCCTCACTGGCACATTTATTGAAAAGACCTTTATGGAGCCTCTGCTCCATGAAAGGCCCTGTGTTAGCAGTGGGGACACTGGGAGAAGCAGGACACTCCCATACCTAGAGCGATGGTCTAGGAGCCACAGTCACATGAGGTGCCTCATGGGAGGGAGGGGAAATGGGACATTGCTGTAAGGTGTCCTTTTGGCTCTTGAATAAAGCCCAGAGAGATCTCTTTTTGGGGCAGCATGGAAGGGGTCCTAGCTCTTGTCACTTTGCTGCTGACCACAAGGATGGTGCAGGTGTTTTCTACCCATTATCTGCTAGGAATCCCGAAGAACTCCCATCTCACTCCCTTGAAGTGATGCCCAGAAATCCACGGACTGACCCTCTCTTTCCTGGTCCTGGGGGCCCAGAACTCAAGGTGTTAACTAGCTTTCAATTATCTTCATTGTAATTGGGCATTGTAATCAAAGACTCAACATTTATTGGTGGTGCAATGAAGGAAGGTAAGTGTTTGGATGCAAAACCACCTGGGACTCATGCAAAGAGTGGTTCCTGCTTCTGTTTCCTGGAGCTGCTTGGGTCCTGCTGGAACACTCCTCCACACCCAAATTTTTCAGGTCCTCTAACTGGAAATGGGCCTTTCTGGGTAGCCCATACAATGAAGAATCTGTTTGCATTGTGGGAGTCCTGGGTTCCATCCCTGGGTCAGGAAGATCCCCCTGGAGAAGGGCATGACAACTCACTCCACTATTCTTGTCTGGAGAATTCCATGGACAGAGGATCCTGGCAATCTATAGTCAATGGAGTTGTAGAATCAGATATGACTAAGTGACTAACACTATGGTTCAATACAGTCTAAGTAGAAAAGTTTCTTAGTTTTATTTGTGAAACATCCTGTTTGGCTAATTAGGAATTCCACATCCTATCGAGGTGCATATTCTCTAGCCTTCCCTGGACCACAAAGTAGCCAACCCCATCTAGTGGACACTGGAGGATTTTCTGGGGGCAACAGTGTGAAAGATTCCTGCCCTGTTATCACAGGGTCAACTGTTGCCAGGCCCTGTGAGCTCTGTCTCATCCCTTATGTCCATCCTGCAACCCAATACATGGGGCTCCTCACACCTGCTCGCCTCCCACATGAAGAACTGAGGCCACGGGGCTTGGCCATCTTCCCAGGATCACGTGCTAGTGAGGGCCGCGGTGGGCTCAAAGCCCTGTTCTCTATTCCTCTAGAGCCCTCACCTTTCCCGCCCACCCCAGGCCATGACCTGACCTTGCGACTTCTCATACCTTCCTCTTCTCAGTGCTACACGATGCCTTGAGGTGACAAAAATCAGGCCTGTGGAAGGAAGGGGACAAGGAGAATCAGAAGCCCTGTGGGGCTGCTCTGTGCTTTGCTGAGAACTGCCTCTGCTCGGGGCCGGCATCTCTGTCCAGTCCCAGCGCCTCCAGCCTGAGGGTGGCGCCCTGTCCCTGCTGCTGCCATGGGGCCTGCTGCCCAACTGAACCTGCCAGGCTGACCAGCTCATCACTGAGCAGGAAGGAGGGAAAGCCTGACTGTATGGTCCCAGTTCCCACTGGGATAAGACCCTACAGGAGGCTCCTCCTATATGGGAAGGAAGGGAACACAGGTGGATCCCTGAGGCTCCAGATCTCCCAAGCTGCAGTGAGGGAGGGGAGCAGTTGGAGGGCCTTTGGGCTGGGGAAACCAGGGGATGGACACTAAGCACAGGGGCAGGAGAGTGAGGCAGAGAAAGGCAGGCCTTGGACGTCAGGAGGGCTTGTGTGCGCACAACACAAGTGTCCCGAGCCACGGATGACAAAGACCCCTTGGCGACACACAAACACACTGCCAGAGCCTGGGTGCTTCCTGGAGGAGGGGGACCAGAAAAGGCAGCTCCCTCAGGACCCAGGGGGTGAGGGGGGGCCCAAAGCGTGGGAGGGAGCAAGAAAGACCAACTAGTCAGGCTGCCCACAGATAACAGGACCTTCTGTCGCCTTCAGAGGAGCCACCAGGGGCCCCCACCAATGTTTATAGCCTCCAGAGTCATGTCCCAGTCAGATGAACTGGCTGGAAGCAAAGTTTTGTCAACCTGCTTTTAAGCAGAAAGGCCATGAAGAAGCCCAAGTCGAAGCCTGAATCTCATCCATGCCGCCAGTCATTAGGCAGAAAGGCCTCTGGGAGAGCTTCTTCCACACCCTCTTAGCTCACCCCTTTCAGATACCAGGCTGTGGTCCTCACACAGGTAAAATGACCCTGCTACTGGCAGAACTGGGAGACAATGCCCTAGGGTCCTCAAATACGGGCCTTTCCAAGGTACCAGTCTGTTTCCTACACAGTGATTTTCAAGAACAGTGGCCCACAAATACCAGAGAACACGCATCTCCAAACCCACTGCTCTACTGCCCACATGTGGTAAAGACCGGTGACTCACTCAGGTTTCATCCAGTCCCACACCCGGATTCTCATACTTTTTCAAATACAGGTTGACGAGGGCTTCCTTTGGTCACATCTAGCTCAACAACTTAGACATGTTCCTTGGAGTGAGTGTGTAAAGGATGGCCCTTGAAAAGCACCTAACCCATAAAATCATTCGATGGGCCTGCCATCTGGGTAACAGAGAACAGGTCCACAGTGGTGGTGGGGACAGGGGCAGGGGTGAGGAAGATCAGAGCTGGCCTTGGAGAGGACCAGTGAAGTGGCTGTTTTCAACAGAACTGGCTGTACCTTGAGCCCCCGATCAAGTCCTTCAAAGGGAAGGTGCCCAAAGTGACCCAAAATGGACATAGATTGCCAGGACCAGGGGTAGCAGAAGCCCAACCACCCCACTGAGGACAGGAAACAGGGCTTTTGAAACAGCCTGCAGGGAGGTTGAATCTGAGGCTCTGGGAAGGGGATGGGAAAAGCACATGTGTTCCCAAAGTGAATACTCTAGGGCCACCAAAGTGGTGTTTATGGGAAAAATTGGAAACTGAAGACAACAGTCTATCATCTGCAGTGGGATGATACCTGTGTGTGGGCAGAGCTCGGGAGGCTGTGAGCTCAGCGGAGCACCTAGCTTTGCCCTCCCACACGACATCCTGGGGAATCTGTGTCTCAGGTGCTTGGGAACAGTCAAGTGGAATATGAGGTCGCTCCACTGTGCTCGAGCACAGCCCTACTATGGGGAGAGCTCGACCCGGGGGGCGGTGGGGGCAAGACAACAGGACTCTGGCTTTGGGGCCAACTGAGCAGGACCAACCAACCAGCAGCACCAGCCAGAAGACAACAAAGCTAGAAGAGGGGGAAGGATGGGGGAGCCACCAACTCAGGTAAGGGAAATCAGGCTGCTAGGGACCCCATCTTCTGGGAGGGACAGTCACCAGGGGCCCATCTGACTCCTGGGATCTCTCTTGGTGGTAGCAGACCTAGGACTCGCTAGGGCCTGGCCCTTCAGCAGAAGCCAGCCACAGGCCTGTATGTTGTTAGTGAGGGGAGTGAAGTTAGGGACACATTTGTCAACCCAGCCAGGGCCTGGCCCCTGAAACAATGTGCCTGGCAGCAGAAGGGAGCCCTTGTAGGCAACCTGAAAAATACTTTTTGGTACTGTCAGACAACAGCCAAGCTGGGGATCCCATCTCCATCCCCGGACACCCTCCCCCACACAGGTCCAGGGCTGCCTCTCCACATAACCTCTGTGACATCATGAAACAGTTAAGGAAGCTGACCACTTAATTGGCTGCCTGTCCCATGACCCAGATTCTAGAATCTCCAGAGAGTATTTATGGGGCACCCCGACCATGGTCTGAGGCCCGTTTTCCCTGAGCACTTGCTGCTTGGATAGATAATGCTCCTTAGCTAGACTGGCTCCATGGCTAGTCAGAGTTCCCATGAGTCACGGGCAGCCCTGCTGATCCTATCAACTGACGGGGAGCCTGCAGCAGGGGACACCTGTGATTCCTCCCCAGATCCAACCCTGGATTCAGGGGAGGCTTTGGAGAAGAAGGGTGACCAGCCCAAGAGCCCAGATCCAGGCCTCCATGACAATCCAAGCCCACAGGGCCCGAACCAAGAAATGGCCAAAGAGGAAGAGAACAACGCCATCCTTGGGCTGTCCTTCCCCAGGAAGCTCTGGAGGATTGTGGAGGATGCAGCCTTCACCTCTGTGCACTGGAACGATGAGGGAGATACAGTGGTCATCGAGGCAGATCTCTTCCAGATAGAGGTACTCCAGCGCAGAGGCATGGACCAGATCTTTGAGACAGACAGCATCAAGAGCTTCATCCGTGAACTGAACCTGTACGGGTTCAGGAAAGTCCGCCCTTCGAGTCACTCTGCAGGGAAGAAGCTCCTGGTAACGTAGAAAGCCCTTTTGGGGAGACTAGACTAGATGAGCTGAGTGCTGGACGGGTTTCATTTCCCAGGAGAATGTTGTTCTCATGAGAGGGTGGTTAAGGAAAGACGAGAAAGCAGGATCTGTTGTGTTCCACCACCCCTCTTAGACAGGATCCATGGGGGTGACTCCAGACACTGAGTGGCCACTTGATGTCAGGGAGGGCCAGTAACACCTCAAGTGAAGACGGCCCTGGGCGAGCCCTAGGAAGTGACATGCTAGGGCCTCATAAGCTGCCAGGAATGAAGAGATCTTGTCTTCATACTTAGGCATGGCCCGGACTGTTGTGGGGAGGAGATTGGTGAGGAAGGGCCCTTCTCCCCTCTCATGCCTAAAGTGATTCATTTCCTTTCAGATCTATCGAAACTCCAATTTTCAGAGAGACAAGCCTCTGCTTCTGCAGAACATCCAGAGGAGAGGCAACCCCAGAACAACTTCTCAGCCTGCCACTGGCACAACAACTCCAAAGAGAAAGAAACGAGTGGTGGCAACCAGACACTCTCCTCAATTCCACCACAACGAGTTCACCCAAAAGGCTGGCAACAAAGTCCAGAAGGGGATGCCAACTGCTCGCAGAACCCCCAGCCAGTGCTCATTTGTGTTTTCTGACCTTTGGTCTGTGGGCAGTGTAGCCAAGTGGGCTGGGGGAAACCATCTCCCCAATGAGCAGGGTGGCCCCAGCAGGGCGGCTGGAGAGGGCACATCCAGCAATGCCGTATCTCTGCCCTCGGCTACTGCTGAAAGGGACAGCCCAGGGAAACTGCCCGAGAGCCCCCCAGTGTACCCAGAACACGAATCAGTGATGACTTTGTACAACACCTGTTACTCCATCCTGATGGCGGGCCTTTTAGTCATGGAACCAGATGAGGCCCCTGAAGCGGAGGATGAGCAGGGAGAATCCTCAGATTATAAGTGTGTCCTCTGTGAGCAGCTCAAGAACAAGCCCAATCCCTGAGCTGCCAGATCCCTAGGGACACTCAAAAGCACTCTCTTATAATTAAAAATAGATTTCTGGTTCTAATAAAGTCAAGCAAAACTCCTTTGGAGTAAATAAACAATCAAACGAGAACTACGAGTCTGTGTTCTTTCTATCTGTCCATTGTATTCACAC
Source organism: Bubalus kerabau (assembly GCF_029407905.1). Lineage (NCBI taxonomy): Eukaryota > Metazoa > Chordata > Mammalia > Artiodactyla > Bovidae > Bubalus > Bubalus kerabau. The sequence continues at coordinate 47,919,798 of NC_073647.1, read as the reverse complement.
ATGGAACAGGGTGAGCTCGAAGAGGCTGGAAGCCCATGCCCCAGGCAATCTTCAGTCTTGTCCCCATGGTCCATTTTCATCTGAAACAGCAGCATTTCACAGGCTCATCCAAGGGTCTGACCCATGAGCCGAGTGCTGAGGGGAACCCAGGATGGACTGGTCCCTGGGCCTTGCCTGCTGCTCAGCAGATGGCTCAGCTGGGCTCCTGACCTCAGGTGTGTCACCTTCCATGAGTCATACACCCTGCAGCAGAAGAGGCTCCTCAAGGATCCCCCAGTGATGCCACAAGTTTCTGATCAGCAGCTGAGCATCCCAGCTCCCTATCCAGGGGCCTCCTCAAGAGGCTCACTGGAAAGCAGGGTCAGCCCAGCCACTAAGTGCCTCGCAAACATATTACCCCAAAGCCAAAGACAAGTACAAGGTTTCCATAAGGTGAACACCAGCCCTTGTCACTCTGCCCTCACGGCTGTATTTAGAAGCCTATCTTTGGATGTGAGGCGGCCAGGCACTGCGTCCAACACACATAATTTGAGAGCCAAGGAACACTTTACAGTAGGACAAGTGTCACACGCAAGGACAAACCACGGCCTGTTTCTGGGCCTGCAGGCCTCTCTGCCTGCTTATGCTCAGCCCCGCCCCCGGCCTTCCCCCATCACCCCCTGGACACTGTTCCAACATTAAGAATTTGGACCAGAACAGAGAGGGAAAAACACTAACCAGTTTCCTAGCAACACATTTCTCTCAACCACCCAGACTCTGAAGGGCCAAAATGAATGGCAACACCATCAATTCGTAGAGCTCAGAGCCCTGGAGTTTCTCGCTGAGTCCAGAGCAGCATCACGCAAGGGGAGTCCCTGCCCCTAGCCCCGCACCAACTGGGCACTGCAGTGCAGGGCCAATTCAGACACAACCAGATGGGCAAGTCCAGAGCGTGGTACTGACTGCATGGTATTACCATGTGCTGGTCTCTTGGTCACTTTCCTCTCGAAAGCCCAGTCTGGACAGGCCTCCTGCCCAAAGGGGATCAGGTGCTGGGTGATGTCCACCTGGAAGATGTCCTTCCTGCTTCTCCCAGGGACGGGCTGCAGCAGCCAGCGGGAGTTGGCCAGCGCAGTCATATACTTCTGTCGCAGGTTGGGTAGCAGGGCTTGATTCTCCAGCTCCTGCACCTGGTTGGGACCTAGGTTTTCTAGGCACAGCAAAGTGCCCCCAATGACCACAAGACCTGCGTGCAAAGACAGGACACAGAATGAGAACAAGGTCATTCAAGTTGCACCTTCTTGAGACTAAGACTGTATCATAGAGGGAACCTGAGGTGAACTGGGTCCTCTGGCTGAGGGCTCACCTCGGCAAAGGGAACTCGGGGCGAGGCCAAGCGAGGGAGGGAGTGAAATGAAAGGGAGAGGCCTGGTGCTCCAGGAACCCACCAGGACACGGGCAGCTTTCAGTCTGCCCACTGCAGGCCTCAGGGACAGAGCATGAGGTCCCCAGCGGGGGCCAGCAGACATCAGGTCCCCAAGGGATTTACCAGCAGACAGGTGTTGCTGTGGGGCCTCACCCCTGGGGAGTCAGGGGACTTGCTCAGGCCCAGCTTCAGGCGATGTGGGGATGGAACCCAGGCTGGGTGCTTTACTGCTTCTCATGGTCTCTGCCAGGCACACAGACACACATGTGGGGACACACACATACACACAGACAAGTGCCATGTGCAGTCCTGGATGCGCCACTGTCTCAAGCACAAACGGGAACTGAGGCCCAGAGTGGTGATCAGGCACCTTGTGCCACCAGTTCCCAGCCCATGGACCCTTGCTGTCCCTCTGAAGAAACCTCAGCCCCCACGCCCAACCCCACCAACTAGTTCAACAGAAAACAAACAAGTACTACCCAGCTGAGATCCAGGGCAGTGCCAGGGCCCATGTGGGCAGCAGGGGACAGGGTGTCACTTTCCCACAGTCACTCCATGGCCGAACTTTTCCCCAGCAAGGCCTGGATCTGGGTGGGGCTCATTCTGAGCCTCCGCTCCAGCAGCTCCCTCTAGCCCGAGTCTTTCCAGTCCTCGTACACCATGTGAATGGCCAGGGTACAGTGCCGGTGACCATGTAGCACGGGCCACCATGGCATCACCAGGTTCTTGACACCATTTAAAACGAAACCCACATAAGGCTGTCGGAAGAACAGATGGCCGAACTTCATCTCCCAGGGCTCCTAGGGCTGCCAGGGCCTCATGTGGCTGCGGAAACACAAAACCACAAAGGTCAGGAGTGTGATTCAGTGGCCTGCAAGCTCACAGCCCTGGGCTGGACCTCAGCCCCACGAGCCCGAGCATCCTCCAAATCTGCTGACACAGAACGCAGGGGTCAGAGAAAGCTGGCTCATTCCATTTGTCTCCACACAGTCCACTGATAGGGGGGTGGTGACCCAAAGGACCCATCCATTACATGCAGTCTGTGGGGAGGTCAGCAAGGATGGTGGGACAGTGGGACAGAGGCACAAGATGAGTTCCAAGACAGAGAGCCCTGAAACCCTGCCAGCACTGAAGAGGGAGGGCAAGCCCCCTGGTTTCACAGCCCAGAGGGCTCTGGTCCTCTCCCAGCACAGACAGGCATTGTCCTGGGCTTGGCTTCCCCCACTCCCTGCCACCACCCCACCCTTCAGCTCCACAACCCCATCACTGCCCATGCTCTGCAGATCCCCCATCTTAGCACAGGGATGCTAAGGGCATATCCATGCTAACCAATCTGGACTCGGCCCTGGGGCACCCTGGACCTCAGATGGCCCTGCCAGGTGTCTTCCCCATGCCTTTAGGAGCCACCTTCCTCCTAGCCCTTCCCATACCACTGCCTCCACTGGCAGCAGATGCCCCGGCCCCTGCCCAGAGCCTCGAGAAAGAACCAAGGAGAACAGAAACTAATGGGATGGGTGCACTCCATGTCATTACCAGGGCCTGGGATGGCACCATTCAGGTATCACAGAATTCAGACCTCAAATAATACACTAGGTTACCATCACCTCATTCAATGGCTGAGGTGGCACTGAGGCATAGACTGCAGGGGACCTGAACACACACATCTCCATTCGCACTTCTTTCCGTGTACCTGGATGGGGGTCCCCGTTCACTGGAGGGAGCTGGAGGCAGAGGAGCAGAGCGATGAGCCTGAACCTCTGCAGGGTCTCAGCACCTCGCAAGGGGCCTCCATTTCCACATGGCTATGAGGACAGGAACAAGGTCCCAGGGGCACCCAACCCAGGGCCTTTTGGGCCTTTCCTTCATTTGGCACAGCAGAGCCACAGTTCTCACAGGCCCACAAGGTCCCACATGATCTGGCTACTACCCTACTGGCCTGCTCTCCTCGCCCCTGGATTCACCTCCGGTAGCCATGAAGGCCATCCTTCCATCCTTGGAACATTCCAGTGTGTTCCTACCTCAGACCCTTTGCAGGGTGTGAGGACTCACATCGCACCTCAGTGTGACCTTACCGACAAAGGAAAGGTCTTCACAGAGCTGATGGGGGTCAAGTGAGCTCATTAGGATGGACCCTCCTCTAACAGGATGGCTGTCCCCATACAAAGGGCATATTTAGAGACAGACAGGAACACGGGGAAACTGGGGTGAGGAGGAAGGCGGAGCTCTCCAAGCCTAGACACACCCACCAAGGCCAGCAATGCCCTGGAAGTGAGGGGGGAGACATAGGACAGACTCCACAGCCCTCATGAGAGCCAACGTCAGCTGACATCTCGACCTCGGCTGCCGAGCCTCCTGAACCAACACGGTTCCTAGTATGAGCCACCCGGTGCAATCCTGATGTGACTGCTGACAAATGAAGCCAGAGGGTCAGGTCTGTCGGGACATCTCTCCACAGGGGTAAGGGGGGAGTGGGGGATGGCTTCTCCACTCCCGGCACCACGAGCACAGTCCTCCACGTCTGCAAAATTCATGTGTCTGTTTTCACCCTTACACGGTGTCTGTTTACACCTCCCATTGTCGGGGGTCCCACAATTTACTGATGCTTCCCTCCTGATGGAAGGGAAGGGAAAACTCATTCTGCCAATATAGCCACTCCATGTGACCACACACTCACTGAAGAACCATGCAGGAAGCGGCCCAGTGCACATGGCACACACCCGAGGTGCTAACACATGCCAGCAAACGGCCTTCCACAAAGGCTTCCCCTGTTTCCACTCCACCAACCACAGGCAAGGGGGTCATGTCCTCATGCACTGCCTGGTCCCGAGCATCATCATTCGGTTGAATGTTTGCCCATGTGCTGGGTGACAAAGGGTTACACTGTTCATTGGGTCTGGCTTGGTTACAAGGCTGGCCCTTGGGACTTTGCCATTGCTATGTCTTCTACTAGGGTATGTTACTGGATTCCATGCTTGTCCAGTTTGTGCCTTTCAGTATCTCAGCAAACACAACCCCTTCCTCCTGAGAGCCTCTGAATCTCACCTGTGTGGGTGGAATCCCTGAGCAAGAAGTGGCTGCAAGCACTCCTACGGCTGGAAGCAGAAGGTGCCTGCTTGGTGGCCAGAGGAGAAAACACTCTTCTGTTTGCTTGACTGGGCATCTTCACCTGCACGAGGACCAGAGGAACAGGGAGAAAGTCACCAGTGACAATGCAGCAATCTTGGACAACAAGCCACCACCGTCTTCTCCTCACCGGGGGCCTCAGACAATGGGATGCCAGGAGGGCCCAACTCATGAGAAACACACGTGCAGGTTCCCTCAGGGTGGGTTCTGCTCATCACAGCAGCTGGCCTGTCCTCACCGGGCTGGGACAGGGACCCCACGATGTCTCAGTCTGCAGCACATAAACCCATACCCCAGGAGTGATTGTGATTTACAGCCCAGGAGACCCCGCAAAGAACAAGAGAAAATGAATCCTCCCCTCACACTGCCACTCTGGAAGGATCCGGGATCCGCAACAGTCAGTGGGCCGCCCTCCATGGACTCCTGGTTGGGCCCCACCAGGAGGGGAACTGTGGACAAGCAGCTGAGCCCTGCAGGGTCGGGAAGGGGGGGGCAACTTCCAGCGGGAGGGTGGGGCTAGTGTTAGGTCATAGTCCAGGGGCGGGGTAAGAGGTTGGATGGCAGTTCTGGGGCATCTTCCCATGTGTCCCAGGGCATTGCTGGGATGCACATGTGGAAAGAAAGCAGTGGTGGGGGGGGTACTGTGGCTGTGGAGGGGGCCAGAAGGTCCAGCTTGGCCTCCTGGCAGGTGCTCCTGGTCCCAGAGCCTGGAAACCCCTGCCTAGAGGTACCATCTACGCACAAGGCAGGTCCCGCCTTCCTGCAAGCAGAGCGAGTCGTGGGCACTTTGGGATGGTTGGGCTGCGGCCACCAGGCAGGACAGTGGTCTGCCACTAGGACCGAGACAGCTGACAGCACTGGCTGGCTTCAGTCGCATCGTGCCCACAAACACTGACACCTGTCATTTCCGGTGTGTATGGCTGCCATTACTCACATAGGCACGCAGTTACAAAGATACACAAGTACGAACAAAGGTGCATTCCCTCACCGGCCCTGTCCGCTAGGAGACAAACTAAGATCCGTCAGGCTCTGAGGCACCTGGAAGGTCAGGCAGGGAGGAGCCTCGAGACCAGCAGCCTGAAGCAGGACCCAGAGGAGGACCAGGAAGTGAGCGGCCTGGTGGAAGAGAGGGGGAGGAGGTGGGAGGAGCAGTGTGGGAGGAAGAGTGTGGGAAAGACGGAGCTGAGGTGGAGATTCTGGAGAAGGACTCAACTCAGGGCTGGGGCAGGGCGGGACTGGGACAGAAAGGGGCTAGGCTGGGGCTGGGGCGGGGTTTGGGCATGGCTCTGGGTGGGGTGGAGCCACCAGAGGCAGGGCGTGGCTGACAAGGATGGAGCTGTGGGCCCAGGAAACCCACGGAGAGTGGGCCTGTCCAGCTTCATGGCAGAGGCCACACTGTGCCCTTTTGAGTCCTTGCCATAGGTGTCCAGTACGTGAGAATCGGCAAGAGTCAAAGTGACCGTGACCCAGTGTCTTCAGTGACTGCATCTGAGCTTCAGAGTGGACCCCAGGAGCCAGGGAAGCAGAGAGAGGCACGACCTCTGGGTAAAGTTCCCCATCTCTGGGCTGAAAACCCAGGCTGTCTCCCCTCCAAGCCACCCTGGGACTGTTGGCCCAGTGCTGAGCAACAGTCTATCTGTTTTTTTGCAGATGCAGAAGAAAATCCTCCCTGTGTTACCTGCTGCCCCTGGGACCTGCGATGTCTCAGAGAAAGGCAGCTTTGGCTTCAAAACTGTTTCCTGAACTCTACCTCTTGTCTGGGGGCTCAGCCCACCCAGGGCAACCACCTGATTCTACTCCTGACCGCTGCCCTGGCTGTGTCCCTGCCTCCCAAGTGCCTGATCACAGTAAATGCTCCTCTTCCTGTCCCCACTGCTACTAGTTGAGCTCAGGCCTCATGGCCTGGGGCCAGTGCTGTCAGCCTAGGCTGCCCCCACCAGCTTGGACCCCTCTTGTCTCTCCTCTTCCACTATCGATTCTGTCAATGTGTGTCACACCACACACACATCTGTCCTCAACCCTGGATGGGAAGTACAGCTGAGCCCAAGCCCCAACCCATCCATGGTGCCCTGGGGGGCTTCCTGTGGTCCCAGGTCTCCTTCCTCATTTCCCAGCACTCTGGATGGCTGTGCTGGCCCTGGGCTCTGTGCAGAGTACATCTGGGACCCCACACTTCAGATCGTGCAGTTCCTGCCCCTGGACCGCTGGCTCCTCTTGTCCTGACAACCTACTGTCCTCCTTCCAAGCACAGCTGTAACATCCCTTTTCCATCTGCCCGAGTGTCACGTGCTTTCATCTGGTAGTTCTGGGGCACCCTGCATCTTCCTGTTGAAGCCTTTGCCCTGTTCTTCCATCCAGACTGTGGCTGCTGTGCACAAGTCTGGATTGCCAAGGGTCACCAAGTCCCAGGAAGGCAGGGTGGATGTCTCACTGGTTCCCATTAGCCAGGCACCCATGCAACTGCTGCCCTGGGAATGTTATTCCAAGCAGTACTTTCCCTTCTAGCATGCTCTCTCCTTGCAGAACTCTCCCGGCTATGAATTGAGGGGCAGAGGCTGCCTCCTGGATTTGAGGCCTCAGTGCTGCAGGGACCCGAGCGAATACCACACCCAATTCCCTCATGCTGGTGCCCCAATCCTTGCCCCAAGAGTGGTTATTTGCAACCTCCATACACCCCAGAACCTCCTGGTAGTGGTCTCAGATCATGAGGGAGGATCCTGTGAATGGTAGGTAGGCTGCTGCTTTTCTTTCTGCATCCTGGTTATGAACTCGACCTTGCCAAGTGAACTGGACACCTATGATGTGTGGCTGCTGATGGAGGCAGCTGTGAGGCCCTGTTCCGTGGCATTTCTCCACACCTGTCCCATCCCTGCTGCTGGCACCAGTTCTCCTCATGTGCCCAGATGTGTAGACCGATCCACAGGGGGTGCTGCCTCCCACCCCACCTGGGTCTCTGAGGCTTGGTGAGGGTTCTACTTTGCTCCTGTTGTGCGTTTGCAGACAGCGCTGACCTGGAAGGGCTTGACACAGATTCTTGGTTTCCCTCATGTCCTCCTTGGCCAATGTGGTTTCCTCTCTGAAATGCCTGTTGCCCATATCTCCACTGAGCTGTGTGTCCTTTCTGTGCTGAGTAGTGGGCACTTCTTTTGGGGTCTGGGCACTCATCCCGCCCTGGTGTTTGTATTGCAGATTCGTTCTCTTCTGTTTTCAGGCTAGCAATGAACTCAGTATTCGCCTGGTGTCTCGGAGCTGTAAGTGCCCCGCAGGTCAGCATGTGTCTGTCAGGTCCTTCCACTGGGGGTTGCCATCCACCCCCAGGCTTGGCACCTGGGGCAAGCAGTCCTCAAGGAGATGCTGCCCTGGTGTCCAGCACTCTGCCCATGAGAGAGGGCTCCTTCACCTCCATGTCAGTTCCTTGGTCCCTGCCTAGCTTTGGTTCTGGGCCTTGGAATCCCACACGCGGGACAAACCCAGGGGCAGCTGTGTAGCTCCAGGAGGTCAACCAGACCTACTTCCCCTCTGTCCCCAGGGCAGCTCCCATTGACCACACCTCTTTGCATACAGCCCAGATGGAGGGGCCAGCCTGAGAACCGGACGAGTTTCTGGTTTCATCTCAGTTCTGCTGCAGTTCTTTGAGAGGACATGGCACACATATGACCTGTGGACACGGATGGCCACTCTGCTGCTGCTGCTGCTCAGGGTACTGATTGCCTAGAGGATGGGGCACCACTCAGGGGGACCTGGGAAGCTTCTGTGAGCCTCTGTTGCTGCCCTGCTCTCATTCACATCACAGGCCTTTACATCACGTTTGACACGGAAGTGGGAGATGCTGGTTTGCATGTGTCCATCACTCCCAAGCTCTGGGGTCTATGTGCTCTTCACTGTCCTCCATCTGGGCAGGATGGCCATGACCCAGGTGCCATGCCCACCAGCACTGGAGGGGACTTCCAGACACCAGGCTGCGTCTCACAGAATGGATCCAGCTGTTTAGTTTGCAAGGACAAGGAACAGGGAGGGCGGACTGGAGTGTGCATTGTCATCCCATACCCACGGTGAGAGGACATCAGTGAGGGAATACTCGTGCTCTGGGTGGGAGACCTGTCCAGCTATCCTTTGAGTACTAGTGTGCCCACCATGGTGACTTGGCCAAGCACAGAGTGGGTGTGAGGGGTCAGGAGCAGAGGATGCCCATGAGTTGCCCCCAGAGGTGAGCAAGTTCTTCAGTTCATGAGCGGGGCGTGTATCCCCTCTCTTTTTCTGCGCATTTCTCTTTTACTCACTGGAGTTCATGCAGGGTTTCCGTTCAGCCTTACCATCTTTTCCTTACATCACACGTTCCCCCAGGTTCTGAAGGAGTCCTCAACAGATGTCTCACTAAGCCCTGGACCTGGCTTTGGGGGATATTGCATTCCAGGCCTCCAGGCCCTCGCAGCTCAAGACCGACTGATGAATCCTGGGGACTGGCCCTGTGTCCCTTGACCATTGAGCCCCTGTGTCCAGAAATCCCAGCCCAGGGGGTCGTCCCGAAGGGGCCACAGAGTCAGAGTTGACTATGTCTCTCAAGTTGGTGTCAAGTTGACCCTGTGTCTGGCAACCTCCACTCCTCTGGTGGTCCCACCTGCCTGTGTGGGTTCACCATCTCAGTGCCCGAGGTCCCTTTGGGAGGGGCTAGGGTTGTTCCCATGTCTGTTTGCTGTGGTGCTGCAGCGTCCTTCTCCCAGGGACCTTCCCCATCCCTGTTCCTCAGTTGCAGACCTGAGAACTGGCTCAGGGGCCCAACCTGGGTGAGGGATCTTGACCTGTTTACTGGGGTGGCTGCCTTTGGCCTCAGTGTCATTTTGGACTGTACCTTGGTTGGTTGCCGACCTATCAAAGCTCTGGGAGGCTGCGTTGTGTGGACCACCTTCCCTCCTCTCTGGCTCCTGCCTCCTGGGAGGTGGCAGCCCTCATCATGGTCCCTGGCTCCTGGCAGCTCAGTGCAACCCCACGACCTCTGCTGTAGTCCCTGGGCAGCAGGGATGGATGGAGGGGTGTGTCGTCCATCTCCTCCATCACCAGGCCTGGTAAGCCTGACCTGTGTTGGACAGTGACTTCATTCTGCTTGGCGGCCGGACAGTAGGTGACCAGCTCTTCCCATGCTTCCTTGGTTCTCATCATGGCAGTACCGTGTGTCCTGCCACAGATCAGGGCAGCCAGCTCCCCTGCTTCCTGGGATGGAGGGCACCTGTGAGGGAGGCCTCTGGTCCAGTTTGCTCCCTTGAGGGTGGGGGCACCAGCTCTTTATGGGGTGGGAGAGGTGGGCTGCTGTTGCAGGCTCAGAAGTTCAGAGACGTCTTGGATGTCCCAGTCTTCTGGGGCCTGCCTCCCAGTCTCTCTGGCCTTCATGTCAGTGATGCATGTTTTCCCGAGAGGACATCCAATGCCAGTGGGTCAATCCTGCCTTGGTGGAACGTTCAGTGTCTTTGAGGTTCAGCCACACCTGTTGAATCCTGGGCTGATGTTTGTCCACTGCCTAAAGCTTTGTCAGCTACTGGGAAGACTCTGCCCGCCCCAACATTGGTCCTCACTGTTCTTCATCCTAGGTTGGTCATCACCCTAGAGACAGCAAAGCAAAGAAGTCACTCCCCTCTATTCTGCCCCCACCACATTCCAAACACCTGAATCTTCTCACTTGCCAGGGAATTCCTCTCCCCCTTCCAGCCCAGCACAAGTTCTAGCAGCTGGGCTGTGGCCTTGAGCCCAGGGCTGAGTGCTTTTTAATATGCTGTCTAGGTTTGTCATAACTTTTCTTCCAGCGAGTAAGTGTTTTTTAATTTCATGGCTGCAGTCACCATCTGCAGTGATTTTGGAGTCCCCAAAAATAAAGTCAGCCACTGTTTTCACTGTTTGCCCATCTATTTGCCATGAAGTGATAGGACTGGATGCCATGATCTTAGTTTTCTGAATGTTGAGCTTTTCCACTCTCCTCTTTCACTTTCATCAAGAGGCTCTTTAGTTCTTCTTCACTTTCTGCCATAAGGTTGGTGTCATCTGCATATCTGAGGTTATTGATATTTCTCCCAGCAATATTGATTCCAGCTTGTGCTTCTTCCAGCTCAGTGTTTCTCATGATGCACTCTGTATATAAGTTAAATAAGCAGGGTGACAATATGCAGCCTTGACATATGCTTTTCCTATTTGGAACCAGTCTGTTGTTCCATGTCCAGTTCTAACTGTTGCTTCCTGACCTGCATACAGGTTTCTCAAGAGGCAGGTCAGGTAGTCTGGTATTCCCATCTCTTTCAGAATTTTCCATAGTTTATTGTGATCCACACAGTCAAAAGCTTTGGCATAGTCAATAAAGAAGAAGTAGATGTTTTTTTCTGGAACTCTCTTGCTTTTTTGATGATCCAGCGGATGTTGGCAAATTGGTCTCTGGTTTCTCTCTCTTTTCTGAAACCAGCTTGAACATCACTGAGGATGCCAGGTGAGGGGGTTAATTTGACAAGCTGGCCCAGGGTCCTCAGGAGTCCCAGTAGGCATGAAGTTGTATTCTATGGGACCCTCTGTCTGGGGTGACTGGATCCTCTTGTTCCCACTGGAGGGGGCCTCCATGACCCTTTAGAGAAGGCTGCAGTCCTAAAACAGCCTGATGGCACAGATGCTTGTTGGGGGACTACAGCATCCATGACAGTGGGGGACACAGGAAACCACACATCTTCTCATGGGGGCCCCTCAACAGGCACCAGATTTCAGAAACTTTTTGTGGAAATGATGTTTTAGCTGAAGAGGGTTAACAGCAGCATGTTTCTGTCCATCACCAACGGCCAGAGTTTATTCAAACTCGTCCATTGAGTCGGTGATGCCATCCAACCATCTCATCCTCTGTTGTCCCCTTCTCCTTCCTCCTTCAATCTTTCCTAGCATCAGGGTCTTTCCAAATGAGTCAGCTCTTCTCATCGGGTGGCCAAAGTTTTGTAGTTTCAGCTTCAACATCAGTCCTTCCAATGAATATTCAGGACTGATTTCCTTTAGGATGGACTGGTTGAATCTCCTTGCACTTCAAGGGACTCTCAAGAGTCTTCTCCAACACCACAGTTCAAAAGCATCCATTCTTCAGCACTCAGCTTTCTTTATAGTCCAACTCTCACATCCGTACATGACTACTAGAAAAATCATACCCTTAACTAGACAGATCACTGTTGGCAAAGTAATGTCTCTGCTTTTAAATATGCTGTCCAGGTTGGTCATAAATTTCCTTCCAAGGAGTAAGCATCTTTTTGTTTCATGGCTGCAGTCACCATCTGCAGTGATTTTGGAGCTCCCAAAAGTAAATCCTGCCACTGTCACTGTTTCTCCATCTATTTGCCATGAAATTATGGGACCAGATGCCATGATCTTTGTTTTCCGAATGTTGAGCTTTAAGCCAACTTTTTCACTCTCCTCTTTCACTTTCATCAAGAGGCTCTTTAGTTCTTCTATGCTCTGGTGTCGCAAGGAATCAGACACGACTGACAAACTGAACTGACTTCCTCTCAGTCTTTCAGTGGAGACCAGTCCTTCTGTCTTCTCATTTTCTCTGCCACTCTGAATTTAGGTGCATGAATTATCTATTATGGTCTTGAAGGGGTGATCTTGTCAGGGAGCATCACTGTACAGTCTGTACCATAGTCAGCTAGGGGTGGGGGTTGGGTGGGACTGGATTTGATGGACCACAAGTCACATCTTTCCTTAGGGTGTGCCAGCACCTATGCCTGGGAGTTCAGTGGTACCAGGTCTGAAGCCAGATGTGAGGCAAAGACTTCCTTTTCCTCAGTGTCTTTCACTGTCCTATTGGGGGCAGGGTGGGATGCCAAGTTTCTGGAGCAGAAGCCCTGAATATCAGGCCAGATCTGGCTGAGTTCCCTCAAATATGTACGCTCCCCTCTCCCAACACTGCAACCCTTGCCACAGAGGACCAAGAGGAGTGTGTTCTGGTTAGAAAAATAACAAAAGGAGCAAATCTCCAGGCTGGCTTCTTGCAGAGATCCAGGCTACCTCCAACGTGCCATCACCATCAGTAGCGTCTCCTGCCCTGCTTAAACATACCTTCTGGTCTGAGACCTCTTGGTCCCTCAAGGCTGATCACTTCACACAGCTTCTGCTCTTCCTGCCCTGTTGAAGAGGGGTGCTATTGAGCAGGTGATGCCCTCATGTGCTCTGGACACATACTGGGTCATCTGCTGTGACACTCTGGCCTCCATCAGAGACCAGGACTTCTCCTGATACGCTGCCTAAGTAAGTGCCCTCCGTGAGCATGACCCCGGCTCTTCAACCCTCATGCTGCCCTGGGCCAGATGCACCTCTGTTTCCCACATTCCAGCTGTCTGCCTGGTCATGGCAGCACCTGCTCCAGTGCAGATCGGCCATACGGACTAGCAGGGCATGTGTAAGGGTGGGCAGTTGATGGGAAAACAGGCATCCACAAATGTGTTCTCAATCTGTCCTCTTCAATGTGGCTTGGGAGCAAGCCCCTGAGCACATGCTCCTGGATGGGGGAGTCCTTCTTCCCACAGAACTCCTGTTAGTCCACATAGCCCTGCAACCATCTAAGGCTGTTTCTCTTCCCTGTGTCAGACCCAGGACTTGTGTGTCCCATATATGGCTCGAACCACTCACACCCAGGGCATATCTTTAACCGTGTAATCTCCCTTATATTCTGAGTCCTCTCCCATGGGCACACGTCAGGACTCGGGTCATCTTTTTCCCTTCATACCTTGTTCCCTGTGGATCTTTCTTTGAGAGTACATTTGGGAATGTTTATGAATTTTCCAATTAGTTTTTTGAGCTAATTATTCGACATGTTGATGGATTCCTTTTATTTTTTTTCATTTGAGTATATTTGATTTACCATATTGTGTCCCAGGTATACATCAAAATGATTCAGCTTTACATATACATGTGTTTGGGCTTCCCACTTGGCTCAGTTGTTAAAGAATCACCCTAAAATGAAGGAGATATCGGTTCAATCCCTGGGTTGTGAAGATATGCTCAGAGGGACATGACGAGCCTCTCCAGTATTCTTGCCTGGAGAATCTCATGGACAGAGGAGCCTAGCAGGCTACAATCCATAGGGTCACAAAGAGTAGGGCACATCTGAATCAATTGAGCTTCAACAGCCACACATCCATGTATCTATTTCTTTACAAATCCTTTCTTCATTTATGTGTTACAGAATTTCTAGCAGAGTTGCCGGTGGTTTTGTAGTAGGTCTTTGTTGGTTATCTATGTTATATATAGTGGTGTCTATACATATGTTATTCTCCAACTCCCAATTCCTTCCCCCGCCCCAACTTTCCATTTGGTAACCATCAGCTTGGCTTCTATGTAGATGTGTTTTTGATGTTCTTTGGGGGAGGCAGTTTAATCGTTTGAAGTCGTCCTGCTTTTCTATTTTTGCTTTTGTTGCCTATGCTTTCGGTGTCACATACATAAAATCACTTCTAAGACGAATGTTTACAACTTCTCCAGGATGTATTTTTCTAGTTGATTTATAGTTTCAGATTTTGCATTTAAATCTTTAATCAACTCTGAGATTAGTTTTTGATGTGTTTTAAGGTAAGGGTCCTATTTCAATCTTTTGCATTCAGATTTCTAGTTGCCCATGGCAGTTAATTGAAGAGATGGTGAGGTGAAACTTAATCATGATCATCTCAAGGCAGTAATGACTGACAAGCCTGTAGCAAAGGCACTGGAGTGAGGGATTTGGCCAGGAGCATGTAAATTTTAGGGACTCCCACTTGATTCCTGCTGATAGGTGGATGTGATCCTGGGCAGATGCGTTCTGACCCTACGCACATAGACTTGCTCTTGACCTCTTTCAATCAAGAGAAGCCTCTGGGCCAGCAGTAATGTGCACTCATCATGAGACCATTGGCACTGCTTTGGCTTTTGCATTTGGTGACATGCAAATGGGTTTTCTTAATACAAGGACATAGAGCTCCTCTTGACTACTGATACAATTAGCTTCCATTTAAGTTCTTTGACTTCTGATCCACTCTCTAGTTTTGGTTTACTATATTTTCAAACAGATTCTTGGACATACTAGGCAGAAGAGAGTGATTCTCTCCCTTACAGTCTTAGATAATCCAACTTCTGATAATATTTTATATCACCACCCTTTTGATTTCTAATCCATTTCCCTCTCTGGCATGCATTTCTGATAAGATACATACTTCAAAAAAGGGCTTTAGGTGTGATAGTGTTAAATGGTGATAATATATACAAATCTGGAATCACAGACCCACGTATCAGGGCTCTCTGTCCATATCATCCTGGTAGCTGCTTACGTGACTAATTTTCACAGGCAGGGTTGATGGTTCTCTCACTTGCTTTGAAAGAACAACAAACCCAGTGTCTCCTTCACTCGTAATTATTTTAAATCACATTCAGTGACTGACTTTGAATCATCCACTGTGTCTCTCAGGAGTTAAGGTGCCAGAAATGTTTGACTAGGGTGCTGCAGTCCAGATAAAAATACCGTAGCATTGATTTAAAATCTGAACTCAACTCTTTTGATGCTGATGGTGAAACTCTGTTTTAATTGTTTCTAAAATGCTTTCTGAAAACACTCGGGATTCTGCTTGTAGAGACTCTGCCTTATATATCTCCATATTTGATTGACTACTCCTTGAAACTCTTCAAACACTTCAAAACTAAAGTTAACACCAAATTAAATATTCAATACTCTTCTTTTTAAACCACGAAAATTGTAGAACTTGGACTAACAAAAGAGTTTATTGGGGAGGAATGTTTTATGACTGTAGTTATTTTGAAATAGTAGAGTATGGTGATAAATATAAGACCAGCTTTTACACAGTCTTATATTAATACTTTTATCAAAAGTCTCTGTCCTGAGTTTTCTGTCTGTCCAGTGGTTAGGACTCCATGCTTTCACTAGAAGGGGAACCAGTTCAAGGCCTGGTCAGGGAACTAAGATCCCACAAACTGCATGGTGCCTCCCACCCAAAAACATTATCTGTGTGTCATGATCCTGTTAGTCATATGCACCGGGATTGGACCACATCCACTGCCCTGCCTTTGGGAACACACTGCTTCCACACATTTCTTAGGATAACAGTGGCTACTTGATATTTGTTCTGATCCCTCCAAACATTATTTTAATCTTTGGGAGTGCTCATTGTGGGTTTTAGTTGTTTCTGCACTTTGTGCCTCCTGAGCACCTTTAGCTGACAGAACAGGGTGAATGATGCAACAAAGCCCGTTATGATGTAAGTGGCCAGGAGGTGATTTCTGCCTGCCTCAATCAGGGGAAGTATGGCATTCACCATCCCCTTGTGAAGCCCTCTTCCCATCTGGTTTCTGGAAATCTAGACCCTAATGTCACTCCACACCCCAAACAATGGCAGGAGCACCGCACCTCTACTCCTTGCCGCTGAGATCAATTGTTAAGCAGGATTATTCACATTCAGTGCAGACTCCTGACCCAGTCGAGACCTCTACTCTCTGGCTACTTGGGGACCTGAGGGTCTGTTCCCTCAGCTCTTGGGACCCCATAGTACTCCCCACTCAGGTGCCCACATCTTTCCTTCCTTTCCTCCCTTCCCATCAGAAAATTCACACACGCACAAATATCATCTTTTCACCATTTGATGTGTATTTTAATCACAGCCATCAGTTTCCTATGTTAGTGTGAAAGTAGTCTTTTCCTGGTTCACCATTTCTAAGAAAGCAGACCTCTGGAGACACAATTCTAAATGTCTGACCTTCTATTCAGTTACTGGCTGCCCAGCTTGTACCTCTCCAGGGTCTCTCATTCTGGGATGGCTGAGCTTACCTTCTCTTTTGATTCTGCCTCCTTCTTTGATTCTGCCTCATATTTTGGCACCCTTTTCGGCTTTGATTCAGTTTCTTACATGCAGAGGAACAGAAAAAACAGTTTGCTTTTCTTGTTTTCTTCATCTTCTTCGACTGAGTGGCATATGATTGGATTATCTTTCTCAAGGTTCTTTTTGAGGTCTTCTGACCCTCATGGTCATATTCCGTGCCTTGAAAGACAAGAGAAGGGTATTAGATTTGATGAAAGGGTATAACATCTGAGTTTGAAGGGAGATTTAATGAAAAGGGATGGGGGCTAATGAGGGCTTTTGTGGCAAGCAAGGACAGTGTAGAAGTCTTGGGCAGCAAAGACAATGGAGAAAGTGGGGAGCATAGAGGGCATCATCTTATGTTCACACTGCCTCTGTATCTCTGTGGACAAAGGGTCTTGTTTCGTCCTTTCACCCTTGTAGGATAACGCATTGGAACTCTTCTTGGCTGCCGTGGCTTCCTGGTTACCTTATGATAATAGCATGAAATGGCATAACCCAGAATCTCTGCCTCTGACCTCCCTATATATACCTTCTCAGAACAATGAGGAGCCACACCCTTCAATCTGATTGGTCAGCTATGCACTCCCCCAGCCAATGGTTGCTTTGGGGTCTTAGACATCACAATGTATCACTGTGCCCATCAACATGGGTTAGTGGGTGCTGAGGGAGGCCATGGTACAACTTTCTCACCCCTGACACCTTTGTGTGTCTGATTCTGGGGAGTGGTGACTTAGGGGTATGGTGTTACTTCTCATGACCCTCAGACTTTCCTTCAGTTCCCTTTATTCTTTGACTTATATGTCCCCCTTCAACACTCCTGCCTCCTCCATCCCTGTATGAACCTCTACCAAACACTTTTCCCTCCAAATCTGTGCCTCAGAGTCGTCTAGTCATTTCGTCTTTCGACCACCCTCTTCCTAGTGGGAGTTCTTGAGGGTCTTAAGGAAGTTAAGAACAAGCACTTAACATGGAAAACGGTAATTAAGAACTGGTTGGATGTTTTCGCTACTCCAATGAGCTTTAGAGGCCCCAAGACTTGGTGAATCCTCAGTCTGTTGCCCCAAGGTCTATACACCGTCTCCATAAAACTACACATCAGAGCCAAGAAAGTCATAAATGTCTCCTCCACTAATATTGTTGGGGACACATCAACTCTCATATTGATTAGGGAAACTGAACTTGCCCCATCTACTAGAAATACATTTCTGATTTAAAAAAAAATAAAAATAAAAAAGTAAAGTGCCCAAAGACAAAAGTCAGATGACCAATGCAACACTATCTCTTAACTGGACCACTTCCCCACTGTCTCTTAACTGAATCAGTTCCCCAATGGCCCTACCTGATGATAACTCATTGACAGTTATCATCAGGTAGGGCCCAGTGTGGAGCTGACCAATAGCTGTGCAGAAGAAGTACCAGTAGGTATGTCACTCATAGTTGCTTGCTTATTGGCAGGGCCGAGAGATGCACTGCCCAATTACTGAGCAAGACCTGTTGCTTAGTATCAGAATGTGGAGTAATATGGCAAAGCAATAGCTACCTGCTAATGGCTGTGCTCATGCTGCTCTGTTCCATAAGAATACGTTGCATCCAGTGTGCTTTAAACTTTTTTTTTAATTTTATTTTATTTTTAAACTTTACAATAATGTGTCAGTTTTGCCAAACATCAAAACGAATCCGCCACATGTATACCCGTGCTCCCCATCTTGAACCCTCCTCCCTCCTCCCTCCCCGTACCCTCCCTCTGAGTCGTCCCAGTGCACCATCCTCAAGCATCCAGTACCGTGCATTGAACCTGGACTGGCGACTCGTTTCATACATGATATTATACATGTTTCAATGCCATTCTCCCAAATCTCCCCACCCTCTCCCTCTCCCACAGAGGCCATAAGACTGATCTATACATCGGTGTCTCTTTTGCTCTCTCATACACAGGGTTATTGTTACCATCTTTCTAAATTCCATTTATATGTGTTAGTATACTGTATTGGTGTTTTTCTTTCTGGCTTACTTCACTCTGTATAATAGGCTCCAGTTTCATCCACCTCATTAGAATTGATTCAAATGTATTCTTTTTAATGGCTGAGTAATACTCCATTGGATATATGTACCACAGCTTTCTTTTTCATTCATCTGTTGATGGACATCTAGGTTGCTTCCATGTCCTGGCTATTATAAACAGTGCTGCGATGAACATTGGGGTACACGTGTCTCTTTCCCTTCTAGTTTCCTCAGTGTGTATGTCCAGCAGTGGGATTGATGGATCATAAGGCTGTTCTATTTCCAGTTTTTTAAGGAATCTCCACACAGTTCTCCATAGTGGCTGTACTAGTTTGCATTCCCAGCCACAGTGTAAGAGGGTTCCCTTTTCTCCACATCCTCTCCAGAGTTTATTGCTTGTAGACTTTTGGATCATAGCCATTCTGACTGACCATTCTGAATGGTACCTCATAGTGGTTTTGATTTGCATTTCTTTGATAATGAGTGATGTCGAGCATCTTTTCATGTGTTTGTTAGCCATCTCTATGTCTTCTTTGGAGAAATGTCTGTTTAGTTCTTCGGCCCATTTTTTTATTGGGTCATTTATTTTTCTGGAGTTGAGCTGTATGAGTTGCTTGTATATTTTTGAGATTAGTTGTTTCTCAGTTGCTTCATCTGCTATTATTTTCTCCCATTCTGAAGGCTGCCTTTTCACCTTGCTAATAGTTTCCTTTGTTGTGCAGAAGCTTTTAAGTTTAATTAGGTCCCATTTGTTTATTTTTGCTTTTATTTCCAATTTTCTGGGAGGTGGGTCATAGAGAATCCTGCTGTGATGTATGTCAGAGAGTGTTTTGCCTATGTTCTCCTCTAGAACTTTTATAGTTTCTGGTCTTTCGTTCAGATCTTTAATCCATTTTGAGTTTATTTTTGTGTATGGTGTTAGAAAGTGTTCTAGTTTCATTCTTTTACAAGTGGTTGACCAGTTTTCCCAGCACCACTTGTTAAAGAGATTGTCTTTAATCCATTGTATATTCTTACCTCCTTTGTCAAAGATAAGGTGTCACTATGTGCGTGGATTTATCTCTGGGCTTTCTATTTTGTTCCATTGATCAATATTTCTGTCTTTGTGCCAGTACCATACTGTGTTGATAACTGTGGCTTTGTAATAGAGCCTGAAGTCAGGTAGGTGGATTCCTCCACTTCCCTTCTTCTTTCTCAAGATAGCTGTGGCTATTCGAGGTTTTTTGTATTTCCATACAAATTGTGAAATTATTTCTTCTAGCTCTGTGAAGAATACCGTTGGTTGCTTGATGGGAATTGCATTGAATCTATAAATTGCTTTGGGTAGTATACTCATTTTCACTATATTGATTCTTCCAATCCATGAACATGGTATATTTCTCCATCTATTAGTGTCTTCTTTGATTTCTTTCACCAGTGTTTTAGAGTTTTCTATATATAGGTCTTTAGTTTCTTTAGGTGGATATATTCCTAAGTATTTTATTCTTTCTGTTGCAATGGTGAATGGAATTGTTTCCTCTCTTTCTGTTTTCTCATTGTTAGTGTATTGGAATGCAAGGGATTTCTGTATGTTGATTTTATATCCTGCAACTGTACTATAATCATTGATTAGTTCTAGTAATTTTCTGGTGGAGTCTTTAGGGTTTTCTATGTAGAGGATCATGTCATCTGCAAATAGTGAGAGTTTTACTTCTTCTTTTCCAACTTGGATTATTTTTATTTCTTGTTCTCCTCTGATTGCTGTGGCCAAAATTTCCAAAACTATGTTGAATAGTAATCGTGCATGTGGGCACCCTTGTCTTGTTTCTGACTTTAGAGGAAATGCTTTCAATTGTTCACCATTGAGGATAATGTTTGCTGTGGGTTTGTAATATATAGCTTTTATTATGTTGACGTATGCTCCTTCTATTCCTGCTTTCTGGAGAGTTTTTATCATAAATGGATGGTGAATTTTGTCAAAGGCTTTCTTTGCATCTATTGAGATAATCTTATGGTTTTTATTTTTCAGTTTGTTATTGTGGTGTATTACATTGATTGAGTTGCAGATATTGAAGAATACTTGCATCCCTGGGATAAAGCCCACTTAGTCCTGGTGTATGATCTTTTTAATATGTTGTTGAATTCTGATTGCTAGAATTCTGTTAAGGATTTTTGCATCTATGTTCATCAGTGATATTGGCCTGTAGTTTTCTTCTTTTGTGGGATCTTTGTCAGGTTTTGGTATTAGGGTGATGGTGGCCTCATAGAATTAGTTTGGAAGTCTACTTCCTCTGCAATTTTCTGGAAGAGTTTGAGCAGGATAGGTGTTAGCTCTTCTCTAAATTTTTGGTAGAATTCAGCTCTGAAGCTGTCTGGACCTGGGCTTTTGTTTGCTGGAAGATTTTTGATTAAAGTTTCAATTTCCATGCTTGTGATGGGTCTGTTAAAATTTTCTATTTCCTCCTGGTCTAGTTTTGGAAAGTTGTGCTTTTCTAAGAATTTGTCCATTTCTTCCACGTTGTCCATTTTATTGGCATATAATTGTTGATAGTTGTCTCTTATGATCCTTTGTATTTCTGTGTTGTCTGTTGTGATCTCTCCATTTTCATTTCTAATTTTATTGATTTGATTTTTCTCCCTTTGTTTCTTAATAAGTCTGGCTAATGGTTTGTCAATTTTATTTATCCTTCCAAAGAACCAGCTTGTGGCTTTGTTGATTTTTGCTATGGTCTGTTTTGTTTCTTTTGCATTTGTTTCTGCCCTAATTTTTAAGATTTCTTTCCTTCTACTAACCCTGGGGTTCTTCATTTCTTCCTTTTCTAGTTGCTTTAGGTGTAGGGTTAGGTTATTTATTTGACCTTTTTCTTGTTTCTTGAGGTATGCCTGTATTGCTATGAACTTTCCCCTTAGGACTGCTTTTAAAGTGTCCCTAAGATTTTGGGTTGTTGTGTTTTCATTTTCATTAGTTTCTATGCAAATGTTGATTTCTTTTTTGATTTCTTCTGTGATGTGTTGGTTATTCAGCATCGTGTTGATCAGCCTCCATATGTTGGAATTTTTAGTAGTTTTTCTGCTGTAATTGAGATCTAATCTTACTGCATTGTGGTCAGAAAAGATGCTTGGAATGATTTCTAATTTTCTGAATTTACCAAGGCTAGATTTATGGCCCAGGATGTGATCTATCCTTGAGAAGGTTCCATGTGGGCTTGAGAAAAAGGTGAAATTCATTGTTTTGGATTGAAATGTCCTATAGATATCAATTAGGTCTAACTGGTCTATTGTATCGTTTAAAGTTTGTGTTTCCTTGTTAATTTTCTGTTTAGTTGATCTATCCATAGGTGTGAGTGGGGTATTATAGTCTCCCACTATTATTGTGTTATTGTTAATATCTCTTTTCATACTTGTTAGCATTTGTCTTACATATTGTGACACTCACGTGATGGGTGCATATATATTTATAATTGTTATATCTTCTTCTTGGATTGATCCTTTGATCATTATGTAGTGACCATCTTTGTCTCTTTTCACAGCCATTGTTTTAAAGTCTATTTTATCTGTTATAAGTATTGCTACTCCTGCTTTCTTTTGGTCCCTATTTGCATGGAAAAACTTTTTCCAGCCCTTCATTTTCAGTCTGTATGTGTCCCCTCTTTTGAGGTGGGTCTCTTGTGGACAACATATGTAGGGGTCTTGTTTTTGTATCCATTCAGCCAGCCTTTGTCTTTTGGTTGGAGCATTCACCCCATTTACGTTTAAGGTAATTACTGATAAGTATGATCCCATTGCCATTTACTTTATTGTTTTGGGTTTGATTTTATACACCATTTTTGTGTTTCCTGTCTAGAGAATATCCTTTAGTATTTGTTGGAGAGCTGGTTTGGTGGTGGTGAATTCACTCAGCTTTTGCTTGTCTGAAAAGCGTTTGATGTCTCCTTCATATTTGAATGAGATTCTTGCTGGGTACAATAATCTGGGCTGTAGGTTATTTTCTTTCATCACTTTAAGTATGTCTTGCCATCACTCCTGGCTTGAAGAGTTTCTATTGAAAGATCAGCTGTTATCCTTATGGGAATCCCCTTGTGTGTTATTTGTTGTTTTTCCCTTGCTGCTTTTAATATTTGTTCTTTGTGTTTGATCTTTGTTACTTTGATTAATATGTGTCTTGGGGTGTTTCGCCTTGGGTTTATCCTATTTGGGACTCTCTGGGTTTCTTGGACTTGGGTGATTATTTCCTTCCCCATTTTAGGGAAGTTTTCAACAATTATCTCTTCAAGTATTTTCTCATGGTCTTTCTTTTTGTCTTCTTCTTCTGGGACCCCTATGATTCGAATGTTGTAGTGTTTACTATTGTCCTGGCGGTCTCTGAGTTTGTCCTCATTTCTTTTAATTCGTTTTTCTTTTTTCCTCTCTGATTCTTTTATTTCTACCGTTCTATCTTCTAATTCGCTAATGCTATCTTCTGCCTCTGTTATTCTACTATTTGTTGCCTCCAGAGTGTTTTTAATTTCATTTATTGCATTTTTCATTATATATTGACTCTCTTTTATTTCTCCTAAGTCCTTGTTAAACCTTTCTTGCATCTTCTCAATCTTTGTCTCCAGGCTATTTATCTGTGATTCCATTTTAATTTCAAGATTTTGGATCAATTTCACTATCATTATTCAGAATTCTTTATCAGGTAGATTCCCTATCTCTTCCTCTTTTGTTTTGTTTGGTGGGCATTTATCTTGTTCCTTTATCTGCTGGGTATTCCTCTGTCTCTTCATCTTGTTTAAATTGCTGAGTTTGGGGTGTCCTTTCTGTTTTCTGGCAGTTTGTGGAGTTCTCTTTATTGTGGTGTTTCCTCGCTCTGTGTGGGTTTGTACAGGTGGCTTGTCAAGGTTTCCTGGTTAGGGAAGCTTGTGTCAGAGTTCTGGTGGGTGGAGCTGTATTTCTTCTCTCTGGAGTGCAATGAAATGTCCAGTAATGAGTTATGGGATGTCTATGGTTTTGGGGTGGCTTTGGGCTGCCTGTATCTTGGAGCTCAGGGCTGTGTTCCTTGTTGCTGGAGAATTTGCTTGGTATGTCTTGCCCTGAAACTTGTTGGCCCTTGTGTGGTGCTTGGTTTCAGTGCAGGTATGGAGGCATTTGATGAGCTCCTGTCAATTAATGTTCCTTGGAGTCAGGAGCTCCCTGGAGTCAGGGTTTGGACTTAAACCACCTGCTTCCAGTTATCAGTCTTATTTTTACAGTAGTTTCATAGCTTTTCTTTCTATACAGCACCATTGATAAAACATCTACGTTAAAGATGAAAAGTTTCTCTGCCAAGAGGGTCACTCAGAGAGATTCACAGCATCATATGGAGAAAAGAAGAGGGAGGAGGGAGTTAGAGGTGACCGAATGAGATGGTGTGGAATCAAATGAGGAGAGAATGGGCTATCCAGTAATCTCTTCCTTATGTGCACTCCACAACTGGACCTCTCAGAGTTGTTCACGGAGTTATACAAAGAAGAGAAGAAGGAGGAAGGTGACAGAGGTGGCCAGGAGGATAAAAGGGGGAAGGGAAAAGGAGGGAGACAGATCTAACCAGTAATCAGTTCCATAAGTGTTCTCCACCGTCTGGAACACACAGAAATTCACAGAGTTGGGCAGAGTAGAGAGGGGTTAGGGAGGAGACATAGGCGACCTGGTGGAGAAAAAAGGTGGTCCAAAGGGAGAGAGAGCATTTAAGCCAGTAATCTCTCTCCCTTATGATAAATGGGTTCTGAAGATTGGGTTCTTAAAGGTAAAAAATTGGTAACAAATACATAAAAGAAAAAATTAAATATCTAGAGTAGAGTTTGGAATTTCAAAAATACGATGTTAAAGAAAAGAAGAAGCAAAAGAAAGAAAGAAAAAATGAACAAACAAAAACAAACAAGGTCGTGAAAATTATAAAGAAAATATAGGTACAAAATTGATAACTAATACCAAAAAGCAAAAGTTAAAATCTAGAGTAGAGTTTGGAATTTCAAAAATACAATGTTAAAAAAAGAAGAACAAGAAAGGGAGAGAAAAACAAGCAAACAAACAAACAAGAACAAACAAAGTCACATAAATTATAAAGAAGATACAGGTACAAAATTGATAACAAATACCAAAAAGCATAAATTAAAAATCTAGAGTAGAGTTTGGAATTTCAGGTATACAATGTTATTTAAAATAAGAAGAGAAAGAAACAGAGAAAAGAAAAAGAGAAAATAAAAAAGGGTCACAGAAATTATATAAAAAATAAACTATAGGTACAAAATTGATAACAAATAACAAAAATCTAAAATTAAAAATCTAGAGTAGAGTTTGGAATTTCAAAACTACAATGTTAAAGAAAAGAATGAAAAAAAAGTCAAAAATTTTATATATATATGAAGTTTGCTTTAAAAAAAAGGGGGGTCTTCTTTTTTTTTTTGTAAACTAATCAGTTATAAAGTGAAAATTAAAGGAATAATGGAGGACTTATAATTAAAAAAATATTTTAAAAAATAAAAAAAGAAATTAATAATGATCATAAAAATATTAAAAATATATCTAGGACTTTCTCTGGTTTTGTTGTGAGTATTGCAGGTTCAGTTCATTTTTGGCTAGTTCCTTGGACCGACTTATATTTCTCAAGATCTATAGGCCCTTTCCTATGTAGTTGGTACTAACCACAGGTTTTTAATATATTGCCTGTGGGGACAGAGAAGGACACTTTTTTTTTTTTTTTTTTTTTTAGGCTCACTTATTCAGTCGCGCTGAGGGGAGGTAGGGAGGGATGCTGCAAACAAATAACACTGGCGTGTTCTCGCAGTGCCTCGGCCACACTGGGTCTGCCCCCTGTCCATGGCACGTGTAGCCTCCCTGCCCATGCTGCTCAGGCTCTAGGTTGCTCCGCCGGGAACCATCTGTGGTCAGCCCTGGGCTGCCTGCACTTCCAGGTCCAAGCCACTCAGGTTCAGGCACTTGGGTAGTCCTCAGAGGCACAGACTCTCGGTTGGGCCTGCGTTTAGTGCCCTTCCCAGATCCGAGGAGCTCAGGTGATAAGGTGTTTGGCACTTGCGACTGCTGCGACTTATCGCCTCCCCGCCACTCGGTTATCTAGGTGTGCACCGGCGCACCTTCTCAGGCAGATGTTGACCATCCAGACCTCCAAGAAGT
The DNA here is from genome assembly GCF_029407905.1 of Bubalus kerabau. Taxonomy (NCBI): domain Eukaryota; kingdom Metazoa; phylum Chordata; class Mammalia; order Artiodactyla; family Bovidae; genus Bubalus; species Bubalus kerabau. Next base: position 47,894,289 of record NC_073647.1, on the reverse strand, counting down.
TTTAGTTAGCAAAGAAGCCTGCTTACAGTTTTATAGATAATGTCTCTCTGGGGCTGCGATTGTCCTCTTCCAGCTCTGGCTGCCTATTACCGGAGGGGGATGGTCTGCCGCTGGCTATCTCTGTTCAGTCCTTTGTTCAGTGCTCGGGCCTGCCAGTGCCTTAGGTTAGGGCTGGCTTTTTGCATGGTAGATATCCCACAGTCTGGTTTGCTAGCCCAAATTATTTCGCTCAGATAGCGCTCGGGGTACTCAGGCCAGATCCTTGCGATGCAGCCCGTGCCACGCCTCCCAGCCAACGCCACGCCTCCCTGCCCAGCAACCGCTTGCTAATGGCGGGTGCAGGTGTCTGCACAGCTTCTCCGCTGGGGGAGTTATCGTAGGCCTCACAATATGCGGGTTTTAATTGTTTATTTTTCCTCCCTGTTGTGTTGCCCTCTGTGCTTCCAAGGCTCGGCACAGATTCGGCAGTGAGAAGGTTTCCTGGTGTTTGGAAACTTGTCTCTTTTTAGGACTCCCTTCCCGGAACGGAACTCCGTTCCTCCCTCTTTTGTCCTTTCTTTGTTAGGGTATCTGTGTATCGTGATCCTGTTAGTCATCTGCACCAGGATTGGGCCACCTCCACTGCCCTGCCCATAGGAAAACACTGCTCCCACAAATTTCTTAGGATAACAGTTGCCTAATTGAAATTTGGTCTGAAATCTCCAAATATTATTTTAATCTTTGGGAGTGCTAATTGTGGGTTTTAGATGTATCAGCATTTTGTGCCTCCTGAGCACCCTTAGTGGACAGCATACGTGAGTGATGCAACAAAGCCCATTATGACGTAAATGGCCAGGAGGTGATTTCTGCCTGCCTCACTCAGGGGAAGTATGAAATTCACCATGCCCACGTGAAGCCCTCTTCCAATTTGGGTTTTGGAAATCTAGACCCAAATGTCACTCCACACCCCAAACAATGGCAGTAACACTGCACCAGTACTCCTTGCCGCTGAGATCAGTTGTTAAGCAGGGTTATTCACCTTCAGTGCAAACTTCTGACCTGGTCGTGACGTCTACTCTTTGGCTAACTGGGGACCTGAGGGTCTGTTCCCTCAGCTCTTTGGACCCCACATCCCTCCCCACCAGGTAGCCACCTATATTCTTCCTTCCTTCTCTTCCCATCAGAAAATTCACACACACACACACACACACAAATATCATTTTTCACTATTTGTTGTGTATTTTAATCGCAGCCATCAGTTTACTATGGTAGTGTGAGACTCAGTCTTTTCCTGGTTGGCCATTTCTAAGAAAGCAAACCTCTGGAGACACAATTCTAAACTGTCTGACCTTTTCTATTCAGTTCCTGGATGCCCAGATTGTTCTTCTCCAGAGTATCTCATTCTGGGGTGGCTGAGCGTACCTTCTCTTTTGATTCTGCCTCACTCTTTGACTCTGCCTCATATTTAGTACCCTTTTTGGCTTTGATTCAGTTTCTTACGTGCAGAGGAACAGAAAAAACAGTTTGGTTTTCTTGTTTCCTTTACCTTCTTCGACTGATGGCATATGATCCGATTTTCTGTCTCGAGGTTCCATTTAGAGGGCTTCTGACCCTCATGGTCATATTCCGTGCCTTGAAAGACAAGAGAAGGGTATTAGTTTTGAGGAAAGGGTATAACATCTGAGTTGGAAGGGAGAATTTATGAAAAGGGATGTCGGCTGATGAGGGTTTTTGTGGCAGGCAAGGGCAGTGTAGAGGTCTTGGGCAGCAAAGTCAATGGAGAAGGTGGGGAGCATAGATGGAATAATGTTACCTTCACACGGCCTCGGTATCTCAGTGGACAAAGGGTCTTCTTTCATCCTTTCATCGTTGAAGCACACTGCATTGTAACTCTTCTTGGCTGCTGTGGCTTCCATGTTACCTTATGATGATAGCATGACATGGCCTAACCCAGAATCTCTGCCTCTGACCTCCCTATATATACCTTCTCAGAAGAATGAGGAGACACACCCTTCAATCTGATTGGTCAGCTAGGCACTCCCCCAGCCAATGGTGCCTTTGTGGTCTTAGACATCACAATGTACCACTGTGCCCATCAACATGGGTTAGTGGGTGCTGAGGGAGGCCATGATACAACTTTATCATCCCTGACACCTCTTTGTGTCTGATTCTGGGGAGTGGTGAATCAGGGGCATGGTGTTTCTTCTCATGACCCTCAGATTTTCTTCAGTGCCCTTTATTCTTTGACGTATATGTCCCCCTTCAACACTCCTGCCTCCTCCATCCCTGTATGAACCTCTACCAAACACTTTTCACTCCAAATCTGTTCCTCAGAGTCGTCTAGTCATTTCATCTTTCGACCACCCTCTTCCTAGTTGGGGTTCTTGAGGGCATAAGGAACTTAAGAGTAAGCACTTAACATGGAAAAATGTAATTAAGAACAGGTTGGATGTTTTTGCTACTCCAATGAGCTTTAGAGACCCCAAGACTTGGTGAATTCTCAGTCTGTTGCCCCAAGGTCTATACACTGTCTCCATGAAATTACACATCAGAGCCATGAAAGTCATAAATGTCTCCTCCACTAATATTTTTGGGGACACTTCAACTCTCATATTGAGTAGGGAAAGTCAACTAGCCCCATCTACCAGAAATGCATTCACAATAAAAAAAAAAAAATGTAAAGTGCCCAAAGGCAATAGTCAGATGACCAATGCACCACTATCTCTTGACTGAATCACTTCCCCTGTGGTCCCTCATGGACAGTTATCATCAGGTAGTGCCCAATGTGGAGCTGAACAATAGCTGAGCAGGAGAAGTACCAGTGGGTATCTCACTGATAATTGGTTGCTTACTGGCAAGGCCGAGCGATGCACTAATTGCTGGGCAAGACCTGTTGCTTAGAAACAGGATGTGGAGTAATACGGCAAAGCAATGGCTACCTGCTAATGGCTGTGCTCATGCTGCTCTGTTCCATAAGGATACGTTGGGTCCAGTGTGCTTTAATCTTTTTGATTAACTCTTTTTCCACCGCAGATTTTAATTTCACATGCTTGTTTACCTTTTGTACATCATTCTTTTCATTGTATTGCCATGCATGCCAGTCATCAGTGCTTATCTATATGCCCCTCCAACAGCTGTCACAGGATTGCATGTGTGGCATATATTATAGCTAAAATTTGAAAGCCAACAAAAATGTCAAAGCCAGCCCAGCTTGAGAACTACTTTGACAAACCTTAACCTCACATTGATTCATATTCTATTCACAATGTAACAGCAGAGTGAGCATAGCCCTATGCAGTTAGCCATTGATGTGCTTCATTTCAACCCACCCTGTTCCTAGGCAACAGGTGTAGCTCAGCCTTGCTTGGTGCCTCAGATGGCCCCATTCACAAGAGCCAACTCTCAATGAGTGACCATTCCTTGTCCTGCTCAGCTATTGATCATCACCACAGTGGGCCCTGCCCCTCAGTTACTCTCAAGAATGGAGTATTGGGGAAGTGATTAAGTAAGGGGGGTGTGATGGTCATCAGCTGGAACATGAGAGAAGAGACAGATTCAGGCATTCTTTTGCAGGGCTTGAAGAATTACTTGACTGGGATATGACATGAGTGGAATAGTGTGGTAGTTTGAGCATTCTTTGGCGTTGCCTTTTTGGGGGATTGGAGTGAAAACTGAAATTTTCCAGTCCTGTGGTCACTGCTGAGTTTTCCAAATTAGCTGCCATATTGAGTGCAGCACTTTCACTACATCATCTTTCAGGATTTGAAATAGCTCAACTGGAATTCCATCACCTCCAATAATTTTGTTCGTTGTGATGCTTTCTAAGGCCCACTTGACTTCACATTCCAGGATTTCTGGTCCTATGTGTGTGATCAGACTATCATGATTATCTGGGTCCTGAAAATTTTTTTTTTGTAAAGTGTTTCTGGGTATTATTACCACCTCTTTTTAATATCTTCTGCTTCTTTTAGGTTCATAATATTTCTGTCCTTTATCGAGCCCATCTTTGCATGAAATGTTCCCTTTTTATCTTGAATTTCCTTGAAGAGATGTCTAGTTTTCCCATTCTGTTGTTTTCCTCTATTTCTTTGCATTGATCACTGAGGAATGCTTTCTTATCTCTTCTTGCTATTATTTAGAACTCTGCATTCAGATGCTTATATCTTTCCTTTTCTCCTGTGCTTTTGGCTTCTCTTCTTTTCACAATTATTTGTAAGGCCCGCCCAGACAGCACTTTTGCTTTTTGGCATTTCTTTTCCATGGGGATGATCTTTATCCCTGTCTCCTGTACAATGTCACGAAACGCCGTCCATAGTTCATCAGGCACTCTATCTGTCAGGTCTACTCCCTTAAATCTTTTTCTCATTTCCACCGTATAATCATAAGGGATTGGATTTATGTCATACCTGAATGATCTAGTGGTTTTCCCTACTTTCTTCAATTTAAATCTTAATTTGGCAATAAGGAGCTCATGACCTGAGCCACAGTCAGCTCCAAGGCTTGTTTTGCTGACTATTTAGAGATTCTCCATCTTTGGCTGCAAACGATATAATCAATCTGATTTCAGTGTTGACCATCTGATGATGTCCATGTGTAGAGTCTTTTCTTGTGTTGTTGGAAGAGGGTGTTTGCTATGACCACTGAGTTCTATTTGCAGAACTCTATAAGCCTTTGCCCTGCTTCATTCCATACTTCAGGGCCAAAATTTCCTGTTACTCCAGGTGTTTCTTGACTTCCTACTTTTGCATTCCTGTTCACTATAACTTGAAGGACATCTTTTTTGGGTGCTGGTTGTAAAAGGTCTTGTTGGTCTTCATAGAACCATTCAACTTAAGCTTTTTCATCATTACTTGTTGGGGCATAGACTTGGATTACTGTGATATTGAATGGTTTGCCTTGGAAACAAACAGTTCATTCTATAGTTTTTGAGATTGCATCCAGCTACTGCACTTTGGACTCTTTTGTTGTCCATGATGGATACTCCATTTCTTCTGAGGGATTCCTGCACGCCGTAGTAGATATAATGGTCATCTGAGTTAAATTCACCCATTCCATTCCATTTTAGTTCACTGATTGTTAGAATGTTGATGTTCACTCTTGCCATTTCCTGTTTGACCACTTCCAGTTTGCCTTGATTCATGGACTTAACATTCCAGGTTACTATGCTATATTGGTCTTTATAGCATTAGACCTTTCTTCTGTCACCAGTCACATGCACAACTGGGTGTTGTTTTTGCTTTGGATCAATCCTGTCATTCTTTCTGGAATTATTTCTCCACTGATCTCCAGTAGCATATTGGGCACCTACTGACCTGGGCAGTTCCTCTTTCAGTATCCTATCATTTTACATTTTCATACTGTTCATTCGGATCTCAAGGCAAAAATACTGAAGTGGATTGCCCTTACCTTCTGCAGTGGAACAGATTCTGTCAGACCTCTCCAGCATGACCCGCCCAACTTGGGAGGCCCCACAGGTCCATGCTTAGTTTCATTGAGTTAGACAAGGCTGTGGTTCTAGTGTGATTAGATTGACTAGATTTCTGTGATTATGGTTTCAGTGTGTCTGCCCTCTGATGTCGTATTGAAATGCCTACCATCTTATGTGGGTTTCTCTTACCTGGATCTGTGGTAGCTCTTCACGGCTGTTCCAGCAAATCACAGCCACTTCTCCTTACCTTGGACGAAGTATATCTCATCACTGACACTACTCCTGACCTTGAACTCCTCTAGTCCCTCCTGTGCCCATGCAGGCATCATTCCATGGAAGTGTGGTATCAGTCCTGATTATTCACTAGAAGGACTGACGCTGAAGCTACAACTCCAGTACTTTGTCCACCTGATGCAAAGAACTGTCTCATTGGAAAAGATCCTGATGCTAGGAAGGAATAAATGCCAAGGAGAAGGGGATAAGAGAGGATGAGATCGAGGATTCAATGGACTTGAGTTTCAGCAAGCTCTAGGAGTTGGTGATGGACAAGGAATCATGGTGTGCTGCAGTCCCTGGAGTTGCACACAGTCGGACACAACCGAACAAATGAAATGAACTGATTGCCATAGGGAGAATGCTTTGAACACATCTTCTAAACGTGTCTCAAAATGGAACAGAAAAAGATATGTCATTAAAGGTGTGTAGCAACTATGTGTTTGTGTGTAAGTTTGTGTGTGTGTGTGTGTGTGTGTGTGTGATGGGGAAAGAGGTGGGGATGGATGAACAGACAGCATGATGGTGCAGTTTGACAGAAATTGTTTCTTTCTGTACTGCGCTGATTAGTAGAATGAGCTGTTAAAGGAATCAGAAATGTCTGACTCTTAGCGCTTGTTCATGTGTCAGGGAAAGCTGAAGTTCAGAGGAGAGAAGTGAGGCTAAAGTTTAGCCAAGCCTAGTCATTGGGTATGTTATGGATGACTGTGAGCACTTGGCCAGTCTCTGCTGTTGTTTAAGAGAGGCCAAGTCTGACCTTCGACAGTATGTTTGTTATCAAAATTGCAAATCCATGTGCTTGGGGCAGAATGAGGCCCATCAATACTAAATGTTAGAGCTTGGAACAGGAAAAGGTTTATTACAGATTCATCCAAAGATGTGGGTGGCTCTTGCCCTAAGAACCCAAAGGTACTGAACGTTTTCAGTTAAGGACATTTAAAAGCAAATGATAGAGAGTGTTGTGGTAAGATGATACACACTTTTGGTGTCTCATCCTTTGTGCTTAAAGTTAGGACATGGTCAGGTAATAATGTTCCTATATATCTCTACCAGATGAATATTATTTTCTGTAATTCTTGCCCTGTCAAGAGAGGGCAAAGTCTCAAGGCACAACTTTCACCTTGAAATGTCCCATCCTGGATAAGCAGAAAGAGATCTCATATGGCAGCTCCTTCAGGGCAAGGCTCCCACAATCTGCCCACGTCTCATCCTTGATAGAGCCAGGCACCCAACCCAACAGGTCCTGTCTCCTCAGGCTGTCCAAGTGAGGAGACCAGTTCTGAGACTGAGGCCCAGGAAGATGGCCACTGATTGTAGGTTGCAGAGACAGGGATGGGGGAGAGGTTCTCCACTCCTCAAGGCCTATGCCAAGGCTACTGGAGGGCCTTAGTGAGGGCTCTGGAGCACTAGAGAATGTTGTCCCCAGTCTATTACCTCGGACCTCCATCTCACCCTATTGCCCAAGGCTTGGTGATCTCCGGGCCCTCCAAAAGAATGCCTGAATCTGCCTCTTCTCTCACTTTCCAGCTGATGACCACCACACCACCCTACCTTAATCATTTCCGAATAATTCCTTCTTGACAGTAACTGGGGGGCAGGGCCCATTGTGGTGTTGATCAATAGCTGAGCAGGACAATGAATGGTCACTCATTGAGAGTTGGCTGCTTGTGAATGGGGCCATCTGAGGCACTAAGCAAGGCTGAGCTACACCTGTTGCCTAGGAACAGGGTGGGTTGAAATGAAGCACATCAATGGCAAACTGCATAGGGCAGTAATCACTCTGCTCTGCTACCTTGTGAATAGAATAAGAATCACTGTGAGGTTAAGGTTTGTCAAAGTAGTTCTCAAGGTAGGCTGCCTTTGACATTCTTGTTGGCTTTGAAATATTAGGTATAATATATGTGGAACATGCAATCATGTGGCAGCTGTTGGAGGGGCATATAGATAAGCACTGCTGACTGGCATGCCTGTGAATACAATGAAAAGAAAGATGTACAAATGTTAAAAAAGCATGTGAAATCAAAATCTGCGGTGGGAAAGGAGTCAGTCAAATAGATGAAAGTACACTGGACCCAACATATCCTTATGGAATAGAGCAGCATGAGCACAGCCATTAGCAGGTAGCCATTGCTTTGCCTTATTACTCCACATCCTGTTACTAAGCAACAGTTCTTGCCCAGCAATTGGACCGTGCATCGCTCGGCCCTGCCAATAAGCAACCAACTATCAGTGAGATACCTACTGATACTTCTCCGGCTCAGCTATTGGTCAGCTCCACATTGGGCCCTACCTGATGATAACTGTCAATGAGGGACCACTGGGAAAGTGATTCAGTCAAGAGACAGTGGTGCAGTCGTCATCTGACTCTTGCCTTTGGGCACCTTAATTTTTTTTTTTTTTTTTAATCTGGAGTGTATTTCTGGTAGATGGGGCAAGTTGAATTTCCCTACTCAATATGAGAGTTGAAGTGTCCCCAGAAATATTCATGGACGAGACATATATGACTTTCTTGGCCCTGATGTGTAATTATATGGAGACGGTGTATAGACCTTGGGGCAACAGATAGAGGATTCACCAAGGCTTGGGGCTTCTAAAGCTCATTGGAGTAGCAAAAACTTTCAAACTGTTCTTAATTACCTTTTTCCATGTTAAGTACTTGCTCTTAAGTTCCTTAAGCTCCTCAAAAACCCCCACTAAGAAGAGGGTTGTCGAAAGAGGAAATGACTAGACGACTCTGAGGAACAGATTTGGAGTGAAAAGTGTTTAGTAGAGGTTCATACAGGGATGGAGGGGGCAGGAGTGTTGAATGGGGGACATATAGGTCAAACAATAAAGGGCAATGAAAGAAAGTCAGAGTGTCATGAGAAGAAACACCATGCCCCTGAAACACCACTCCCCAGAATCAGACACACAGAGGTGTCAGGGGTGAGAAAGTTGTATCATGGCCTCCCTCATCACCTATTAACCCATGTTGATGGGCACAGTGGTACATTCTGATATCTAAGACCACAAAGCCACCATTGGCTGGGGGAGTGCCTAGCTGATCAATGAGATTGAATGGTGTGGCTCCTCATTGTTCTGTGAAGGTATATATACGGAGGTCAGAGGCAGAGATTCTGGGTTACGCCATTTCCTGCTATCATGATAAGGTAACCAGGAAGCCACGGCATCCAAGAAGAGTTACAATGCGGTGTGCTTCAAGGATGAAAGGACGAAAGAAGTCTTTTTGTACACAGAGATACAGGGGCAGTGTGAAGGTAAGATGATTCCATCTATGCTCCCCGCGTTCTCCATTGACTTTGCCGCCCAAGACCTCTACAGTGCCCTTTCCTGCCACAAAAGCCCTCATCAGCCCCAATCCCTTTTCATGAAATATCCCTTCCAACTCAGATGTGATACCCTTTTCCCAAAACTAATAACCTTCTCTTGTCTTTCAAGGCACTGAATATGACCATGAGGGTCAGAAGATGTATAAAAGGAACCTTGAGAAAGATAATCTTCTTATATGCCACTCAGTCAAAGAAGGTGAAGAAAACAGGAAATCCAACCTATTTTTTCTGTTCCTGTGCACCTAAGAAATTGAATCAAAGCCTAAAAGGGTGCCAAAACATGAGGCAGAGTCAAAGAAAGAGGCAGAATCAAAAGAGAAGGTAAGCTCAGCCACCCCAGAATGAGAGACCATGGAGAAGTACAACCTGGGCAGCCAGGAACTGAATAGAAAAGGACAGACAGTTTAGAATTGTGTCTCCAGAGGTCTGCTTTCTTAGAAATGGCCAACCAGGAAAAGACTGACACTCACACTAACATAGTAAACTAATGGCTGCAATTAAAGTACACATCAAATGGTGAAAAGATGATATTTGTGTGTGTGTGAATTTTTTGATGGGAAGGGAGGGAAGGAAGCAAAGGGATGGGAACCTGAGTGGGGAGAGATGTGGGGTCCCAAGAGCTGAGGGAACAGAACCACAGGTCCTCAATTAGCCAGAGAATAGAGGTCTCGACTGGGTCAGGAGTCTGCACTGAAGGTGAATAACCCTGCTTAACAGTAGATCTCAGCGGCAAGGAGTAGTGATGCGGTGTTACTGCCATTGTTTAAGGTGTGAAGGCACACTAGGGTCTAGATTACCAGAACCCAGATGGGAAGAGGGCTTCACTTGAGGATGGTGAATGTCATACTTCCCCTGAGAGAGGCAGGCAAAAATCAACTCCTGGCCACTTATGTCATAACGGGCTTTGTTGCATCACTCACTTATGCTGTCAGCTAAAGGTGCTCAGGAGGCACATAATGCTGATACAACTAAAACCCACAATTAGCACTGCCAAAGATGAAAATAATGTTTGGGGGTATCAGACCGATTATCGTTTAGGCCACTGTTATCCTAAGAAATTTGTGGGCACAGTGTGTTCGCAAGGGCAGGGCAGTGGAGGTGGCCCAATCCTGGTGCAGATGACTAACAGGATTACGGTACACAGATAATGATTTTGGGTGAGGGGCACCATGCAGTTTGTGGGATCTTAGTTCCCTGACCAGGGATTGAACCAGTTCTCCTTCTAATGAAAGCATGAAGTCCTAACCACTGGACAGCTAGAGCAGTCAGGATGGAGACGTTTGATAAAAGTATTAATATAAGACTGTGTAAAAGCTGGTCTTATATTTATCACCATACTCTACTATTTCAAAATAACTACAGTCATAAAACATTCCTCCCCAATAAACTCTTTTGTTAGTCCAAGTTCTACAATTTTCGTGGTTTAAAAAGAAGAGTATCGAATATTTAATTTGGTGTTAACTTTAGTTTTGAAGTGTTTGAAGAGTTTCAAGGAGTAGTCAATCAAATATGGAGATATATAAGGCAGAGTCTCTACAAGCAGAATCCCGAGTGTTTTCAGAAAGCATTTTAGAAACAATTAAAACAGAGTTTCACCATCAGCATCAAAAGAGTTGAGTTCAGATTTTAAATCAATGCTACGGTATTTTTATCTGGACTGCAGCACCCTAGTCAAACATTTCTGGCACCTTAACTCCTGAGAGACACAGTGGATGATTCAAAGTCAGTCACTGAATGTGATTTAAAATAATTACGAGTGAAGGAGACACTGGGTTTGTTGTTCTTTCAAAGCAAGTGAGAGAACCATCAACCCTGCCTGTGAAAATTAGTCACGTAAGCAGCTACCAGGATGATATGGACAGAGAGCCCTGATACGTGGGTCTGTGATTCCAGATTTGTATATATTATCACCATTTAACACTATCTCACCTAAAGCCCTTTTTTGAAGTATGTATCTTATCAGAAATGCATGCCAGAGAGGGAAACGGATTAGAAATCAACAGGGTGGTGATATAAAATATTATCAGAAGTTGGATTATCTAAGACTGTAAGGGAGAGAATCACTCTCTTCTGCCAAGTATGTCCAAGAATCTGTTTGAAAATATAGTAAAACCCGTAAACTAGAGAGTGGATCTGAAGTCAAAGGCACTTAAACGAGAAGCTTATTTTAACAGTAGTCAAGAGGAGCTCTATGTTTTTGTATTAAGAAAACCCTTTTGCATGTCACCAAATGCAAAAGCCAAAGTAGTGCCCATGGACTCATGATGAGTGCACAATAATGCTGGCCCAGTGGCTTCTCTTGATTGGCAGAGGTCAAGAGCATGTCTATGTGCCTAGGGTCAGAATGCATCTGCCCAGGATCACATCCAGGTATCAGCGGGCATCAAGTGGGAGTCCCCAAACTTTACATGCTCCTGGCCAAGTCCCTCACTCCAGTGCCTTTCCTACAGGCTTGTCACTCATTACTGCCTTGAAATGATCATGATTAAGTTTCACCTTGCCATCTCTTCAATTAACTGCCGTGGGCAACTAGAAATCTGAATGCAAAAGAGTGAAATAGGACCCTTACCTTATACCACATGAAAATCTAAACTGAGAGTTGATTAACAAGTTAAATGGAAGATCTGAAACTAAAAATCAACCAGAAGAAAACATCCTGGCGAAGTTGTAAACATTGGTCTTAGAAGTGATTTTATGTATGTGAAACCTAAAGCATAGGCAACAAAAGCAACAATAAAAAAGTAGGACAACTTCAAACGATTAAACTGCCTCCTCCAAAGAACATCAAAAACCCATTTACGTAGAAGCCAAGCTGATGGTTACCAAATGGAAAGTCGGGCGGTGGGATGAATTGGGAGTTGGGGATTAACATATATATAGACACCACTATATATAAAATAGATAACCAACAAGGACCTACTACAAAACCACAGGAAACTCTGCTAGAAATTCTGTAACAACATAAGTGGAAAAAGAATTTGTAAAACAATAGATATATGTATGTGTGCCTGTGCAAGTTCAGTTGATTCATATGTGCCTTACTCTTTGTGGCCCTAAGGACTGTGGCCTGCTAGGCTCCTCTGTCAATGAGATCCTCCAGGCAAGAACACTGGAGAGGCTTGTCATGTCCCTCTGAGCATATTTTCCCATCCCAGGAATTGAACCCAAATCTCCTTCAATGCAGAGTGATTGTTTAACAACTAAGCCAAGTGGGAAGCCAAAATACATGTATATGTAAAGCTGAATCACTTTTCTGGACACCTGAAACACAACATGATAAGTCAAATATACTCGAATGGAAAAAAAAAAAAAAAAAGAATCCATCATCATATAGAACAATTATCTAAAAAAACTAATTGCAAAATTCAGAAAGATTCCCAAACTTACTCTCAAAGAGAGATCCACAGGGAAGAGGGTATGAAGGGAAAAGGATGATTCAAGTCCTTATGTGTGCCCATGGGAGAGGGCTCCTAATATAAGGGAGATTACACGGTTGGTGATATGCCATGGGTGTGATTGGTTCAAGCCATATATTGGACACACAAGTCCTGGGGTCTGACACAGGGAACAGAAACACCCTTAGATGGTTGCAGGGCTATGTGGACTAACAGGAGGTCTTTGGGAAGCCTGGACTCCGCCCTCCAGGAGAATGTGATCAGGTGCTTGCACCCAAGCCAGAGTGAAGATGACAGATTGAGACTGCATTTGTGGATGCCAGTTTTCCCAACAACTGCCCTCCCTTGCACACGCCCTGCTTACTCTGTGTGGCCGATCTGCACTGGAGCAAGGGCTGCCACGACCAGGCAGACAGCTGGGATGTGGGAAATGGAGGTGCATCTGGCCCAGGGTGGCTTGTGGATGGAAGAGCTGGGGTCATGCTCATGGAGGGCACTTACATAGGCAGCATATCAGGAGAAGTCCTGATCTCTGATGGAGGACAGCCTGCCACAGCAGAAGACCCAGTTTGTGCCCAGAGCCCATGAGGGCCTCACCTGCGCAATAGCACTGCTCTTCAACAGGGCAGGCACAGCATAAGCTGGGGGAAGTGATCAGCTGTGAGGGACCAAGAGGTCTCAGATCAGAAGTTATGTTTAAGCAGGGCAGGAGATGCTACTGCTTTTGATGGCACAGATGGCACGTTGGAGGTAGCCTGGATCTCTGTAAGTAGCCAGCCTAGAGATTTGCTCCTTTTGTTATTTTTCTAACCAGAACATGCTCCTCTTGTCCCTCTGTGGCAAGGGTTGAAGTGCTGGGAGAGGGAAGCGTACATCCTTGAGGGAACACAGCCAGATCTGGCCTGACATTCAGGGCTTCTGCTCCGGAAACTGGGGATCCCACCCTGCCCCCAAATAGGACAGTGAAAGACACTGAGGAAAAGGAAGTCTCTGCCTCACATCTGGCTTCAGACGTGGTACCACTGAACTTCCCAGCCATAGGTGCTGGCACACCCTAAGGAAAGATGTGACTTGTGGTCCATCAAATCCAGCCCCACCCCCACCCCCAACCCGTGCTGACTATGGTACAGACTGTACAGTGATGCTCCCCCACAAGATGAACCCTTCAAGACCATAATAGATAATTGATGCACTTAAATTCAGAGAGGCAGATACTATGGGAAGACATAAGGACTGGTCTCTACTGAAAAACTGAGAGGAAGTCAGTTCAGTTTGTGAGTCGTGTCTGATTCTTTGTGACACCATGAATCACAGCACACCAGGTCTCCCTATTCATCACCAACTCGAGGAGTCCACACAAGCCCATGTCCATTGAGTTGGTGATGCCATCTAACCATCTCTTCCTCTGTTGTCCCCTTCTCCTCCTGCCCTCAATATTTCCCAGCATCAGGGTCTTTACCAATGAGTCAACTCTTCGCATTAGGTGGCCAAAATATTGGAGTTTCAGTTTCAACATCACTCTTTCCAATGAACACTCAGGACTGATATCCTTTAGGATGGATTGGTCGGATCTCCTTGCAGTCCAAGGGACTCTCAAGAGTCTTCCCCAACACCACAGTTCAAAAGGATCAATTTTTTGGCGCTCAACTTTTTTATAGTCCAACTCTCAATCCATACCTGACCACTGGAAATACCATAGCCTTTACTAGACAGACCTTTGTTGCCAAAGTCATGTCTCTGGGTTTTATTTTTTATTTTTAATATAAATTTATTTAATTTAATGGAAGGTTAATTACTTTACATATGGTATTAGATTTGCCATACCTCAACTTGAACCAGCCACAGTTGTACATGTGTTCCCCATCCTGTACCCGCCTCCCACCTCCCTCCCCGTACCATCCCTCTGGGTCATCCCAGTGCACCAGCCCCAAGCATCCTGTATCATGCATCAAAACTGGACTGGCGATTCTTTTCATATATGATATTGTACATGTTTCAATGCCATTCTCCCAAATCACCCCACCCTCTCCCACAGAGTCTCTGCTTTTTAATATGCTGTCTAGGCTAGTCATAACAATACTTCCACAGAGTAAGCTATCTTTAATTTCATGGCTGCAGTCACCATCTGCAGAGGTTTTGGAGCCCAGAAAAATAAACTCAGCCACTGTTTCCACTGTTGCCACATCTACTTCCCATGAAGTGATGGGACCAGAATACATGATCGTTGCATTCTGAAGTTGAGCCTTAAGCCAACTTTTTCACTCTCTTCTTTCACTTTCATCACGAGGCTCTTTAGTTCTTCTTCACTTTCTGCCATAACGGTGGTGTCATCTGCATATCTGAGCTTATTCATACTTATCCCGGCAATTTTGATTCCAGCTTGTGTTTCCTCCAGCCCAGCATTTCTCATGATGCACTCTGTATACAAATTAAATAAGCAATGTGAGAATATACAGCCTTGATGTACTCTTTTTCCTTCTTGGAACCAGTCTGTTGTTCCATGTCCAGTTCTATCTGTTGCTTCGTGACCTGCATAGAGGTTTCTAAAGAGGCAGGGCAGATGGTCTGGTATTCCCATGTCTTTCAGAATTTTCCACCGTTTTCTGTCATTCACACAGTCAAAGGCTTTGGCATAGTCAATAAAGCAGAAATAGACATTTTTATGGAACTCTCTTGCTTTTTCCATGATCCAGCGGATGTTGGCAATTTGATCTCTGATTCCTCTGCCTTTTCTATAACCAGCTTGAACATCTGGAAGTTCATGATTCACATATTGCTGAATCCTGCTTTGGAGAAATTTAAGAATTACTGGACTGCCATGTGAGATGAGTGCAATTGTGTGGTAGTTTGAGCATTCTTTGGCGTTGCCTTTCTTAGGGATTGGATTGAAAACTGACTTTTTCCAGTCCCGTGGGCACTGTTGAGTTTTCCAAATTACCTGGCATATTGAGTGCAGCACTTTCACTGCATCATCTTTCAGGATTTGAAATAGCTCAATTGGAATTTCATCACCTCCACTAGCTTTGTTCCTAGTGATACTTCTATGGACCACGTGACTTCACATTCCAGGATGTCTGGCCCTAGGTGCGTGATCACAAAATCATGATTATCTGGGTTATGAAGATTTTTTTTTTTTTTGTAGAATTCTTCTGGGTATTCTTAGCCCCTCTTCTTAATATCTTCTGCTTCTCTTAGGTCCATATCATTTCTGTCCTTTATCGAGCCCATCTTTGCATGAAATGCTCCCTTGGTATCTCGAATTTTCTTGAAGAGATGTTTAGTCTTTCCCATTCCGTTGTTTTCTTCTATTTCTTTCTTTTTTTTTCCCTTCCATTTTTTTTAATTTAATTTTTTTTAACTTTACAGTATTGTATTAATTTTGCCAAACATCGAAATTAATCTGCCACAGGTATACCCGTATTCCCCATCCTGAACCCTCCTCCCTCCTCCCTCCCCATACCCTCCTTCTGGGTTGTCCCTGTGCACCAACCCCAAGCATCCAGTATCGTGCATCGAACCTGGACTGGCGATTTCTTTGCATTGATCACTGAGGAAGGCTTTCTTATCTCTTCTTGCTATTCATTGGAACTCTGCAATCAGATGCTTATATCTTTTCTTTTCTCCTGTACTTTTCACTTCTCTTCTTTTCACAACTATTTGTAAGGCCTCCTCAGACAGCCCTTTTGCTTTTTGGCATTTCTTTTCCATGGGGATGGTCTTGATCCCTGTCTCCTGTACAATGTCATGAACCTCCGTCCATAGTTTATCAGGCACTCTATTTGTCCGGTCTAATCCCTTAAATCTATTTCTCACTTCCACTGTATAATCATAAAGGATTGGATTTATGTCATACCTGAATATTCTAGTGGTTTTGCCTACTTTCTTCAATTTACATCTGAATTTAGCAATAAGGAGCTCATGATCTGAGCCAGTCAGCTCCCAGTCTTGTTTTGCTGACTGTACAGAGCTTCTCCATCTTTGGCTACAAACGATATAATCAATCTGATTTCAGTGTTGACCATCTGGTGATGTCCATGTGTAGGGTCTTTTCTTGTGTTGTTGGAAGAGGGTGTTTGCTATGACCAGGGTGTTCTCTTTGGAAAACTCTATTAGCCTTTGCCCTGCTTCATTCCATACTCCAGAGCCAAATTTTCCTGTTACTCCAGGTGTTTCTTGACTTCCTACTTTTGCATTCCAGTCCACTATAATGCAAAGGACATCTTTTTTGGGTGTTAGTTCTAAAAGGTCTTTTCAGTCTTCATAGAACCGTTCAACTTCAGCTCCTTCTTCATTACTTCTTGGGGCATAGACTTGGATTACCGTGATATTGAATGGTTTGCCTTGGAAACGAACAGAGTTCAGTCTATACTTTTTGAGATTACATCCAGCTATTGCATTTTGAACTCTTTTGTTGACCATGATGGCTACTCCATTTTTTCTGAGGGATGCCGGCCCGCCGTAGTAGATATAATGGTCGTCTGAGTTAAATTCACCCATTCCAGTCCATTTTAGTTCACTGATTCTAAGAATGTTGACGTTCACTCTTGCCATCTCCTGTTTGACCACTTCCAATTTGCCTTGATTCATGGACTTAACATTCCCGGTTCCTATGCTATATTGCTCTGTATAGCATTGGACCTTTCTTCTGTCAGCAGTCACATCCACAACTGGGTATTGTTTTTGCTTTGGCTCAATGCCTTCATTCTTTCTGGAGTTATTTCTCCACTGATCTCCAGTAGCATATGGGGCACCTACTGATCTGGAGAGTTCCTCTTTCAGTATCCTATCATTTTGCCTTTTCATACTGTTCATGCAGATTTCAAGGCAAGAATACTGAAGTGGATTGCCCTTCCTTTCTCCAGTGGACCACATTCTGTCAGACTTCTCTACCATAACCTGCCCAACTTGGGAGGCCCCTAATGGCCTGGCTAAGTTTCATTGAGTTAGACAAGTCTGTGGTTCTAGTGTGATTAGATTGACTAGATTTCTGTGATTATGGTCTCAGTGTGTCTTCCCTCTGATGACGTCTTGCAACACCTACCGTCTAACGTGGGTATTTCTTACCTTGGACGTGGGGTATCCCTTGACAGCTGCTCCAGCAAAGCACAGCCACTTCTCCTTACCTTGAACGAGGTATATCTGCTCACTGCCACCACTCCTGAACTTGAACGTGGAGTAGATCCTCTAGTCCCTCCTGTGCCCATGCAGTCACCATTCCATGGACGTGTGGTATCAATCCTGATTATTCACTAGAAGGACTGACACTGAAGCTGCAACTCCAGTACTTTGTCCATCTGATGCAAAGAACTGCCTCATTGGAAAAGATCCTGATGCTAGGAAGGAATGAAGGCCAAGGAGAAGGGAATGAGAGAGGATGAGACGGTTGAATGGCATCGGGGATTCGATGGACTTGAGATTCAGCTAGCTCTGGGAGTTGGTGATGGACACGGAATCCTGGTGTGCTGCAGTCCCTGGGGTTGCACACAGTTGGACACAACTGAACAAATGAAATGAATTGATTGCAATAGGATAATGCTTTAAACACAAGCTCTTATCGTGTCTCAAATTGGAACAGAAAAATATATTTCATTAACATGGACGATAAGGAGGCTGCACAGCAACGATGTGTGTGTGTCTGTGTGTGTGTGTGTGTGTGTGTGTGTGTGTGTGTGTGTGAGATGGGGAAAGAGGTGGGGATGGATGAACAGAGAGCATGATGGAGCAGTTTGACTGGAAGTGTTTCTATCTGTAGTGAGCTGATTCTTAGAAGGAGCTGTTAAAGGAGTCAGAAATGTCTGACTCTTAGCGCTTGCTCATTCGTGGGTGAAAGCTGAAGTTCAGAGGAGAGAAGCATGGCTAAAGTTTAGCCAAGCCTAGTCATTGGGTATGTTATGGATGACTGTGAGCACGTGGCCAGTCTCTGCTGTTGTTTAAGAGAGGCCAAGTCAGCCCTTCGACAGTATGGTTGTTATCAAAATTTCAAATCCATGTGCTTGGGTCAGAATGAGGCCCATTAATACTAAATGTTAGAGTTTGGAACAGGGGAAGGTTTATTACAGATTCATCAAAGGATGTGGGTGGCTCTTACCCAAAGAACCAAAAGGTACTGAACATTTTCAGTTAAGTACATTTAAAAGTAAATGATAGAGAGTGTTGTGGTAAGTTGTTCCATACATCTTGGTGTCTCATTCTTTGTGCTTAAAGTTAGATAATGGTCAGGTAATAATGTTCCTATATATTTCTATAAAATGAATGATATTTTCTGTCATTCTTGCCCTGTCATGAGAGGGCAAATTTTCAAGGCACAACTTTAATCTTGAAATGTACCATCCTGGATAAGCAGAAACAGATCTCATTTGGCAGCTCCTTCAGGGCAAGGTTCCCACAATCTGCCCACCTCTCATTCTTGATGGAGCCAGGCACCCAACCCAAAAGGTCCTGTCTCCTCAGGCTGTCCAAGTGAGGAGACCAGTTCTCAGAGACTGAGGACCAAGTAGATTGCCTCTGCTAGTAGGCTGCAGAGACAGGGATGTGGGAGACGTTCACTGCTCCTCAAGGCCTGGGCCAAGGCTTCTGGAGGCCCTTAGTGAGGGCTCTGGAGCAGTACAGGATTTCTTCCCAGTCTATTACCTTGGACCTCCTGCTCACCCACTTGCCCAAGGCTGGGTGATCTCCGGGCCCTCAAAAAGAATGCATGAATCTGCCTCTTCTCTCACGTTCCAGCTGATGACTACCACACCATCCTTCTTTAATCACTTCCCCAATACTCCCTTCTTGGCAGTAACTGGGGGGCAGGGCCCAATATGGTGCTGATCTATAGCTGAGCAGGACAACGAATGGTCACTCATTGACAGTTGGCTGCTTGTGAATGGGGCCATCTGAGGCACCAAGCAAGCCTGAGCTACACCTGTTGCCTAGGAACAGGGTGGGTTGAAATGAAGCACATCAATGGCTAACTGCATAGGGCTGTGCTCACTCTGCTCTGTTACATTGTGAACAGAATAAGAATCACTGTGAGGTTAAGGTTTGTCAAAGTAGTTCTCATGGTGGGCTGGCTTTGACCTTCTTGTTGGCTTTGAAATATTAGCTATAATATATGCGGCACATGCAATCATGTGACAGCTGTTGGAGGGGCATATAGATAAACACTGCTTCCTGGCATGCCTGGGAATACAATGAAAAGAATGATGTACAAAAGGTAAACAAGCATGTGAAATCATAATCTGTGATGGGAAAGGAGTCAATCAAAAAGATTAAAACACACTGGACCCAACGTATCCTTATGGAACAGAGCAGCATGAGCACAGCCATTAGCAGGGAGCCTTTGCTTTGGAGTATTACTCCACATCCTGTTACTAAGCAACAGGTCTTGCCCAGCAATTGGACAGTGCATCGCTCTGCCCTGCTAATAAGCAACCAACTATCAGTGAGATACCTACTGGTACTTCTCCTGCTCAGCTATTGGTCAGCTCCACATTGGGTCCTACCTGATGATAAGTGTTAATCAGTTATCATCAGGTAGGGCACCTGGGGAAGTGATTCAGTTAAGAGACACTGGGGAAGTGATTCAGTTAAGAGACAGTGGGGAAGTGATTCAGTTAAGAGACAGGGGTGCATTGGTCATCTGACTTTTGCCTTTGGGCACCTTACTTTTTTTTTTTTTTTTAATCGGGAATGTATTTCTGGTAGATGGGTCAAGTTGAGTTTACCTATCCAATATAAGTGTTGAAGTGTCCCCAACAATATTATTGGAGGAGACATTTATGTCTTTCTTATCTCTGATGTGTAATTTTATGGAGACGGTGTATAGACCTTAGGGCAACACACTGAGGATTTACCAAGTCTTGGGATCTCTAATGCTCATTGGAGTAGCAAAAACATCCAACCTGTTCTTAATTACCTTTTACCATGTTAAGTGCTTATTCTTAAGTTCCTTAAGCCCCTCACAAACCCCCACTAGGAAGAGGGTGGTCAAAAGTTGAAATGACTAGACAACTCTGAGGAACAGATTTGGAGTCAAAAGATTTTGGTAGAGGTTCATACAGGGATGGAACAGGCAGGAGGGTTGAAGGGGGACATATAAGTCAAAGAATAAAGGGCAATGAAGGAAAGTCTAAGGGTCGTGAGAAGAAACACCATGACCCTGAATCACCACATCCCAGAATCAGTCACACAGAGGTGTCAGGGGTGAGAAAGTTGTATCATGACCGCCCTCAGCACCCACTAACAAATGTTGATGGGCACAGAGGTACATTGTGATATCAAAGACCCCAAAGACACCATTGGCTGGGGGAGTGCCTAGCTGACCAATCAGTTTGAAGGGTGTGGCTCCTCATTGTTCTAAGAAGGGAGGTTAGAGGCAGAGATTCTGTGTTAGGCCATTTCCTTCTATCATCATAAGTTAACCAGGGCCACTGAGCCAAGAAGAGTTCCAATGCAGTGGGCTTAAAGGGTGAAAGGACAAAAGAAGACCCTTTGTCCACAGAGATACAGAGGTAGTGTGCAGGTAAGATGATTCCACCTATGCGCCACACATTCTCCATTGACTTTGCTGCCCAAGAACTCTACACTGCCCTTGCCTGCCACAAAAGCCCTCTTAGCCCACATCCCTTTTCATTAAATCTCCCTTCCAACTCCGATGTTATAACCTTTCCACAAAACTAATACCCTTCTCTTGTCTTTCGAGGCACTGAATATGACCATGAGGGTCAGAACCTCTAAAGTGAACCTTGAGAAAGAAAATCAGATCATATGCCACTCAGTCGAAGAAGGTGAAGAAAACAAGAAATGCAAACTGTTTTTTTTTCTGTTTCTGAGCACGTAAGAAACTGAATCAAAGCCGAGAAGGATAACAAAATATGAGGCAGAATTAAAGAAGGAGTAAGAATCAAAAGAGAAGGTAAGCTCAGCCACCCAAGATTGAGAGACCCTGGAGAAGTACAACCTGGGCATCCAGAAACCGAATAGAAAAGGTCAGACAGTTCTGAATTGTGTCTCCAAAGGTCTGCCTCTTAGAAATGACCAATAAGGAAAAGACTTACTCTCACACTAACATAGTAAACTCATGGCTGTGTGTAAAATACACATCAAATGGTGAAAAGATGATATTTGTGTGTGTGTGAGTTTTCTGATGGGAAAGGAGGGAAGGAAGCAAAGAGGTGGGCACCTGAGTGGGGAGGGATGTGGGGTCCCAAGAGCTGAGGGAACAGACCCTCAGGTCCCCAGGTAGCCAGAGAGTAGAGGTCTCGACTGGGTCAGGAGTCTGCACTGAAGGTGACTAACCTTGCTTAACAATTGATCTCAGCAGCAAGGAGTAGTGGTGCGGTGTTCCTGCCATTGTTTGGGGTGTGGAGTGACATTCGGGTCTAGATTTCCAGAACCCAGATGGGAAGAGGGCTTCACATGGGGATGGTGAATATCATACTTCCCCTGAGTGAGGCAGGCAGAAATCACCTCCTGGCCATTTACGTCATAATGGGCTTTGTTGCATCACTCACCCATGCTGTCAGCTAAGGTGCTCAGGCGGCACAAAATGCTGATACAACTAAAACCCACAATGAGCACTCCCAAAGATTAAAATAATGTTTGGAGTGATCAGACCAAATATCAATTAGGCCACTGTTATCCTGAGAAATTTGTGGGAGCTGTGTGTTCCCAAGATCAGGGCAGTGGAGGTGGCCAAATCCTGGTGCAGATGACTAACAGGATCACGACACACAGATATTGTTTTTGGGTGGGGGTCACCATCCAGTTTGTGGGATCTTAGTTCCCTGACCAGGGATTGAACCAGTTCCCCTTCTAATGAAAGCATGGAGTCCTAACCACTGGACAGCCAGAGATGTCAGGACAGAGACTTTTGATAAAAGTATTATGATTAGAATGTAAAACTGGTCTTATATTTATCACCATCATCTAGTATTTCTAAATAACTACAGCCGTAAAATATTCTTCTCCAATAAACTCATTTGTTAGTTCAAGTTCTACAAGTTTTCGTGGTTTAAAAAGAAGAGTATCGAATATTTAATTTGGTGTTTAACTTAATTTTGAAGTGTTTGAAGAGTTTCAAGCAGTAGTCAATCAAATACGGAGATATATAAGGCAGAGTCTCTACTAGAGGAATCCCGTGTGTTTTCAGAAAACATTTTAGAAATGATTAAAACAGAGTTTCACCATCAGCATCAAAAGATCTGAGATCAGATTTTAAGTCAATGCTAAGGTATTTTTCATCTGGACTGCAGCTCCCTAGTTAAATCTTTCTGGCACTTTAACTCCTGAGAGACACAGTTGATGATTCAAAGTCAGTCACTGAATGTGATTTAAAATCATTAAGAGTGAAGGAAACCCTGAGTTTGTTGTCCTTTCAAAGGAAGTGGGAGAACTATCAACTCTGCCTCTGAAAATTAGTCAGGTAAGCAGCTACCAGGATGATATGGACAGAGAGCCCTGAAAGGTGGGTGCTGTGATTCCAGATCTGTACATATTATCACCATTTAACACTATCACACTTTAATGCCCTGTTGCAGGACTGACTGAAATACTTGCTGTTAGGGGAAGGTAAAAGATTACTAGGCCTGAAGAGCGGAAAGTGAAAGTTGTTCAGTCTTGTCCGAAGTTTGGTGAACCATGAACTATACAGTCCATGGAATTCTCCAGGCAAGAATACTAGAGTAGGTAGACTTTCCTTACTCCAGGGGATCTTCACAAACCAGGGATCAAGCCCAGGCATCTCACATTGAAGGTGGATTCTTCACCAGCTGAGCCACAAGGGAAGCCAAAGAATGCTTGAGTGGGTAGCTTATCCTTTCTCCACCAAAGCTTCCCTGCCCAGAAATTGAACTGATGTCTACAGCTTTGCAGGCAGAATCTTTCCCAAGTGAGCTATCAGGAAAGTCCTGAGATGGACCAAAAGTGGAGGTTAGAGGGCCTTGTTTCCCTAAAGTCGTGCTGGTATATATTTTAATATCCGTGGTTATACTGCCACCTTCCAGAAAGAACTGAGGATGCATAGAGTTTAAAAAGGATCCAAAGTCTCTTAGGGTTAAAAGAGAAAAACACTAAGTCATGAGTTGAGAAAGGGTATATCCATTTAGATCAACAACAATAAATAAATATTAGATGCCTGTAGCTGTCCTGGAAAAGGAAAGTATATTGTGATTTAAACATGACAAGTTCTATTGCAAACCCTGTGTTGTATGGGGTGGGGGGTTTGCTGATTACCACTCGCAAAGAGTAGTAGAAACTCTTTATACTTCCACTTATACCGGTTCGCTATGAATAGATTCCAACTGACCCCTCTAGCTGTGGACATAACAACCTCTATTGATTGATACAATGATTTCCATAAGACCTTCTCCTTTCCTCTATGCCTGTGTCCATCCTATCTTCTGTGACTCAGAAACTAGCAACCATCTGAGGCCAGCCTAACGGTCACATCGCAAGGAAATGTTCTTAATCATTCTCTTGTGTATTAATATTTTCACATTCTCTATTCACATGCAGATCATTACATGCAGTTTGTAGGATAGATTTTTGATTATGTATCTTCTCAGAAATGCATGCCAGAGAGGTATACGGATTAGAAATAAGCAGTGTGGTGATATAAGATATTATCAGAATTTGGATTATCTAAGACTGTAAGGGAGAGAATCACTCTCTTCTGCCAAGTATGTCCAAGAATCTGTTTGAAAATATAGTAAAACCATAAACTAGAGAGTGGATCAGAAGTTAAAGGAACTTAAATGAGAAGCTTATTTTATCAGTAGTCAAGAGGAGCTCTATGTCTTTGTATTAAGAAAACCCTTTTGCATGACACCAAATGCAAAGGCCAGAGCAGTGCCCATAGACTCATGATGAGTGCACCATCCTGCTGGCCCAGAGGCTTCTCTTGATTGGCATACGTCAAGAGTAAGTCTATGTGCCTAGGGTCAGAACACATCTGCCCAGGATCACATCCACGTATCAGCAGGAATAAAGTGGAAATCCCCTAACTTTACATGCTCCTGGCCAAGTCCCTCACTTCAGTGCCTTTTCTACAGGCTTGTCACTTTTTACTGCCTTGACATGATCATGATTAAGTTTCACCTCACCGTCTCTTCAATTAACTGCCGTGGGCAATAGAAATCTGAATGCCAAAAATTGCAATAGGACCCTTACCTAATACCACATAAAAAACTAAACTTAGAGTTGATTAAATATTTAAATGCAATATCTAAAACTATGAATGAACTAGAAGAAAACATCCTGGAGAAGTTGTAAACATTGGTCTTAGAAGTGATTTTATGTATGTGACACCGAAAGCATAGGCAACAAAAGCAAGAATAGAAAAGTAGCTCGACTTAAAACGATTAAACTGCCTCCCCTAAAGAACATCAAAACCACATCTACATAGAAGCCATGCTGATGGTAACCAAATGGCAAGTTGGGGCAGGGGGATGAATTGGTAGTTGGGGATTAACATATATATAGACACCACTATATATAAAATAGATAACCAACAAGGACCTACTACAAAACCACAGGAAACTCTGCTAGAAATTCTGTAACAACAGAAATGGAGAAAGAATTTGTAGAGGAATAGGTATAGGTATGTGTGCCTGTGCAAGCTCAGTTGATTTAGATGTGCCCTACTCTTTGTGACCCTATGGACTGTAGCCTGCTAGGCTCCTCTGTCCATGAGATTCCCCAGGCAAGAATACTGGAGAGGCTCGTCATGTCCCTCTGAGCATATCTTCCCAACCCAGGGATTGAACTCAAATCTCCTTCATTGCAGGTTGATTCTTTACCAACTCAGTCAAGTGGGAAGCCCAAATACATATATATGTAAAGCTGAATCACTTTGCTGTACACCTGAAACACAACATGGTAAATCAAATATATTTGAATGAAAGAAAAAAATTAAATTATTGATCAACATGTTGAACAATTAGATCAATAAACTAATTGGAAAATGTAGAAAGATTCCCAAACGTACTCTCAAAGAAAGATCCACAGGGAACAGGGTATGAAAGGAAAAGGATGATTCAAGTCCTGACGTATGCCCATGGGAGAGGACTAAGAATATAACGGAGATTACATGGTTGGAGATATGCCCTGGCTGTGAGTGGTTCAAGCCATATAATGGACACAAAAGTCCTGGTGTCTGACACAGGGAAGACAAACACCCTTAGATGGTTGTAGGGCTATGTGGACTAACAGGAGGTCTGTGGGAAGTCCGGACTCCTCCGTCCAGGTGCAAGTCCTCAGGGGCTTGCTCCTAAGCCACAATGAAGACGACAGATTGAGACCGCATTTATGTATGCCTGTTTGCCCAACAACTGCCCTCCCCACGCGCCCTGCTTAAACCGTGTGGCCGATCTGCACTTGAGTAGGGACTACCATGACCATGCAGACAGCTGGGATGTGGGAAAAAGAGGTGCATCGGGCCCAGGGCGGCATGTGGGTGGAAGAGCCAGGGTGATGATCATGGAGGGCACTTATATAGGCAGCATATCAGGAGAAATCCTGATCTCTGATGGAGGCCAGATAGCAAAAGCAGATGACCCAGTATGTGCCCAGAGCCCATGAGGGCCTCACCTGCCCAATAACACCCCTCTTCCACAGGGCAGGGATAGCAGAAGCCTGGGGAAGTGATCAGCTATGAGGGACCAAGAGATCTCAGCCCAGAAGGTATGTTTAAGCAGGTCAGGAGATACTACTGTTGGTGATGGCACAGATGGCACATTGGAGGTAGCCTGGATCTCTGTAAGCAGTCAGTATGGAGATTTGCTCCTTTTCTTATTTTTCCAACCAGAACATGCTCCTCTTGGCCCTCTGTGGCAAGGGCTGCAGTGCTGGGAAAGGGGAGCATACATCCTTGAGGGAACACAGCCAGATCTGGCCTGACATTCAGGGCTTCTGCTCCAGAAACTTGGCATCCCAACCTGCCCCCAATAGGACAGTGAAAGCCAATGAGGAAAAGGAAGTTTCTGCCTCACTTCTGGATTCAGACCTGGTACCACTGAACTTTCCAGCCATAGGTGCTGGCACACCCTAAGGCAAGATGTGACTTATGGTCCATCAAATCCAGCCCC
This sequence comes from Bubalus kerabau, assembly GCF_029407905.1. Lineage (NCBI taxonomy): Eukaryota > Metazoa > Chordata > Mammalia > Artiodactyla > Bovidae > Bubalus > Bubalus kerabau. Next base: position 47,867,816 of record NC_073647.1, on the reverse strand, counting down.
ACCCCACCACCACCCCCCGCTGACTATGGTACAGACTGTACAGTGACGCTCCCCCACAAGATCACCCCTTCAAGACCATAATAGATAATTGATGCACTTAAATTCAGAGAGGCAGAGACAAAAGGGAAGACATAACGACTGGTCTCCACTGAAAGGCCGAGAGAAAGTCAGTTCAGTTTGTCAGTCGTGTCTGATTCTTTGGAACACCATGAACCGCAGCACATCAGGCCTCCCTGTCCATCACCAACTCTCGAAGTCCACCCAAACCCATCACTATTGAGTTGGTGATGCCATCTAACCATCTCTTCCTCTGTCGTCCCCTTCTCCTCCTGCCTCAATATTTCCCAGCATCAGGGTCTTTACCAATGAGTCAGCTCTTCGCATCAGGTGGCCAAAATATTGGAGTTTCAGTTTCAACATCAGTCTTTCCAATTAACACTCAGGACTGTTATCCTTTAGGAAGGACTGGTTGGATCTCCTTGCAGTCCTAGGGACTCTCAAGAGTCTTCCCCAACACCACAGTTCAAAAGTATCAATTCTTTGGCTCTCAGCTTTTTTATAGTCCAACTCTCAATCCATACCTGAGCACTGGAAAAACGATAGCCTTGACTAGACAGACCTTTCTTGCCAAAGTTATGTCTCTGCTTTTTATTTTTTTTATTTTTAGTATAAATATATTTATTTTAATAGGAGGCTAATTACTTTACCTATGGTATTGGTTTTGCCATTCTTCCACATGAACCTGCCACAGGTGTACATGTGTTCCCCTTCATGTACCCACCTCCCACCTCCCTCCCCTTACCATCCCTCTGGGTCATCAGAGTGCACCAGCCCCAAGCAACCTATATCGTGCACTGAACCTGGACTGGCGATTCATTTCATATATGGTATTATACATGTTTCAATGCCATTCTCCCAAATGACCCCACCCTCTCCCACAGAGTCTCTGCTTTTTAATATGCTGTCTAGGTTAGTCATAACTCTAGTTCCAAGGAGTAAGCTTTCTTTAATTTCATGGCTGCAGTCACCATCTGCAGTGATTTTGGAGCCCAGAAATATAAACTCAGCCATTGTATCCCCATCTAATTCCCATGAAATGATGGGACCAGATGCCTTGGTCTTCGCTTTCTGAATGTTGATCTTTAAGCGAACTTTTCACTGTCATCTTTCACTTTCATCAAGAGACTCTTTATTTCTTCTTCACTTTCTGCCATAACCGTGGTGTCTTCTGCATATCTGAGCTTATTGATATTTCTCCCGGCAATCTTGATTCCAGCTTGTGCTTCCTCCAGTCCATCGTTTCTCATGATGCACTCTGCATATAATTTACATAAGCAGAGTGACAATATACAGCCTTGATGTTCTCTTTTTCCTACTTGGAACCAGTCTCTTGTTCCATGTCCAGTTCTAACTGTTGCTTCCTGAACTGCATAGAGCTTTCCCAAGAGGGAAGTTTGGTGGTCTGGTATTCCCATCTCTTTCTAAATTTTCCACAGTTTACTGTGATCCACACAGTGAAAGGCTTTGGCATAGTCAATAAAGCAAAAATAAATATTTTTATGGAGCTCTCTTGCTTTTTCCATGATCCAGCGGATGTTGGCAATTTGATCTCTGATTCCTCTGCCTTTTCTATAAGCAGCTTGAACGTCTGGAAGTTCATGATTCATATATTGCTGAAGCCTGCTTTGGAGAATTTTAAGAATTACTTGACTGGCATGTGAGATGAGTGCAATTATGCGGTAGTTTGAGCATTCTTTGGCGTTGCCTTTCTTGGGGATTGGAGTGAAAACTGACATTTTCCAGTCTCTTGGCCACTGCTGAGTTTTCCAAATGAGCTGGCATATTGAGTGCAGTGCTTTCACGGCATCATCTTTCAGGATTTGAAATAGCTCAATGGGAATTCCATCACCTCCACTAGCTTTGTTCGTAGTAATGCTTTCTAAGGCCCACTTGCCTTCACATTCCAGGATGTCTGGCCCTAGGTGAGTGATCGCACCATCATGATTAGCTGGGTCATGAATATTTTTTTTTTTTGTACAGTGCTTCTGGGGGTTCTTACAACCTCTTCTTAATATCTTCTGCTTCTATTAGGTCCCTACAATTTCTGTCCTTTATCGAGCCCATCTTTGCATGAAATATTCCCTTGCTATCTCGAATTTTTTTGAAAAGATGTCTAGTTTTTCCCATTTCATTGTTTTCTTCTATTTCTTTTCATTGATCACTGAGAAAGGTTTTCTTATCTCTTCTTGCTATTCTTTGGAACTCTGCATTCAAATGCTTATATCTTTCATTTTCTCCTGTGATTTTCGCTTCTCTTCTTTTCACAACTATTTGTAAGCCCTCCCTAAACAGCCCTTTTGTTTTTTGGCCTTTCTTTTCCATGGAGAGGGTCTTGATACCTGTCCCCTGTACAATGTCATGAAACTCCATCCATAGTTCATCAGGCACTCTATCTGTCAACTGTAGTCCGTTAAATCTATTTCTCACTTCCACTGTATAATCATAAGGGATAGGATTTACGTCATCCCTGAATGGTGTAGTGGTTTTTCCTACTTTCTTCAATTTAAATCTGAGCTTTGCAATTAGGAGATCATGATCTGAGCCACAGTCAGCTCCCAGTCTTGTTTTGCTGACTGTATAGACCTTCTCCATCTTTGGCTGCAAATGATATAATCAATCTGATTTCAGTGTTGACCATCTGGTGATGTCCATGTGTAGAGACTTTTCTTATGTTGTTGGAAGAGGGTGTTTGCTATGACCAGTGTGTTCTCTTTGCAAAACTCTATTAGCCTTTGCCCTGCTTCATTCCATACTCCACAACCAAATTTTCCTGTTACTCCAGGTGTTTCTTGACTTCCTACTTTTGCATTTTAGTCCACTATAACCTAAAGAACATCTTTTTGTGTGTTAGTTCTAAAAGGTCTTGGCAGTCTTCATAGAACCATTCAACTTCAGCTTTTTCATTGTTACTTCTTGTGGCACAGACTTGTATTACTGTGATATTGAATGGTTTGCCTTGTAAACGAACAGAGCTCATTCTATAGTTTTTGAGATTGCTTCCAGCTACTGCATTTTGGACTCTTTTGTTGACCATGATGGCTAATCCATTTCTTCTGAGGGATGCCTGCCCACCGTAGTAGAAATAATGGTCATTTGAGTTAAATTCACCCATTCCAGTCCATTTTAGTTCACTGATTCTTAGAATGTTGACTTTCTCTCTTGCCATCTCCTGTTTGACCACTTCCAATTTGCCTTGATTCATCGACTTAACCTTCCAGGTTCTACTGTATATTGCTCTTTATATCATTGGACCTTTCTTCTGTCACCAGGCACATCCACAACTGGGTATTGTTTTTGCTTTGGTTCAATCCCTTCATTGTTTCTGGAGTTATTTCTCCTCCGATCTCCAGTAGCATATTGGGTACCTACTGACCTGGGCAGTTCCTCTTTCAGTGTCCTATCATTTTGCCTTTTCATACTGTTCATGCGTATCTCAAGGCAAGAATACTGAAGTGGATTGCCCTTCCCTTCTCCAGTGGACCATATTCTGTCAGACCTCTCCACCATGACAGGCTCATATTGGGAGGCCCCACAGGGCCTGGCATAGTTTCATTGATGTAGACAAGTCTGTGGTTCTAGTGTGATTAGATTGACTAGATTTCTGTGATTCTGGTTTCAGTGTGTCTGCCCTCTGATGCCGTCTTGCAACACCTACCGTCTTACGTGGGTTTCTCTTACCTTGGACGTGGGTTATCTGTTACATGGCTGCTCCAACAAAGCGCAGCCACTGCTACTTACCTTGGACGAGGTATATCTCCTCATTGCCACCACTCCTGACCTTGAACCTGGACTAGCTCCTCTAGCCCCTCCTGTGCCCATGCAGCCTCCACTGCATGAACGTGTGGTATCAGTCCCTATTATTCACTACAAGGACTGATGCTGAAGCAGCAACTCCAGTACTTTTTCCACATGATGAAAATAACTCTCTCATTGGAAAAGATCCTGATGCTAGGAAGGAATGAAAGCCAATGACAAGGGGATGAGAGAGGATGAGATGGTTGGATTGCATCGGGGATTCAATGGACTTGAATTTCAGCAAGCTCTGCGAGTTGGTGATGGACAAGGAATCCTTGTGCGCTGCAGTCCATGAGGTTTCACACAGTTGGACACAACTGAACAAATGAAATGAACTGATTGCCATAGGGAGAATGCTTTGAATACAAGTTTTTAACGTGTCTCAAAATGAAAAAGAAAAAGATCTTTCGTTAACATGGAAGATAAGGAGGGTGCGCGGCAACTATATGTTTGTGTAAGTTTGTGTGTGTGTGTGTGTGTGTGTGTGTGTGTGTGTGTGAGATGGAGAAAGAGGTGGAGATGGAGGAACAGACTGCATTATAGAACAGTTTGACAAGAAGTATTTCTGTCTGTAGTGAGCTGATTCTTAGAATGACCTATTAAAGGAGTCAGAAATACCTGACTCTTAGCTTTTGTTCAAGCGTGGGGGAAAGCTAAAGTTCAGAGGACAGAAGCATGGCTAAAGTTTAGCCAAGCCTAGTCAGTGGGTATGTTATGGATGACTGTGAGCACATGGCCAGTCTCCGCTGTTGTTTAAGAGAGGCCAAGTCAGCCCTTCGACAGTATTGTTGCTATGGAAATTGCAAATCCATGTGCTTGATGCAGAATGAGGCCCATCAAAACTAAATGTTACAGTTTGGAACAGGGAGTGATTTATTACAGATTCATACAACGATGTAGGTGTTTCTTGCCCTAAAAACTCAAAGTAACTGAACGTTTTCAGTTAAGTATATTTAAAAGCAAATGTCAGAGACAGTTGTGGTAAGTTGTTACAGACTTCTTGTTCTCACATCCTTTGTGCTTAAAGTTAGGTCATGGTCAGGGAATAATGTTCCTATCTATCTCTACCAGATGAATGTTATTTTCTGTCATTCTTGCCCTCTCAAGAGAGGGCAAAGTCTCAAGGCACAACTTTCACCTTGAAATGTCCCATCCTGGATAAGCAGAAAGAGATCTCATTTGGCAGCTCCTTCAGGGCAAGGTCCCCACATTCTGCCCAGCTCTCATCCTTGATGGAGCCAGGCACCCAATCCAACAGGTTCTGTTTCCTCAGGCTGCCCAAGTGTGGAGACCAGTTCTTAGAGTTTGAGGCCCAGGAAGATGGCCACTGTTAGTAGTTTGCAGAGACAGGGATGGGGGAGAGGTTCACCACTTCCCAAGGCCTGGGCCAAGGCTACTAGAGGGACTTAGTCAGGGCTCTTGAACACTAAAGGATGTCCTCCCCAGTCTACTCACTGGGACCAACAGGTCACCCACTGGACCAAGGCTGGGTGATCTCCAGGCCCTCCAAAAGAATGCCTGAATCTGCTTCTTCTGTCACTTTCCAGGTGATGACCACAACACCACCCTACCTTAATCACTTCCCCAATATTCCCTTCTTGACTTTAACTGGGGATCAGGGCCCACTGTGGTGCTGATCAGTAGCTGAGCAGGACAACGAATGGTCACTCATTGACAGTGGCTGCTTGTGAGTGGGGCCATCTGAGGCACCAAGCAAGACTGAGCTACACCTGTTGCCTAGGAACAGGGTGGGTTGAAAGGAAGCACATCAATTGCTAACTGCATAGGGCTGTGCTCACTCTGCTCTGTTACATTGTGAGTAGAATAAGAATCACTGTGAGATTAAGGTTTGTCAAAGAAGTTCTCAAGGTGGGCTGGCTTTGACATTCTTGTTGGCTTTGAAATATTAGCTATAATGTATGTGGCACATGCAATCATGTGGCAGCTGTTGAAGGGGAATATAGATAAGCATTGCTGACTGGCATGCATGGCAATACAATGAAAAGAATGATGTATAAAAGTTAAACAAGCCTGTGAAATCAAAATCTGCGGTGGGAAAGGAGTCAGTCAAAAATATTAAAGCACACTGTACCCAACGTATCCTTATGGAACAGAGCAGCATGAGCACAGCAATTAGCAGGGACCATTGCTTTGCCGTATTACTCCACATCCTATTACTAAGCAACAGGTCTTGCCCAGCTACTGGACAGTGCATAGCTCGGCCCTGCCAACAAGCAACCAACTATCAGTGAGATACCTACTGATACTTCTCCTGCTCAGCTATTGGTCAGTTCCACATTGGGCACTACCTGATGATAACTGTCAATGAGGGACCACTGGGGAATTGATTCCGTCAAGAGACAGTGGTGCATTGGTCATCTGACTCTTGTCTTTGGGCAACATACTTTTTTATTTATTTATTTTTTTAATAGGGAATTCATTTCTGGTAGATGGGGCAAGTTGAGTTTCCCTACTCAGTATGAGAGTTGAAGTGTCCCCAACAATATTAGTGGAGGAGACATTTATGACTTTCTAGGCTCTGATGTGTAATTTTATGGAGACAGTCTATAGACCTTAGTGCAACAGACCGAGGATTCACCAAGTCTTGGGGTCTCTAAAGCTCATTGGTGTAGCAAAAACATCCAACCTGTTCTTAATTACCTTTTTCCATGTTAAGTGCTTATTCTTAAGTTCCTTAAGCCCCTAAAAACCCCCACTGGGAAGAGGGTGGTCGAAAGATGAAATGACTAGATGACTCTGTGGAACAGATTTGGAGTGAAAAGTGTTTGGTAGAAGTTCATACAGGGATGGAGGAGGCAGGAGTGTTGAAGGGGGACATATAAGTCAAAGAATACAGGGCACTGAAGTAAAGTCTGAGGGTCATGAGAAGAAACACCATGCCCCTGAATCACCACATCCCAGAATCAGACACAGAGGGGTGTCAGGGGTGAGAAGGTTGTATCATGGCCTCCCTCAACACCCACTAACCCATGTTGATGGGCACAGTGGTACATTGTGATGTCTAAGACCCCAAAGGCACCATTGGCTGGGGGAGTGCCTAGCTGACCAATCAGATTGAAGGGTGTGGCTCCTCATTGTCCTGAGAAGGTATATATAGGGAGGTCAGAGGCAGAGATTCTGGGTTAGGCCATGTCCTGCTATCATCATAATGTAACCAGGAAGCCACGACAGACAAGAAGAGTTCCAATGCTGTCTGCTTCAAGGGTGATAGGACGAAAGAAGACCCTTTGTCCACAGAGATACAGAGACAGTGTCAAGGTAAGATGATTCCATCTATGATCCCCACGTGCTCCATTGACTTGGCTGCCCAAGACCTCTACACTGCCCTTGCCTGCCACAAAACCCCTCATCAGCCCACATCCCTTTTCATGAAATCTCCCTTCCCACTCAGATGTTATACCGTTTCCTCAATTCTAATACCCTTATCTTGTCTTTCAAGTCACGGAATATGACCATGAGTGTCAGAAGACCTCTAAACGGAACCTCGAGACAGAAAATCCGATCATATGACACTCAGTCGAAGAATGTGAAGAAAAAAAGAAAACCAAACTGTTTTTTCTGTTCCTGTGCAAGTAACAAACCAAATCAAAGCCGAAAAGTGACCAAAATATGAGGCAGAGTCAAAGAAGGAGGCAGAATCAAAAGAGAAGGTAAACTCAGACAATCCAGAATGAGAGACCCTGGAGAAGTACAAGCTGGGCAGACAGTAACTGAATAGAAAAGGTCAGACAGTTTAAAATTGTGTCTCCAGAGGTCTGCTTTCTTAGAAATGGCCAACCAGGAAAAGACTGACACTCAGACTAACATAGTAAATAGATAGCTGCGATTAAAATACACATCAAATAGTGAAAATATGATATTTGTGTGTGTGTGAATTTCTGATGGGAAGGGAAGGAAGGAATCAAAGATGTGGGCACCTGAGTGAAGAGGGATGTGAGGTCCCAAGAGCTGAGGGAACAGACCCTCAGGTCCCCAGTTAGCCAAAGAGTAGAGGTGTCGACTGGGTCAGGAGTCTGCACTAAGGGTGAATAACCCTGCTTAACAATTGATCTCAGCGGCAAGGAGTAATGGTGCCGTGTTACTTCCATTGTTTGGGGTGTGGAGTGACATTAGGGTCTAGATTGCCAGAACCCAGATGGGAAGACGGCTTCACCTGGGGATGGTGAATGTCATACTTCCCCTGAGTGGGGCAGGCAGAAATCACCTCCTGGCCTCTTACGACATTAAGGGGCTTTGTTGCATCACTCACCCATGCTGTCAGCTAAAGGTGCTCTGGAGGCACAAAATGCTGAAACAAATAAAACCCACAATGAGCACTCCCAAAGATTAACATAATGTTTGGATAAATCAGACCAAATATCAATTAGGCCACTGTTATCCTAAGAAATTTGTGGGAGCTGTGTGTTCCCAGGGGCAGGGCAGTGGAGGTGGCCCAGTCCTGGTGCAGATGACTAACAGGATCACGACACATAGATAATGTTTTTGGGTGGGGGGCACCATGCAGTTTTTGGGATCTTAGTTCCCTGACCAGGGATTAAACTGGTTCCCCTTCTAGTGAAAGCATGGAGTCCTATCCCCTGGAAAGCCAGAGAAGTCAGGACAGAGACTTTTGAAAAAAAGTATTAATATAAGACAGTGTAAAAGCTGGTCTTATATTTATCACCATCCCCAAGTATTTCTAAATAACTATAGTTGTAAAACATTCTTCCCCAATAAACTCGTTTGTTAGTCCAAGTTCTAAAAGTTTTCGTGCTTTAAAAAGAAGAGTATCGAATATTTAGTTTGGTGTTAACTTTAGTTTTGAAGAGTTTGAATAGTTTCAGGGAGTAGTCAATCAAATATGGAGATATATATGGCAGAGTTTTTACCAGAGGAATCCCGTGTGTTTTCAAAAAGCATTTTAAAAACAATTAAAACAGAGTTTCACCGTCAGCATCAAAATAGTTGAGTTCAGATTTTAAGTCAATGCTAGGGTATCTTTTATCTGGACTTCAGCTCCCTAGTTAAATCTCTTTTATTTTTTTAATTTTATTTTAATTTTAAACTTTACAATATTGTATTAGTTTTGCCAAATATCGAAATGAATCGGCCACAGGTATACCTGTGTTCCCCATCCTCAACCTTCTCCCTCCTCCCTCCCCATACCCTCCCTCTGGGTTGTCCCAGTGCACCAGCCCCAAGCATCCAGTTTCGTGCATCGAACCTGGACTGGCGACTCGTTTCAAACATGATATTATACATGTTTCAATGCCATTCTCCTAAATCTCCCCACCTTCTCCCTCTCCCACAGAGTCCATAAGCCTGATATATACATCAGAGTCTCTTTTACTGTCTTGTACACAGGGTTATTGTTACCATCTTTCTAAATTCCATATATATGCGTTAGTATACTGTATTGGTGTTTTTCTTTCTGGCTTACTTTACTCTGTATAACAGGCTCCAGTTTCATCCACCTCATTAGAACTGATTCAAATGTATTCTTTTTAATGGCTGAGTAATTCTCCATTGTGTTTATGTACCACAGCTTTCTTATCCATTCATCTGCTGATGGGCATCTAGGTTGCTTCCACGTTCTGGCTATTATAAACAGTGCTGCGATGAACATTGGGGTACACGTGTCTATTTCCCTTCTGTTTTCCTCAGTGTGTATGCCCAGCAGTGGGATTGCTGGATCATAAGGCAGTTCTATTTCCAGTTTTTTAAGGAATCTCCACACTGTTCTCCATAGTGGCTGTGCTAGTCTGCATTCCCAACAACAGTGTAAGAGGGTTCCCTTTTCTCCACACCCTCTCCAGCATTTATTGCTTGTAGACTTTTGGATCGCAGCCGTTCTGACTGGCGTGAAATGGTACTTCATAGTGGTTTTGATTTGCATTTCTCTGATAATAAGTGATGTTGAGCATCTTTTCATGTGTTTGTTAGCCATCTGTATGTCTTCTTTGGAGAAATGTCTATTTAGTTCTTTGGCCCAGTTTTTCATTGGGTCCTGTATTTTTCTGGAATTGAGCTGTATGAGTTGCTTGCATATTTTCGAGGTTAGTTGTCTGTCAGTTGCTTCATTTGCCATTATTTTCTCCCATTCTGAAGGCTGCCTTTTCACCTTGCTAATAGTTTCCTTTGTTGTGCAGAAGCATTTAAGTTTAATTAGGTCCCATTTGCTTACCTTTGCTTTTATTTTCAATTTTCTGGGAGGTGGGTCATAGAGGATCCTGCTGTGATGTATGTCAGAGAGTGTTTTGCCTATGTTCTCCTCTAGGAGTTTTATAGTTTCTGGTCTTACATTAAGATCTTTAATCCATTTTGAGTTTATTTTTGTGTATGGTGTTAGAATGTGTTCTAGTTTCATTCTTTTACAAGTGGCTGACCAGTATTCCCAGAACCACTGGTTAAAGAGATTGTCTTTAATCCATTGTATATTCTTACCTCCTTTGTCAACGATAAGGTGTCCACATGTGCGTGGATTTATCTCTGGGCTTTCTATTTTGTTCCATTGATCAGTATTTCTGTCTTTGTGCAAGTACCATATTGTCTTGATAAATGTGGCTTTGTAATAGAGCCTGAAGTCAGGTAGGTTGATTCCTCCAGTTGCATTCTTCTTTCTCAAGATAGCTTTGGCTATTCAAGGTTTTTTTGTAATTCCATACAAATTTTGAAATTATTTGTTCTAGCTCTGTGAAGAATACCGTTGGTAGCTTGATAGGGATTGCATTGAATCTATAAATTGCTTTGGGTAGTATACTCATTTTCACTATATTGATTCTTCCAATCCATGAACATGATATATTTCTCCTTCTATTAGTGTCCTCTTTGATTTCTTTCACCAGTGTTTTATAGTGTTCTATATATAGGTCTTTAGTTTCTTTAGGTAGTTATATTCCTAAGTATTTTATTCTTTCCGTTGCAATGGTGAATGGAATTGTTTCCTTAATTTCTCTTTCTGTTTTCTCATTATTAGTGTGTAGGAATGCAAGGGATTTCTCTGTGTTGATATTATATCCTGCAACTTTACTACAGTCATTGATTAGTTCTAGTAATTTCCTGGTGGAGTCTTTAGGGTTTTCTATGTAGAGGATCATGTCATCTGCAAATAGAGTTTTATTTCTTCTTTTCCAATTTGGATTCCTTTTATTTCTTTTTCTGCTCTCATTGCTGTGGCCAAAACTTCCAAATCTATGTTGAATAGTAATGGTGAAAGTGGGCACCCTTGTCTTGTTCCTGACTTTAGGGGAAATGCTTTCAATTGTTCACCATTGAGGATAATGTTTGCTGTGCATTTGTCATATATAGCTTTTATTATGTTGAGGTATGTTCCTTCTATTCTTGCTTTCTGGAGAGTTTTTATCATAAATGGATGTTGAATTTTGTCAAAGGCTTTCTATGCATCAATTGAGATAATTTTATGGTTTTTAATTTCAGTTTGTTAATGTGGTGTATTACATTGATTGATTTGCAGATATTGAAGAATACTTGCATCCCTGGGATAAAGCCCACTTAGTCCTGGTGTATGATCTTTTTAATGTGTTGTTGGATTCTGATTGCTAGAATTTTGTTAAGGTTTTTTGCATCTGTGTTCATCAGTGATATTGGCCTGTAGTTTTCTTCTTTTGTGGGATCTTTGCCAGGTTTTGGTATTAGGGTGATGGTGGTCTCATAGAATGAGTTTGGAAGTTTACCTTCCTCTGCAATTTTCTGGAAGAGTTTGAGCAGGATAGGTGTTAGCTCTTCTCTAAATTTTTGGTAGAATTCAGCTGTGAAGCCGTCTGGACCTGGGCTTTTGTTTGCTGGAAGATTGTTGATTACAGTTTCAATTTGCGTGCTTGTGATGGGTCTGTTAAATTTTCTATTTCTTCCTGGTCGAATTTTGGAAAGTTGTACTTTTCTAAGTATTTGTCCATTTCTTCCACGTTGTCCATTTTATTGGCATATAATTGTTGATAGTAGTCTCTTATGATCCTTTGTATTTCTGTGTTGTCTGTTGTGATCACTCCATTTTCATTTCTAATTTTATTGATTTGATTTTTCTCCCTTGTTTCTTGATGCGTCTGGCTAATGGTTTGTCAGTTTTATTTATCATTTCAAAGAACCAGCTTTTGACTTTGTTGATTTTTGCTATGGTCTGTTTTGTTTCTTTTGCATTTATTTCTGCCCTAATTTTTAAGATTTATTTCCCTCTACTAACCCTGGGGTTCTTCATTTCTTCCTTTTCTAGTTGCTTTAGGTGTAGGGTTAGGTTATTTGTTTAACTTTTTTCTTGTTTCTTGAGGTATGCCTGTATTGCTATGAACTTTCCCCTTAGGACTGCTTTTAAAGTGTCCCATAGGTTTTGGGTTGTTTTGTTTTCATTTTCACTAATTTCTATGCAAATTTTCATTTCTTTTTTGATTTCTTCTGTGATGTGCTGGTTATTCAGCAGCGTGTTGTTCAGCCTCCATATGTTGGAATTTTTAGTAGTTTTTCTCCTGTAATTGAGATCTCATCTTCCTGTATTGTGGTCAGAAAAGATGCTTGGAATGATTTCTATTTTTTTGAATTTACTAAGGCTAGATTTATGGCCCAGGATGTGATCAATCCTGGAGAAGGTTCTATGTGCGCTTGAGAAAATGGTGAAATTCATTGTTTTGGGATGAAATGTCCTATAGATATCAATTAGGTCTAAGTGGTCTATTGTACCATTTATAGTTTGTGTTTCCTTGTTAATCTTCTGTTTAGTTGATCTATCAATAGGTGTGAGTGGGGTAATAAAGTCTACCACTATTATTGTGTTATAGTTAATTTCTCCTTTCTTACTTGTTAGCATTTGTCTTACATATTGCGGCACTCCCGTTTTCAGTGCATATATATTTATAATTGTTCTATCTTCTTCTTGGGTTGATCCTTTGATCATTATGTAGTGACCATCTTTCTCTCTTTTCACAGCCTTGTTTTAAAGTCCATTTTATCTGATATAGTATTGCTACTCCTGCTTTCTTTTGGTCCCTATTTGCATGGAAAATCTTTTTCCAGCCCTTCACTTTCAGTCCGTATGTGTCCCCTGTTTTGAGGTGGGTCTCTTGTAGACAACATATGTAGGGGTCTTGTTTCTGTATCCATTCAGCCAGTCTTTGTCTTTTGGTTGGGGCATTCAACCCATTTACGTTTAAGGTAATTACTTATAAGTATAATCCCATTGCCATTTACTTTATTGTTTTGGGTTCGATTTTATAAACCATTTTTGTGTTTCCTGTCTTGAGAATATCCTTTAGTATTTGTTGGAGAGCTGGTTTGGTGGTGCTGAATTCGCTCAGCTTTTGCTTGTCTGAAAAGCGTTTGATTTCTCCTTCATATTTGAATGAGATCCTTGCTGGGTACAATAATCTGGGCTGTAGGTTAATTTCTTTCATCATTGTAAGTATGTCTTGCCATCCCTCCTGGCTTGAAGAGTTTCTATTGAAAGATCAGCTGTTATCCTTATGGGAATTCCCTTGTGTGTTATTTGTTGTTTTTCCCTTGCTGCTTTTAATATTTCTTTGTGTTTGATCTTTGTTAATTTGATTAATATGTGTCTTGGGGTGTTTCACCTTGGGTTTATCCTGTTTGGGACTCTCTGGGTTTCTTGGACTTGGGTGATTATTTCCTTCCCCATTTTAGGGAAGTTTTCAACAATTATCTCTTCAAGTATTTTCTCATGGTCTTTCTTTTTGTCTTCTTCTTCTGGGACCCCTATGATTGGAATGTTGTAGTGTTTACTATTGTCCTGGAGGTCTTTGAGATTGTCCTCATTTCTTTTAATTCGTTTTTCTATTTTCCTCTCGGATTCTTTTATTTCTACCATTCTATCTTATAATTCACTAATCCTATCTTCTGCCTCTGTTATTCTACTATTTGTTGCCTCCAGAGTGTTTTTCATTTCATTTAGTGCATTTTCATTATATATTGACTCTCTTTTATTTCTTCTAGGTCCTTGTTAAACCTTTCTTGCATTTTCTCAATCTTTGTCTCCAGGCTATTTATCTGTGATTCCATTTTGATTTCAAGATTTTGGATCAATTTCACTATCATTATTCGGAATTCTTTATCAGGTAGATTCCCTATCACTTCCTCTTTTGTTTGGTTTGATGGGCATTCATCCTGTTCCTTTATCTGCTGGGTATTCCTCTGTGTCTTCATCTTGTTTAAATTGCTGTGTTTGGGGGGTCCTTTCTGTATTCTGGCAGTTTGTGGAGTTCTCTTTATTGTGGCATTTCCTCGCTCTGTGTGGGTTTGTACAGGTGGCTTGTCAAGGTTTCTTGGTTAGGGAAGCTTGTTTCGGAGTTCTGGTGGGTGGAGCTGTATTTCTTCTCTCTGGAGTGCAATGAAATGTCCAGTAATGAGTTATGGGATGTCTATGGTTTTGGAGTGATTTTGGGGTGCCTGTATCTTGGAGCTCAGGGCTGTGTTCCTTGTTGCTGGAGAATTTGCTCGGTATGTCTTGCCCTGAAATTTGTTGGCCCTTGTGTGGTGCTTGGTTTCAGTGCAGGTATGGAGGCATTTGATGAGCTCCTGTCAATTAATGTCCCTTGGAGTCAGGAGCTCCCTGGAGTCAGGGTTTGGACTTAAACCTCCTGCTTCCAGTTATCGGTCTTATTTTTACAGTAGTTTCATAGCTTCTCCTTCTATACAGCACCATTGATAAAACATCTACGTTAAAGATGAAAAGTGTCTCTACCGTGAGGGTCACCCAGAGAGGTTCACAGCATTATATGGGGAAAAGAAGAGGGAGGAGGGAGTTAGAGGTGCCCCGAATGAGATGAGGTGGAATCAATAGAGGAGAGAGTGGGCTTTCCAGTAACCTCGTCCTTATGTGCACTCCACAACTGGACCACTCAGAGTTGTTCACAGAGTTATACAAAGAAGAGAAGAAGGAGGCAGGAGACAGAGGTGGCCAGGAGGATAAAAGGGGGGAGTGAAAAGGAGGGAGACAGATCCAGCCCGTAATCAGTTCCTTAAGTGTTCTCCACTGTCTGGAACACACAGAAATTCACAGAGTTGTGTAGAGTAGAGAGGGGTTAGGGAGGAGACACAGGCGACCTGGTGGAGAAAAAGGAGAGTCCAAAGGGAGAGAGAGCAGTTAAGCCAGTAATCTCGCTCCCTAGTGATAAATGGGTACTGAAGATTGGGTTCTTAAATGTACAAAATTGGTAGCAAATACATAAAAGCTAAAATTTAAAATCTAGTGTTGAGTTTGGAAATTAAAAAATACGATGTTAAAGAAAAGAAGAAGGAAAAGAAAGAGAGAAAAAACGAACAAACAAAAACAAACAAGGTCGTGAAAATTATAAAGAAAATATAGGTACAAAATTGATAACTAATATCAAAAAGCAAAAGTTAAAAATCTAGAGTAGAGTTTGGAATTTCTAAAATACAATATTAAAAAAAGAAGAAGAAAAATAAAGAGAGAGAGAGAGAGAAAAAAACAAACAAGAACAAACACAGTCGCATAAATTATAAAGAAAATACTGGTAAAAAATTGATGACAAATACCAAAAAGCATAAATTAAAAATCTAGTTTAGAGTTTGGAATTTCAGATATACAATGATATTTAAAGGAAGATGAAAAAAAAAAACAGAGAAAAAGAAAAAGAGAAAATAAAAATGGGTCACAGAAATTATAAAAAAAAAACTATAGGTACAAAATTGATAACAAATACCAAAAAGCTAAAATTAAAAATATACAGTAGAGTTTGAATTTCAAAAATACAATTTTAAAGAAAAGAAGGAAAAAAAAAAAGGTCACTATATATATATATATATATATGAAGTTTGCTTTAAAAAAAAAGGTGTCTTTTTTTTGAGGGGGGAAAGTAATCGGGTATAAAAGTGAAAATTAAAGGAATAATAGAGGACTTAATTTAAAAAAAATAATAAAAAATAAAAAGAAAGAAAGAATGATCATAAAAATAGTAAAAATATATCTAGGACTTTGTTTTTGTTGTGAGTATTGCAGGTTCAGTTAATTTTGGGCTAGTTCCTTGGCCCGACTTATATTTCTCAAGATCTATAGGCCCCTTCCTTTGTAGCTGGTACTAACCACAGGGTTTTAATCTATTGCCTGTAGCTTCCAAGGAGGTTCCCTCTGTTATAGCTTTTTCTGTTTGCTGGTCTCTTCAGTGTCTGGTTTCTGCCCTGTTACAAAGGGGACGGTGGAGGACGCTTCTTTTTTTTTCTTTCTTTTTTTTTTTTTTTTAGGCTCACTTATTCAGTCCCACTGAGGGGAGGTAGGGAGGGATGCTGCAAACAAATAACACTGGCGTGTGCTCGCAGTGCCTCAGCCACACTGGGTCTGCCCCCAGTTCACGGAGCAGGTAGTCTCCCTGACCGTGCTGCTCAGGCTCTGGGTTGCTCCGCCGGGAATCATCCGTGGCCAGCCCTGCACTTCCAGGTACAAGCTGCTCAGGTTCAGGCACTCGGGTAGTCCTCAGAGGCGCAGACTCTCAGTTGGGCCTGCGTTTTGTGCCCTTCCCAAATCCCAGCAGCTCAGGTGATGAGGTGTTTGGTGCGTGCGATTGCTGCGACTTATCGCCTCCCCGCTGCTCGGTTATCTAGGTGTGCACCGGCGCACCTTCTCAGGCAGATGTTGACCGTCCAGACCCCCAAGAAGTTTTAGTTAGCAAAGAAGCCTGCTTACAGTTTTATAGATAATGTCTTTCTGGGGCTGTGATTGTCCCCTTTCAGCTCTGGCTTCCTATCACTGGAGGGGGATGGTCTTCCGCCGGCTATCTCTGTTCAGTCCTTTGTTCCGTGTGCGGGCCTGCCAGTGCCTTAGGTTAGGCCTGGCTTTTTGCGTGGTAGATATCGCACAGTCTGGTTTGCTAGCCCAAATTATTTCGCTCAGATAGCGCTCATGGTATTCAGGCCAGATCCCTGCGATGCAGCCCGCGCCATGCCTCCCTGTCCACGCTCCGCCTCCTCGACCACCCCCGCTTGCTAATGGCGGATGCAGGCGTCTGCGCTGCTTCTCCGCTGGGGGAGTTACTGTAGGGCTGGCAATGTGCGGGTTTTAATTGTATATTTATTTTTCCTCCCTGATATGTTGCCCTCTGTGCTTTCAAGGCTCGGCACAGATTCGGCAGTGAGAAGATTTCCTGGTGTTTGGAAACTTCTCTCTTTTTAAGACTCCCTTCCCGGGATGGAACTCCGTTCCTCCCTCTTTTGTCTCTTTCTTTGTCTTTTATATTTTTTCCTACCTCCTTTTGAAGACTTGGGTTGCTTTTCTGGGTGCCTGACGCCCTCTGCTGGCATTCAGAAGTTGTTTTGTGAAATTTACTCGGCGTTTAAATGTTCTTTTGATGAATTTGTGGGGGAGAAAGTGTTCTCCCTTCCTACTCCTCCGTCATCTTAGCTCCTCCTCCTGCTTTAATCTTTTTGAATGACTTCTTTCCCACCTCAGATTTTGATTTCACATGCTTGTTTACCTTTTGTACATCATTCTTTTCATTGAATTCCCAGGCATGCCAGTCAGCAGTGCTTATCTATATGCCCCTCCAACAGCTGCAACATGATTGCATGTGCCACACATATTATAGCTAATATTTCAAAGCCAACAAGAATGTCAAAGCCAGCCCACCTTGAGAACTACTTTGACAAACCTTAACCTCACAGTGATTCTTATTCTATTCACAATGTAACAGAGCAGAGTGAGCACAGCCCTATGCAGCTAGCCATTGATGTGCTTCATTTCAACCCACCCTGTTCCTAGGCAACAGGTGTAGCTCGGCCTTGCTTGGTGCCTCAGATGGCCCCATTCACAAGCAGCCAACTGTCAGTGAGTGACCATTCGTTGTCCTGCTCAGCTATTGGTCAGCATCTCAGTGGGCCCTGCCCCCAGTTACTGTCAAGAAGGTAGTCTTGGGGAAGTGATTAAGTAAGGATGGTGTGGTGGTCATCAGCTGGAAAGTGAGAAAAGAGGCAGATTCAGGTATTCTTTTGGGGGGCCTGGAGATCGCCCAGCCTTGGGCCAGTGGGTGAGCTGCAGGTCCCAGGGAAAAGACTGGGGACGACATCCTGTAGTGCACCAGAGCCCTCACTAAGGCCCTCCAGTAGCCTTGGACCAGGCCTTGAGGTGTGGTGAACCTCTCCCCCATCCCTGTCTCTGCAACCTACTAGCAGTGACCATCTTCCTGGGCCTCAGGCTCTGAGAACTGGTCTCCACACTTGGAGAGCCTGAGGAGACAGTACCTGTTGGGTTGGGTGCCTGGCTCCATCAAGGATGAGAGGTCAGCAGATTGTGGGAACCTTTCCCTGAAGGAGCTGCCAAATGAGATCTGTTTCTGCTTATCCAAGATGGGACATTTCAAGGTGAAAGTTGTGCCTTTAGACTTTGCCCTCTCTTGACAGGGCAAGAATGATAAAAAAAACAACATTCATCTGGTAGAGATATATAGGAACATTATTCCCTGACCATGACCTAACTTTAAGCACAAAGGATGTGACAGCAAAATTCTGTAACAACTTACCACAACTCTCTCTGACATTTATTTTAAATGTACTTAACTGAAAACGTTCAGTAACTTTGAGTTCTTAGGGCAAGAGCCACCCGTATCCTTGTATGAATCTGAAAAAACCTTTCCCTGTTCCAAATTCTAACACTTCGTTTTGATGGGCCTCATTCTGCATGAAGCACAGGAATTTGCACTTTTGATAATAACCATACTGTGGAAGGGCTGACTTGGCCTCTCTTAAACAACAGCTGAGACTGGCCAAGTGCTCACAGTCATCCATAACATACACAATGACTAGGCCTGGCTAAATTTTAGCTGTGCTTCTCTCCTCTGAACTTCAACTTTCCCCCACGCTAGAGCAAGCGCTAAGAGTCAGACATTTCTGACTACTTTAACAGCTCCTTTTAAGAATCAGCTCACTACAGAAAGAAACACTTCCTGTCAAACTGCTCCATCATGCTGTCTGTTCATCCATCCCACGTCTTTTCCCATCTCAGTCACACAGACACACACACACACATGCACATATACACAAACTTACACACACACACACATAGTTGCTGCACACCCTCCTTACCTTCCATGTTAATGATATATCTTTTTCTGTTCCATTTTGAGACAGGTTAACATCTTGTATTCAAAGCATTCTTCCTATGGCAATCAGTTCATTTCATTTGTTCAGTTGTGTCCGACTGTGTGCAACCCCATGTACTGCAGCACACCAGGATTCCTTGTAAAACATCAACTCCCAGAACTTGCTGAAAGTCAAGTCCATGGAATACCCGATGCCATCCAACGATCTCATCCTCTCTCATCCCCTTGTCCTTGGCTTTCATTCCTTCCTAGCATCAGGATCTTTTCCAATGAGACAGTTCTTTGCATCAGGTGGACAAAGTACTGGAGTTGCAGCTTCAGCGTCAGTCCTTCTAGTGAATAATCAGGACTGATACCACACGTCCATGGAGTGGAGGCTGCATGGGCACAGGAGGGGCTAGAGGAGCTAGTCCAGGTTCAAGGTCAGGAGTGGTGGCAGTGAGGAGATACACCTCGTCCAAGGTAAGAGAAACTCACGTAAGATAGTAGGTGTAGCAAGATGGCATCAGAGGGCAGACACACTGAAACCAGAAGCACAGAAATCTAGTCAATAGAATCACACTAGAACCACAGCCTTGTTTAACTCAATGAAAGGTAACCAGGCCCTGTGGGGCCTCCCAAGTTGGGAGGGACATGATGGAGAGGTCTGACAGAGTGTGGTCCACTGGAGAAGGAAAGGGCAATCCATTTCAGTGTTCTTGCCTTGAGATCAGCATGAACAGTATGAAAAGGCAAAATGATAGGATACTGAAAGAGGAACTCCCCAGGTCAGAAGGTGCCAATATGCTACTGTAGAATGTTGGAGAAATAACTCCAGAAAGAATGAAGGGATTGAGCCAAAGCAGAAAAAAATACCCAGTTGTGGATGTGACTGGTGACAGAAGAAAGGTCCAATGATATTAGGAGCAATATAGCATAGGAACCTGAATGTTAAGTACATGAGTCAAGGCAAATTGGAAGTGGTCAAACAGAAGATGACAAGAGTGAACATCAACATTCTAAGAATCAGTGATCTAAAATGGACTGGAATGGGTGAATTTAAATCAGATGACCAAAATATCTACTACGGTGGGCAGGAATCCCTTAGAAGAAATGGAGTAGCCATCATGGTTAAAAAAGAGTCTAAAATTCAGAAGCTGGATGCAATCTGAAAAACTATAGAATGATCTCTGTTCATTTTCAAGGCAAATCATTCAATATAAAAGTAATCCAGGACTATGACCCAACGAGTAACGATGAAGAAGCTGAAGTTTAACGGTTCTATGAAGACCGACAATGCCTTTTAGAACCAACACCAAAAAAAAATGTACTTTAGGTTATAGTGGACTGGAACGCAAAAGTAGGAAGTCAAGAAACACTGGGAGTAACAGGAAAATTTGGCTCTGGAGTATGGAATGAAACAGGACAAAGGCTAATAGAGTTTTCCAAAGAGAACACACTGGTCATAGCAAACAACCTCTTCCAACAAAACAAGAAAAGACTCTATACATGGACATCACCAGATGGTCAACACTGAAATCAGATTGATTATATCGTTTGCAGCCAAAGTTGGAGAAAGTCTATACAGTCAGCAAAACAAGACTGGGATCTGCCTCTAGCGCAGCTCACGAGCTGCTTAATTCCAAATTCAGATTTAAATTGAAGAAAGTAGGGAAAAACACTAGACCATTCAGGTATGACATAAATCCAATCCATTATGATTATACAGTGGAAGTGAGAAATAGATTTAAGGGACTACACCTGACAGATAGAGTGCCTCATAAACTATGGACAGAGGTTCGTGACATTGTACAGGAGACAGGGATCCAGATCATCCCCATGGAAAAGAAATACCAAAAAGCAAAAGGGCTGTCTGGGGAGGCCTTACAAATAGTTGTGAAAAGAAGAGAAGCAAAAAGCACAGGAGAAAAAGAAAGATATAAGCATCTGAATGCAGAGTTCCAAAGAATAGCAAGAAGAGATAAGAAAGCCTGCCTCAGTGATCAATGCGAAGAAGTAGAGGAAAACAATGGAATAGGAAAGACTAGACATCTCTTCAAGAAAATTGCAGATACCAAGGGACTATTTCATGCAAAGATGGGCTCGATAAAGGACAGAAATGCTATGGACCTAACAGAAGCAGAAGATATTAAGAAGAAGTGGTTAGAATACGGAGAAGAACTGTAGAAAAAATAATCTTCATGACCCAGATAATCATGATGTTGTGATCAGGCACCTAGGGCCAGACATCCTGGAATGTGAAGTCAAGTGGGTCTTAGAAAGCATCTCTACGAACAAAGCTAGTGGAGGTGATGGCGTTCCAGTTGAGCTATTTCAAATCCTGAAAGATGATGCAGTGAAAGTGCTGCACTCAATATGCCAGCTCATTTGGACAACTCAGTAGTGGCCACAGGACTCGAAAAGGTCAGTTTTCACTCCAAAACTCAAGAATGGCAACGCCAAAGAATGCTCAAACTACCACACAATATCACTCATTTCACATGCCAGTCAAGTAATTCTTAAGGTTCTCCAATGGAGGCTTCAGCAATGTATGAATTTTGAACTTCCAGATGTTCAAGCTGGTTATAGAAAAGGCAGAGGAATCAGAGATAAAATTGCCAACATCCGCTGGATCATGGAAAAAGCAAGAGAGTTACATAAAAACATATATTTCTGTTTTATTGACTATGCCAAAGCCTTTGACTGTATGGATCACAGGAAACTGGAAAATTTTGAAAGAGATGGGAATACCAGACCACCTGACCTGCCTCTTGAGAAACCTCTATGCAGGTCAGGAAGCAACAGTTAGACCTGGACATGGAACAAGAGACTGGTTCCAAGTAGGAAAAAGTACATCAAGGCTGTATATTGTCACTCTGCTTATTTAATTTATACGCAGAGTGCATCATGAGAAACGCTGGGCTTGAGGAAGCACAAGTTGGGATCAAGATTGCCGAGAGAAATATCAATAAACTCAAATACGCAGATGACACCACCGTTATGGCAGAAAGTGAAAAAGAACTGTAGAGCCTCTTGTGAAAGTGAAAGAAGACAGTGAAAAATTTGGCTTAAAGCTCAACATTCAGAAAGCGAAGATCATGGCATCTGGCCCATCACTTCATGGGAAGTATATGGGGAAATAGTGGAAACAGTGGCTGAGTTTATTTTTCTGGGCTCCAAAATCACTGCAGAATGGTGACTGCAGCCATGAAATTAAAGGGAGCTAACTCCTTGGAAGTAGAGTTATGACTAACCTAGACAGAATATAAAAAAGCAATGTCTGTGGGAGAGGGTGGGGTGATTAGGGAGAATGGCATTGAAACATGTATAATATCATATATGAAATGAATCACTAGTCCAGGTTCGATGAATAATACAGGATGCTTGGGCTGGTGCACTGGGATGACCCAGAGGGATGGTACCGGGAGGGAGGTAGGAGGGGGGTACAGGATGGGGAACACATGTACACCTGTGGCAGGTTCATGTGGATATATGGCAAAAGCAATACCATATGTAAAGTAATTAACCTCCCATTAAAATAAATACATTTGTATTAAAAATAAAAAGCAGAGACATTACTTTGGCATCAAAGGTCTGTCTAGTCAAGGGTATGGTTTTTCCAGTGGTCAGGTATGGATTGAGAGTTGGACTATAAAAAAGCTGAGCGCAAAGAGTTGATGCTTTTGAACTGTGATGTTGGAGAAGACTCTTGAGAGTCCCTTGGACTGCAAGGAGATCGACCAGTCCATCCTAAAGGATATCAGTCTTGAGTATTCATTGGAAAGACTGATGTTGAAACTGAAACTCCAATATTTTGGCTACCTGATGCAAAAAGCTGACTCATTGTTAAGACCATGATGCTGGGAAATATTGAGGGCAGGAGGAGAAGGGGACGACAGAGGAAGAGATAGTTAGATGGCATCACCAACTCAATGGACACGGGTTTGGGTGGACTCCGCGAGTTGGTGATGGACAGGGAGGCCTGGTGTGCTGCAGTTCATGGTGTCGCAAAGAGTCAGACACGACTGACAAACTGAACTGACTTCCTCTCAGTCTTTCAGGGGAGACCAGTCCTTCTGTCTTCCCATTAGTCTCTGCTTCTCTTAATTTAAGTGCATCAATTATCTATTATGGTCTTGAAGGGGTGATCTTGTGGGGGAGCATCACTGTACTGTCAGTACCACAGTCAGCTGGGGGTGGGGTGGGGGTAGTGCTGGATGTGATGGACTACAAGTCACATCTTTCCTTAGGGTGTGCCAGCACCTATGGCTGGGAAGTTCAGTGGTACCAAGTCTGAAGTCAGAAGTGAGGCAGAGACTTCCTTTTCCTCATTGGCTTTCACTGTCCTATTGGGGGCAGGGTGGGATGCCATCTTTCTGGAGCAGAAGCCCTGAATGTCAGACCAGATCTGGCTGTGTTACCTCAGATATGTACTCTCCCCTCTCCCAGCACTGCAACCCTTGCCACAGAGGGACAAGAGGAGCATGTTCTGGTTAGAAAAATAACAAAAGGAGCAAATCTTCAGGCTGGCTGCTTACAGAGATCCAGGCTGCCTCCAAGGTTCCATCTGTGCCATCACTATCAGTAGTGTTTCCTGCCCTGCTTAAACATAACTTCTGGTCTAAGACCACTTGGTCCCTAACAGCTGATCACTTCCCCCAGCTTCTGCTATACCTGTCCTGTTGAAGAAGGGCTCTATTGGGCAGGTGAGGCCCTCATGGGCTCTGGGCACATACTGGGTCATCTGCTGTGGCAGTCTGGACTCCCTCAGAGATCAGGACTTCTCCTGATACGCTGTCTATGTAAGTGCCCTCCATGAGCATGACCCTGGCTCTTCCACCCACATGCCGCCCTGGGCCAGATGCACCTATGTTTCCCACATTTCAGCTTTCTGCCTGGCCATGGCAGCCCCTGCTCCAGTGCAGATCGGCCACACAGAGTAAGCAGGGCGTGTGTAAGTGTGGGCAGTGTTGGGAAAACAGGTATCCACAAATGCGGTCACAATCTGTCCTCTTCATTGTGGCTTGGGAACAAGCCCCTGAGAACATGCTCCTGGAGGGGGAGTCCGGGCTTCCCACAGACCTCCTGTTAGCCACATAGCCCTGCAACCATCTAAGGGTGTTTGTCTTCCCTGTGTCAGACCCCAGGTGTTGTGAGTCCAATATATGGCTCAAAACACTCACACCCAGGGCATATCTCCAACCATGTAATCTCCCTCATATTCTGAGTCCTCTCCAATGGGCACACGTCAGGACTTGAATCATCCTTTTCTCTTCATACCCTGTTCCCTGTGGATCTTTCTTTGAGAATAAGTTTGGGAATCTATCTGTATTTTCCAATTAGTTTTTGGAGCTAATTGTTCTACATGTTGATGGTTTCTTTTTATTTTTTTCCATTGGAGTATATATGATTTACCATGTTGTTTCAGGTGTCCAGCAAAGTGATTCATCTTTACATATACATGTATTTGGGCTTCCCACTTGGCTCAGTTGTTAAAGAATTACCCTGCAATGAAGGAGATTTGGTTCAATGCCTGGGTAGGTAAGATATGCTCAGAGGGACATGACGAGCCTCTCCAGTATTCTTGTTTGGAGAATCTCATGGACAGAGGAGCCTAGCAGGCTGCATTCCGTAGGGTCACAAAGAGTATGGAACATCTGAATCAACTGAGCTTGCACAGGCACACATACATATATCTATTCCTTTACAAATTCTTTTTCCATTTATGTTGTTACAGAATTTCTAGCAGAGTTGCCTGTGGTTTTGTAGTAGGTCCTTGATGGTTATCTATTATATATATAGTGGTGTCTATATATATATATGTTAATCCCCAAACTCCCAATCATCCCCCCAGCCCAATTTGCCATTTGGTAACCATCAGCTTGGCTTCTATGTAGATGTGTTTTTGATGTTCTTTGGGGGAGGCAGTTTAATCATTTGAAGTCGTCCTACTTTTCTATTTTTGCTTTTGTTGCCTAAGCTTTCAGTGTCACATACATAAAATCACTTCTAAGACCACTGTTTACAACTTCCCCAGGATGTTTTCTTCTCGTTGATTTATACTTTCAGATCTTGAAGTTAAATGTTTAATCAACTCTGAGAATAGTTTTTTATGTGGCATAAGGTAAGGATCCTATTTCAATCTTTTGCATTCAGATTTCTAGTTGCCCACGACAGTTAATTGAAGAGATGGTGAGGGGAAACTTAATCATGATCATCTCAAGGCAGTAATGAGTGCAAACCTTTAGGAAAGACACTGGAGTGAGGGACTTGGCCAGGAGCATGTAAAGTTTGGGGACTCCCACTTGATTCCCGCTGATCTGTGAATGTGATCCTGGGCGGATGCGTGCTGACCCTAGGCACATAGACATGCTCTTGACCTCTGCCAATCAAGACAAGCCTCTGGGCCAGCAGGATTTTGCACTCATCATGAATCCATGGGCACTGAGTTGGCTTTTGCATTTGGTGTCATGCAAATGGGTTTTCTTAATACAAAGACATAGAGTTTTACTTGACTACTGATAAAATAAGCTTCTCATAAGTTCTTTTGACTTCTGATCCACTCTCTAGTTTATGGGTTTTACTATATTTTCAAACAGATTCTTGGAGATACTTGGCAGAAGAGAGTGATTCTCTCCCTTACAGTCTTAGATAATCCAACTTCTGATAATATTTTATATCACCACCCTGTTGATTTCTATTCCGTTTACCTCTCTGGAAAGCATTTCTGATAAGATACGTACTCCAAAACCTATCCTACAATCTGCATGTAATTAAATGCAAGTGATTAGAGAACATGAAAATATTAATACACAAGAGAATGATTAAGAACATTTCCTTGGGAGGTGACTTTTCGGCTGGCCTCAGATGGTTGCTAGTGTGCGTCACAGAAGATAGGATGGACACAGGCATAGAGGAAAGTAGAAAGTCTTAGGGAAATCATTTTGCCAATCAATACAGGTTGTTATGGCCACAGCTAGAGGGGTCAGTTGGAATCTATTCATAGCGAACCTGTATAAGTGGAAGTTTAAAGAGTTTCTACTGCTCTTTGTGAGTGCTAATGAGCAAAACTCACACCCCCATACAACATAGCGTTTGCAATAGGACTTGTCATGTTTGAATCACAATATACTGTCCTTTTCCAGGAGAGCTACAGGCGTCTGATATTGATTTATTGTTGCTGATCTAAATGGATATACCCTTTCTAAACACATGACTTAGTGTTTATGTTTTTCTCTTTTACCCCTAAAAGTCTTTGGATCCTTTTTAAACTCTATGCGTTCTCAATTCTCTCTGCATTTTGGCAGTATACCCACGGATATTAAACTAAATACCAGTGCTACTTTAGGGAAACAAGGCCCTCTAACCTCCATTTTGGTCCACCTCAGGACTTTCCTGATAGCTCAGTTGGGAAAGATTCTGCCTGCAAAGCTGTAGACATCAGTTCAATTCCTGCATAGGGAAGCTCTGCTGGAGAAGGGATAAGCTACCCACCCTAGCATTCTTTGGTTTACCAGGTGGCTCAGCTGGTAAAGAATCCACCTTCAATGTGGGATGCCTGGGCTTGATCCCTGGGTTGGGAAGATCCCCAGGAGTAAGGAAAGGCTACCCACTCCAGTATTCTG
Source organism: Bubalus kerabau (assembly GCF_029407905.1). NCBI lineage: Eukaryota > Metazoa > Chordata > Mammalia > Artiodactyla > Bovidae > Bubalus > Bubalus kerabau. Next base: position 47,841,286 of record NC_073647.1, on the reverse strand, counting down.
GCCCGGAGAATTCCATGGTCTGTATAGTCAATGGGGTCACCAACCATCGGACACGACTGAGCAGCTTTCAATTTCAGCTCTTCAGGCCTAGTAATCTGTTACCTTCCCCTAACAGCAAGTATTTCAGTCAGTCCTACAACAGGGCATTAAAGTGTGATAGTGTTAAATGGTGATAATATATACAGATCTGGAAACACAGCATCCACCTATAAGGTTTCTCTGTCCATACCATCCTGGTAGCTGCTTACCTGACTAATTTTCACAGGCAGGGTTGATATTTCTCACACTTCCTTTTAAAGAACAACAAACCCAGGATCTCCTTCACTCTTAATAATTTTAAAGCACATTCAGTGACTGACTTTGAATCATCCACTGTATCTCTCAGGAGTTAAAATGCCAGAAAGATTTAACTAGGCAGCTGCAGTCCAGATAAAATATACTGTAGCATTGACTAAAAATCTGAACTCAACTCTTTTGATGCTGATGGTGAAACTCTGTTTTTATTGTTTCTAAAATGCTTTCTGAAAACACACGGGATTCCTCTGGTAGAGACTCTGCTTATATATCTCCATATTTGATTGACTACTCCTTGACACTATTCCAATACTTCAAAATTAAAGTTAACATCAAATTAAATATTCGATACTCTTCTTTTTAAACCATGAAAACTGGTAGAACTTGGACTAACAAAAAAGTTAACTGGGGAAGAATGTTTTACAACCATAGTTTAGAAATACTAGGGGATGGTGAAAAATATAAGACAAGCTTTGACACAGTCTTATATTAATACCTTTACAAAAGTCTCTCTCCTGACTTCTCTGGCTGTTCAGGGGTTAGGACTCCATGCTTTCACTAGAAGGGGAACCGGTTCAATCCCTGATCAGGGAACTAAGATCCCACAAACTGCATGATGCTCCCCACCAAAAAAACAATATCTGTGTGTCGTGATCCTGTTAGTCATCTGGACCAGGATTGGGCCACCTCCACTGCCCTGCCCATAGGAAAACACTGCTCCCACAAATTTCTTAGGATAACAGTTGCCTAATTGATATTTGGTCTGAACTCTCCAAACATTATTTTAAACTGTGGGAATGCTAATTGTGGGTTTTAGTTGTATAAGCATTTTGTGCCTCCTGAGCACTTTTAGCTGACAACATAGGTGAGTGACACAACAAAGCCGGTTATGACGTAAATGGCCAGGAGGTGATTTCTGTCTGCCTCACTCAGGGGAAGTATGAAATTCACCATCCCCATGTGAAGACCTCTTCCCATCTGGGTTCTGGAAATCTAGACCCTAACGTCACTCCACACCCCAAACAATGGTAGTAACACTGCACCACTACTCTTTGCCACTGAGATCAGTTGTTAAGCAAGGTTATTCACCTTCAGTGAAAACTTCTGACCCAGTCCTGACGTTTACTCTGTGGCTAACTGGGGACCTGAGGGTCTGTTCCCTCAGCTCTTGGGACCCCACATCCCTCCCCACCAGGTGCCCACCTATATTCTTCCTTCCTTCTCTTCCCATCAGAAAATTCACACACACACAAATATCATCTTTTCACCATTTGTTGTGTATTTTAATCGCAGCCATCAGTTTACTATGGTAGTGTGAGAGTGAGTCTTTTCCTGGTTGGCCATTTCTAAGAGAGCAGACCTCTGGACACACAATTCTAAACTGTCTGACCTTTTCTATTCAGTTCCTGGCTGCCCAGATTATTCTTCTCCAGAGTATCTCATTCTGGGGTGGCTGAGTTTACCTTCTCTTTTGATTCTGCCTCGTTCTTTTACTCTTCCTCATATTTTGGCACCCTTTTCGGCTTTGATTCAGTGTCTTACGTGCAGAGGAACAGAAAAAACAGTTTGGTTTTCTTGTTTCCATTCCCTTCTTCGAATGAGTGGCATATGATCAGATTTTCTTTCTCGAGGTTCCCTTTAGAAGTCTTCTGACTCTCATGGTCATATTCCGTGCCTTGAAAGACAAGAGAAGGGTATTAGTTTTGAGGAAAGGTTATAACATCTGAGTTGGAAGGGAGATTTTATGAAAAGGGATGTAGGCTGATGAGGGCTTTTGTGGCAGGCAAGGGCAGTGTGGAGGTCTTAGGCAGCAAAGTCAATGGAGAATGTGGGGAGCATAGATGGAATCATCTTACCTTCACACTGCCTCTGTATCTCAGTGGATAAATGGTCTTCTTTCATCCTTTCACCCTTGAAGCACACCGCATTGGAACTCTTCTTGGCTGCTGTGTCTTCCGGGTTACCTTATGATGATAGCATGACATGGTCTAACCCAGAATCTCTGCCTCTGACCTCCCTATGTATATCTGCTCAGGATAATGCGGAGCCACACCCTTCAATCTGATTGGTCAGCTAGGTACTCCCCCAGCCAATGGTGGCATTGGGGTCTTAGACATCACAATGTACCACTGTGCCCATCAACATGGGTTAGCGGGTGCTGATAGAGGCCATGATACAACTTTCTCACCCCTGACACCTCTGTGTGTCTGATTCTGGGGAGTGGTGATTCAGGGGCATGGTATTTCTTCTCATGACCCTCAACTTTCTTTCAGTGCCCTTTGTTCTTTGACATATATGTCCCCCTTCAACACTCCTGCCTCCTCCATCCCTGTATGAACTTCTACCAAACACTTTTCCCTCCAAATCTGTTCCTCAGAATCGTCTTGTCATTTCATCTTTCGACAACCCTCTTCCTAGTGGGGGTTCTTGAGGGTCTTAGGTAACTTAAGAGCAAGCACTTAACATGGAAAAAGGTAATTAAGAACAGGTTGGATGTTTTTGCTACTCCAATGAGCTTTAGAGACCCCAAGATTTGGTGAATACTCAGTCTCTTGCCCCAAGGCCTATACACCATCTCCAAAAAATTACATGTCAGAGCCATGAAAGTCATAAATGTCTCCTCCACTAATATTTTTGGGGAAATTTCAACTCTCAGTTTGAGTAGGAAAACCCAACTTGCCCCATCTACCATAAATACATTCTCGATTAGAAAACAACTAATGTAAAGTGCTCAAAGGCAAGAGTCAGATGAACAATGCACCACTGTCTCTTGACTGAATCACTTCCCCAGTGGTCCCTCATTGACAGTTATCATCTGGTAGCGCCCAATGTGGAGCTGAGCAATAGCTGAGCAGGATAAGTATCAGTAGGTATCTCACTGATAGTTGGTTGCTTATTAGCAAGGCCGAGCGATGCACTGTCCAACTGCTGGGCAAGACCTGTTGCTTAGAAACAGGATGTGGAGTAATACGGCAAAGTGATGGCTACCTGCTAATGGCTGGGCTCATGCTGCTCTGTTCCATAAGGATACGTTGGGTCCAGTGTGCTTTAATCTTTTTGATTAACTCTTTTCCCACCGCAGATTTTAATTTCACATGCTTGTTTAACTTTTGTACATCATTCTTTTCATTGTATTGCCAGGCATTCCAGTCAGCAGTGCTTATCTATATGCCCCTCCAACAGCTGTCACATGATTGCATGTGCGGCATATATTATAGCTAAAATTTCAAAGCCAACAAGAATGTCAAGGCCAGCCCAGCTTGAGAACTATTTTGACAAACCTTAACCTCACAGTGATTCTTTTTCTATTCACAATGTAACAGAGCAGAGTGAGCACAGCCCTATGCAGTTAGCCATTGATGTGCTTCATTTCAACCCACCCTGTTCCCAGCAACAGGTTTAGCTCAGCCTTGCTTGGTGCTTCAGATGGCCCCATTCACAAGAGCCAACTGTCAATAAGTGACCATTCTTTGTCTTGCTCAGCTACTGATCAGCACCACAGTGGGCCCTGCCCCTCAGTTACTCTCAAGAATGGAGTATTGGGGAAGTGATTAAGTAAGGGTGGTGTGATTGTCATCAGCTGGAACGTGAGAGAAGGGACAGATTCAGGCATTCTTTTACAGGGCTTGAAGAATTACTTGAACGGGATGTAAGATGAGTGGAATAGTGCGGTACTTTGAGCATTCTTTGGCGTTGCCTTTCTCGGGGATTGGAGTGAAAACTGAAATTTTCCAGTCCTGTGGCCACTGCTGAGTTTTCCAAATTAGCTGCCATATTGAGTGCAGCACTTTCACTACATCATCTTTCCGGATTTGAAATAGCTCAACTGGAATTCCATCACCTCCAATAGCTTTGTTCGTTGTGATGCTTTCTATGGCCCACTTGACTTCACATTCCAGGATTTCTGGTCCTATGTGTGTGATCACACTATCATGATTATCTGGGTCATGGAGATTTTTTTTTATAAAGGTTTTCTTGTTATTATTACCACCTCTTCTTAATATCTTCTGCTTCTGTTAGGTCCATAACATTTCTGTCCTTTATCGAGCCCATCTTTACATGAAATGTTTCCTTTTTATCTCGAATTTCCTTGAAGAGATGTCTAGTCTTTCCCATTCTGTTGTTTTTCTCTATTTCTTTGCATTGATCACTGAGGAATGCTTTCTTATCTCTTCTTGCTATTATTTAGAACTCTGCATTCAGATGCGTATATCTTTCCTTTTCTCCTGTGCTTTTCGCTTCTCTTCTTTTCACAACTATTTGTAAGGCCTCCCCAGACAGCTCTTTTGGTTTTGGGCATTTCTTTTCCATGGGGATGGTCTTTATCCCTGTCTCCTGTACAATGTCATGAAACACCGTCCATAGTTCATCAGGCACTCTGTCAGGTGTAGTCCCTTAAATCTATTTCTCATTTCCACCGTATAATCATAAGGGATTGTATTTATGTCATACCTGAATGGTCTAGTGGTTTTCCCTACTTTCTTCAATTTAAATCTGAATTTGACAATAAGCAGCTCATGATCTCAGCCACAGTCAGCTCCAAGTCTTGTTTTGCTGACTAATAGAGCTTCTCCATCTTTGGCTGCAAACGATATAATCAATCTGATTTCAGTGTTGACCATTTGATGATGTCCATGTGTAGAGCCTTTTCTTGTGTTGTTGGGAGAGGGTGTTTGCTATGACCACTGAGTTCTATTTGCAGAACTCTATTAGCATTTGCCCTGCTTCATTCCATACTCCAGGGCCAAATTTTCCTGTTACTCCAGGTGTTTCTTGACTTCCTACTTTTGCATTCCTGTTCAATATAACATAAAGGACATCTTTTTTGGGTGTTAGTTCTAAAAGGTCTTGTTGGTCTTCATAGAACCATTCAACTTTAGCTTTTTCATCGTTACTTGTTGGGGCATAGACTTGGATTACTGTGATATGGAATGGCTTGCCTTGGAAACAAACAGAGATCATTCTATAGTTTTTCAGATTGCATCCAGCTACTGCATTTTGGACTCTTTTGTTGTCCATGATGGATACTCCATTTCTTCTGAGGGATTCCTGCCCTCCGTAGTAGGTATAATGGTCATCTGAGTTAAATTCACCCATTCCAGTCCATTTTAGTTCACTGATTCCTAGAATGTTGACTTTCTCTCTTGCCATCTCCTGTTTGACCACTTCCAATTTGCCTTGATTCATGGACTTAACATTCCAGGTTCCTATGCTATATTGCTCTTTATAGCATTAGACCTTTCTTCTGTCACCAGTCACATGCACAACTGGGTGTTGCTTTTGCTTTGGCTCAATCCCGTCATTCTTTCTGGAATTATTTCTCCACCCATCTCCAGTAGCATACTGGGCACCTACTGACCTGGGGAGTTCCTCTTTCAGTATCCTATCATTTTACATTTTCATACTGTTCATGCGGATCTCAAGGCAAGAATACTGAAGTGCATTGCTCTTCCCTTCTGCAGTGGATCAGATTCTGTCAGACCTCTCCACCATGACCTGCCCAACTTGGGAGGCCCACAGGGCCTGGCTTAGTTTCATTGAGTTGGACAAGGCTGTGGTTCTAGTGTGATTAGATTGACTAGATTTCTGTGATTATGGTTTCAGTGTGTCTGCCCTCTGATTTCGTCTTGAAACATCTACCATCTTACGTGGGTTTCTCTTACCTGGATCTCTGGTAGCTCTTCACGGCTGCTCCAGCAAAGTGCAGCCACTGCTCCTTACCTTGCACGAAGTATATCTCGTTACTGACAAGTCTCCTGACCTTGAACTCCTCTAGTCCCTCCTGTGCCCATGCAGCCATCACTCCATGGATGTGTGGTATCAGTCCTGATTATTCACTAGAAGGACTGACGCTGAAGCTGCAACTCCAGTACTTTGTCCACCTGATGCAAAGAACTGTCTCATTGGAAAAGATCCTGATGCTAGGAAGGAATGAAGGCCAATAAGAAGGGGATACGAGAGGATGAGATGTTTGCATGGCATCGAGGATTCAATGGACTTGAATTTCAGCAAGCTCTGGGAGTTGGTGATGGACAAGGAATCCTGGTGTACTGCAGAACCTGGGGTTGCACACAGTCATACACAACTGAACAAATGAAATGAACTGATTGCCATAGGGAGAATGCTTTGAACACAAGTTCTTCACGTGTCTCAAAATGGAACACAAAAAGATATTTCCTTAACATGGAAGATAAGGATGGTTCGCAGCATCTATATGTGTGTGTGCAAGTTTGTATATGTGTGTGTGTGTGAGAGAGAGAGAGACAGAGAGAGAGAGAGATGAGGAAAGAGGTGGGGATGTTTGAACAGACTGCATGATGGAGCAGTTTGACAGGAAGTGTTTCTTTTTGTAGTGAGCTAATTCTTAGAAGGAGCTGTTAAAGGAGTCAGAAATTTCGGACTCTTAGCGCTTGCTCAAGAGTGGGGGAAAGCTGACGTTCAGAGGAGAGAAGCATGGCTAAAGATTAAGCTTAGTCGGTGGGTATGTTATGGATGACTGTGAGCACTTGGCAAGTCTCTGCTGTTGTTTAAAAGAGGCCAAGTCAGCCCTTTGACAGTATGGTTGTTATCAAAATTGCAAATCCATGTGCTTGATGCAGAGTGAGGCCCATCAAAACTAAATGTTAGAGTTTGGAACAGGGAAAGGTTTATTACAGATTAATACAAAGATGTGGGTAGCTCTTGCCCTAAGAACCCAAAGTTACTGAACGTTTTCAATTAAGTACATTTAAAAGTAAATGTTAGAGAAAGTTGTGGTAAGTTCTTACAGACTTCTTGGTGTCACATCCTTTGTGCTTAAAGTTATGTCATGGTCAGGTAATAATGTTCCTATCTATCTCTACCGGATGAATGTTTTTTTCTGTCATTCTTGCCCTGTCAAGACAGGGCAAAGTCTCAAGGCACAACTTTCACTTGAAATGTCCCATCCTGGATAAGCAGTAACAGATCTCATTTGGCAGCTCCTTCAGGGCAAGGTTCCCACATTCTGCCCAGCTCGCATACTTGATGGGGCCAGGCACCCTACCCAATAGGTCCTGTCTCCTCAGGCTGTCCAAGTGAGGAGACCAGTTCTCAGAGACTGAGGCCCAGGAAGATGGCCACTGATTGTAGGTTGCAGAGACAGGGATGGGGGAGAGGTTCTCCGCTCCTAAAGGCCTGGGCCAAGGCTACAGGAGGGCCTTCGTGAGGGCTCTGGAGCACTACAGGATGTCATCCCCAGTCTATTCCCTTGGACCTCAACCTCACCCACTGGCCCAAGGCTGGATGATGTCCAGGCCCTCCAAAAGAATGCCTGAATCTGCGTCTTCTCTCAATTTCCTGCTGATGTACACCACAAGACACTTCCTTAATCACTTCTCCAATACTCCCTTCTTGAAAGTAACTGGGGGGGCAGGACCCACTGTGGTGCTGACCAATAGCTCAGGAGGACATTGAATGGTCACTCATTGACAGTTGACTGCTTGTGAATGGGGCCATCTGAGGCACCAAGCAAGGCTTAGCTACACCTGTTGCCTAGGAACAGGGTGGGGTGAAATGAAGCACATCAATGACTAACTGCATAGGGATGAGCTCACTCTGCTCTGTTACACTGTGAATAGAAAAATAATCACACAGAAGTTAAGGTTTGTCAAAGTAGTTCTCAAGGTGGGCTGGCTTTGACATTCTTGTTGGCTTTGAAATATTAGCTATAATATATGCGGCACATGCAATCATGTGGCAGCTGTTGGAGGGACATATAGATAAGCAATGCTGACTGGCATGCCTGGGAATACAATGAAAAGAATGATGTACCAAAGTTAAACAAGCATGTGAAATTAAAATATGCGGTGGAAAAGGAATCAGTCAAAAAGATTAAAGTATACTGGACCGAACATATCCTTATGGAAGAGAGCAGCATGAGCACAGCCATTAGGAGGTAGCCATTGCTTTGTCGTATTACTCCACATCCTGTTACTAAGCAACAGGTCTTGCCCAGCAATTGGACAGTGCATCGCTTGGCCCTACCAATAGGCAACCAACAATCAGTGAGATACCTACTGGTACTTTCTTGTGCAGCTATTGGTCAGCTTCACATCTGGTCCTACCTGATGATAATACTGTCAATGAGGGACCACTGGGAAGTGATTCAGTCAAGAGACAGTGGTGCATTGGTCATCTGACACTTGCCTCTGGGCACCTTACTTTTTTTTTTTTTTTTTAAATCGGGAAATTATTTCTGGTAGATGGGGCAAGTTGAGTTTCCCTAATGAATATGTGAATTGAAGTGTCCCCAACAATATTAGTGGAGGATACATATATGACTTTCATTGCTCTAATGTGTAGTTTTATGGAAACGTTGCATAGACCTTTGGGCAACAGACTGAGGATTCACCAATCTTGGGGTCTCTAAACCTCATTGGAGTAGCAAAAACATCCAACCTGTTCTTAATTACCTTTTTCCATGTTAAGTGCTTGTTCTTAAGTTCCTTAAGGCCCTCAAGAACCCCCACTATAAACAGGGCGGTCGAAAGATGAAATGACTAGACGACTCTGCGGAGCATATTTGGAGTGAAAAGTGTTTGGTAGAGGTTCATACAGGGATGGAGGAGGCAGGAGTGTTGAAGGGGGACATATAAGTCAAAGAATAAAGTGCAATTAAGGAAAGTTTGAGGGTCATGAGAAGAAACACCATGCCCCTGAATCACCACCCCCCTGAATCAGACACACAGAGGTGTCAGGGGTGAGAAAGTTGTATCATGGCCTCCCTCAGCACACACTAAACCATGTTGATGGGCACAGTGGTACATTGTGATGTCTAAGACCCCAAAGCCACCATTGGTGGGGGAGGGCCTAGCTGACCAATCAGATTGAAGGGTGTGGCTCCTCATTGTCCTGAGAAGGTATATATAGGGAGGTCAGAGGCATAGATTCTGTGTTAGGCCATTTCCTGCTATCATCATAAGGTAAGCAGGAAGCCACGGGAGGAAGAAGAGTTTTAATGTGGTGTGCTTCAAGGATGAAAGGATGAAATAAGACCCTTTGTCCACAGAGAAACAGAGGCAGTGTGAATGTAAGATTATTCCATCTATGCTCCCCATGTTCTCCATTGATTTTCTGCCCAAGACCTCTACACTGCCCTTGCCTGCCACAAAAGCCCTTATCAGCTCATATTCCTTTTCATGAAATCTCCCTTCCAACTCAGATGTTATACCCTTTCCTCAAAACTAATACCCTTCGCTTGTCTTTCAAGGCACGGTATATGACCATGAGGGTCAGAGGAACTCTAAAAGGAGCCTTGAGAAAGATAATCCGATCATATGCCACTCAGTCGAAGAAGGTGAAGAAAACAGGAAAACAAAACTGTTTTTTTCTGTTCCTGTGCCTGTAAGAAACTGAATCAAAGCCGAAAAGCGTACCAAATATGAGGCAGAGTCAAAGAAGGAGGCAGAATCAAAAGAGGAGATATGCTCAGCCACCCCGGAAGGAGTGACCCTGGAGAAGTACAAGCTGGGCAGCCAGTAACTGAATAGAAAAGGTCAGACAGTTTAGAATTGTGTCTCCAGAGGTCTGCTCTCTTAGAAATGGCCAAGTAGGAAAAGACTGACTCTCACACTAACATAGTAAACTGATGGCTGCAATTAAAATACACATCATATGGTGAAAAGACGATATTTGTGTGTGTGTGAATTTTCTGATGGGAAGGGAGAGAAGGAAGCAAAGAAGTGGGCACCTGAATGGGGAGGGATGTGGGTCCCAAGAGCTGAGGGAACAGACTCTCAGGTCCCCAGTTAGCCAGAGGGTAAAGGTCTCGACTGGGTCAGGAGTATGCATGGAAGGTGAATAACCCTGATTAACAATTGATCTCAGTGGGAAGGAGTAGTGGTGCGGGGTTACTGCCATTGTTTGGGGCGTGGAGTGACTTTAGGTTCTATATTGCCAGAACCCAGATGGGAAGAGTGCTTCACATGGAGATGGTGAATGTCATACTTCCCCTGAGTGAGGCAGGCAGAAATCACCTTCTGGCCACTTACGTCATAATGGGCTTTGTTGCCTCACTCACCTATGCTGTCACCTAAAGGTGCTCTGGAGGCAAAAAATGCTGATACAACTAAAACCCAAAATTAACCCTCCCAATGATTAAAATAATGTTTGGAGGGTTTAGAGCAAATATATTTTAGGCCAATGTTATCCTAAGAAATTTGTGGGAGCAGAGTGTTCCCAAGGGCAGGGCAGTGTAGATGGCCCAATCCCGGGGCAGATGACTAACAGGATCATGACACACAGATAATGTTATTCGCTGGGGTGCACCATGCAGATTGTGGGATCTTAGTTCCCTGAACCGGGATTGAACCGGTTCCCCTTCTAGTGAAAGCATGGAGTCCTAACCACTGAACAGCCAGAGAAGTCAGGACAGAGACTTTTGAAAAAGTATTAACATAAGACTGTGTAAAAGCTGATCTTATATTTATCACCATACCCTAGTATTTCTAAATAACTACAGTCGTAAAACATTCTTCCCCAATAAACTCTTTTGTTAGTCCAAGTTCTACAAGTTTTCATGGTTTAAAGTGAGGAGTATGGAATATTTAATTTGGTATTAACTTTAATTTTGAAGTGTTTGAAGAGTTTCAAGGAGTAGTCAATCAATTATGGAGATATATAAGGCAGAGTCTCAACCAGAGGAATCCCGTGTGTTTTCAGAAAACATTTTAGAAACAATTAAAACAGAGTTTCACCATCAGCATCAAAAGAGTTGAGTTCAGATTTTAAGACAATGCTACTGTATCTTTTATCTGGACTGCAGGTCCCTAGTTAAATCTTTCTGTCACTTTAACTCCTGAGAGACACAGTGGATGATTCAAAGTCAGTCACTGAATGTCATTTAAAATCATTAAGATTTTAATGGGTTTGTCGTCCTTTCAAAGGAAGTGGGAGAACTATCAACTCTGCCTGTGAAAATTAGGTAAGCAGCTACCAAGATGATATGGACAGAGAGCCTGATAGGTGGGTGCTGTGATTCCCGATCTGTATATATTATCACTATTTAACATTATCACCCTTTAATGTCATGTTGCAGGACTGACTGAAATACTTGCTGTTAGGGGAAGGTAACAGATTACTAGGCCTGAAGAGCTGAAAGTGAGAGTTGCTCAGTCCTGTCTGAGGGTTGGTGACCCCATGGACTATACAGTCCATGGAATTCTCCTGGCCAGAATACAGGAGGGGGTAGCCTTTCCTTACTCCAGGGGAACTTTCCAACCCAGGGATCAAGCCCAGGCATTCCACATTGAAGGCAGATTCTTCACCAGCTGAGCCACGAGGAAAGCCAAAGTATGCTAGAGTATGTCGCTTATCCCTTCTTCAGCAGAGCTTCCCTACATAGAAATTGAACTTATGTCTACATCTTTGCAGGCAGAATCTTTCCCAAGTGAGCTATCATTAAAGTCCAGATGTGCAGGTTAGAGGACCAAAAGTGGAGGTTAGAGGGCCTTGTTTCCCTAAAGTCGCGCTGGTATATATTTTAATATCCGTGGATATACTGCCACCTTGCAGAAAGAATTGAGGATGCATAGAGTTTAAAAAGGATCCAAAGACTCTTAGGGTTAAAAGAGAAAAACATAAACATTAAGTCATGAGTTGAGAAAGGGTATATCCATTTAGATCAACAACAATAAATCAATATCAGACGCCTGTAGCTTTCCTGGAAAAGGACAGTATATTGTGATTCAAACTTGACAAGTCCTATTGCAAATGCTGTGTTGTATGGGGGTGGTGGGGTTGCTCATTAGCACTCATAAAGTGTAGTAGAAACTCTTAATACTTCCACTTATACAGTTTTACTATAAATAGCTTCCAACTGACCCCTCTAGCAGTGGCCATAACAACCTCTATTGACTGATACAATGAATTCCCTAAGACCTTCTACTTTCCTCTCTGCCTGTGTCCATCATATTTTCAGTGACTCAAAAACTAGCAACGATCTGAGGCCAGTTGAATGGTCACCTCCCAAGGAAATATTCTTAATCATTCTCTTGTGTATTAATATATTCACGTTCTCTAATCACTTGCAGTTCAGAACATGCAGTTTGTAGGATAGATTTTTGAGTATGTATCTTATGAGAAATGCATGCCAGAAAGGTAAACGGATTAGAAATCAACAGTGTGGTGATATAAAATATTATCAGAAGTTGGATTATCTAAGACTCTAAGGGAGAGAATCACTCTCTTCTGCCACGTATGTCCAAGAGTCTGTTTGAAAATATAATAAAAACAATAAACTAGACAGTGGATCAGAAGTCAGAGGAACTGAAATGAGAGGCTTATTTTATCAGTAGTCAAGAGGAACTCTATGTTTTTGTATGAAGACCACCCATTTGCAGGACACCAAATGCAAAAGCCAAAGCAGTGCCCATGGACTCATCGTGAGTGCACAATGCTGTTGTCCCAGAGGCTTCTCTTCATTGTCAGAGGTCAAGAGCAAGTCTATGTGCCTAGGGTCAGAACACATCTGCCCAGGATCACATCCACGTATCAGCAGGAATCAATTGGGAGTCTCCAAACTTTACATGCTCCTGGCCAAGTCCCTCACTCCAGTGCCTTTCCTTCAGGCTTGTCACTCATTACTGCCTTAAGATGATCATTATTAAGTTTCACCCAACATCTCTTCAGTTAACTGCCGTGGGCAACTAGAAATCTGAATGCAAAAGATTGAAATAGGACCCTTACCTTTTACCACATAAAAAACTAAACTCAGAGTTGATTAAAGATTTAAATGCAAGACCTGAAACTATAGATCATCTAGAAGAAAACATCCTGGAGAATTTGTAAACATTGGTCTTAAAATTGATTTTATGGATGTGATATTGAAAGCATAGGAAACAAAAGCAAAACTAAAAAAGCAGGACGACATCAAAGGATTAAACTGTCTCCTCCATAGAACATTCAATACACACTTACATAGAAGCGAAGATGACGGTTACCAAATGGCAAGTTGGGGCGTGGGGAAGAATTGGGAGTAGGGGATTAATATATATATAGACACCATTATATATAAAATAGATAACCAACAAGGACCTACTACAGAACCACAGGCAACTCTGCTAGAAATTCTGTAACAACATAAATGGACAAAGAATTTGTAAAGGAATAGATATATGTATGCGTGCCTGTGGAAGCTCAGTTGATTCAGATGTGCCCTACTCTTTGTGACCCTATGGACTGTAGCCTGCTAGGCTCCTCTGTCCATGAGATTCTCCAGAGAAGAATACTGGAGAGGCTTGACATGTCCCTCTGAGCATATCTTCCCACCCCAGGAATTGAACCCAATCTCCTTCATTGCAGGGTGATTCTTTAACAACTGAGCCAAGTGGGAAGCCCAAATACATGTTTATGTAAAGCTGAGTCACTTTGCTGGACACCTGAAATACAACATGGTAAATCAAATATGCTCGAATAAAAAAAATAAATAAATAAAAAGAATCCATCAACATGTAGAACAATTAGCTACAAAAACTATTTGGAAAATGCAGAAAGATTCCCAAACTTACGCTCGAAGAAAGATCCACAGGGAACAGGGTATGAAGGGAAAAGTATGATTCAAGTCCTAACGTGTGCCCATGGGAGAGAAGTCCGAATATAAGGCAGATTACCCGTTGGAGACATGCCCTGGGTGTGAGTGGTTCAAGCCGTATATTGGACAGAAAACTCCTGGGCTCTGACACAGAGAAGAGAAATACCCTTAAATGGTTGCAGGGCCATGTGGACTAACAGGAGGTCTGTGGGAAGCCCGGACTCCCCCCTCCAGGAGCATGTGCTCAGGGGCTTGCTCCCAAACCACAATGAAGAGGACAGATTGAGACCGCATTTCTGGATGCCTGTTTTCCCAACAACTGCCCACCCTTACACACGCCCTGCTTACTCCTTCTGGCCGATGTGCACTGGAGCAGGGGTGCCATGACCAGGTAGATAGCTGGGATGTGGGAAAGATTGGCATCTGGACAGGGCGGCACGCGGGTGGAAGAGCCGGGGTCATGCTCATGGAGGTCACTTACATAGGCAGTGTATCAGGAGAAGTCCTGATCTCTGATGGAGGCCAGACTGCCACAGCAGATGACCCAGTATGTGCCCAGAGCCCATGAGGGCCTCACCTGCCCATTAGCACCCCTCATCCACAGGGCAGTGATAGCAGAAGCTGGGGGAAGTTATCAGCTGTGAGAGACCAAGAGGTCTCACACCAGAAGGTATGTTTAAGCAGGACAGGAGACGCTAATGATGGTGATGGCACAGATGGCCCTTTGGCGGTAGCCTGGATCTCTGTAAGCTGCCAGCCTGGAGAGTTGCTCCTTTTGTTATTTTTCTAACCAGAACATGCTCCTCTTGTCCCTCTGTGGCAAGGGTTGCAGTGCTGGGAGAGGGGAGCGTGCATACTTGAGGGAACACAGCCAGATCTGGCCTGACATTCAGGGCTTCTGCTCCAGAAATTTGGGATCTCACCCTGCCCCCAATAGGACAGTGAAAGCCACTGAGGAAAAGGAAGTCCCTGCCTCACATCTGGCTTCAGACCTGGTACCACTGAAGTTCTCAGCCATAGGTTCTGGCACACCCTAAGGTAAGATGTGACTTGTGGTCCATCAAATCCAGCCCCACCCCCACACCCACCCCCCGCTGACTATGGTACAGACTCCACAGTGATGCTCCCCCACAAGATCACCTCTTCAAGACCATAATAGATAATTGATGCATTTTAATTCAGAGAGGCAGAGACAAATGGGAAGACAGAAGGACTGGTCTCCACTTAAAGACTGAGAGGAAGACAGTTCAGTTTGTCAGTCGTGTCTGATTCTTTGTGACACCATGAACTGCAGCACATCAGGCCTCCCTGTCCATCGCCAGCTCGCGGTGTCCACCCAAACCCACGTCCATTGAGTTGGTGATGCCATCTAACCATCTCTTCCTCTGTTGTCCCCTTCTCCTCCTGCCCTCAATATTTCCCAGCATCAGGATCTTTACCAATGAGTCAGCTCTTCGAATCACATGGCCAAAATATTGGAGTTTCAGTTTCAACATCAGTCTTTCCAATGAACACTCAAGACTGATATCCTTTAGGATGGACTGGTTGGATCTCCTTGCAGTCCAAGGGACTCTCAAGAGTCTTCTCCAACACCACAGTTCAAAAATATCAATTCTTTGGCGCACAGCTTTCTTATAGTCCAACTCTCAATCCATACCTGACCACTGGAAAAAAACCATAGCCTTGACTAGACACACCTTTGTTGCCAAATTAATGTCTCTGCTTTTTATTTTTTTATTTTTAATATAAATTTATTTATTTTAATGGGAGGTTAATTACTTTATATCTGGTATTGGTTGTGCCAAACATCCACATGAACCTGCCACAGGTGTACATGTGTTCCCCATCCTGTACCCCCCTCCCACCTCCCTCCCCGTACCATCCCTCTGGGTCATCCCAGTGCACCAGCCCCAAGCATCCTGTATCATGCATTGAACCTGGACTGGCGATTCATTTCATATATGGTATTATACATGTTTCAATGCCATTCTCCCAAATCAGCCCACCCTCTTCCACAGAGTCTCTGCTTTTTAATATGCTATCTAGGTTAGTCATAACTCTACTTCCAAGGAGTAAGCTTCCTTTAATTTCATGGCTGCAGTCACCATCTGCAGTGATTTTGGAGCCCAGAAAAATAAACTCAGCCAGTCTTTGTCCATCTACTTCCCATGAAATGATGGGACCAGATGCCATGATCTTCACTTTCTGAATGTTGAGCTTTAAGCCAACTTTTTTACTCTCTTCTTTCTCTTTCATCAAGAGGCTCCTTAGTTCTTCTTCACTTTCTGCCATAACAGTGGTGTCATCTGCATATCTGAGCTTATTGATATTTCTCCCAGCAATCTTGATTCCAGCTTGTGCTTCCTCCAGCCCAGCATTTCTCATGATGCACTCTGCATATAAATTACATAAGCAGAGTGACAATATACAGCCTTGATGTACTCTTTTTCCTACTTGGAACCAGTCTCTTGTTCCATGTCCAGTTCTAACTGTTGCTTCCTGACCTGCATAGCGGTTTCTCAAGAGGCAGGTCAAGTGGTCTGGTATTCCTATCACTTTCAGAATTTTCCACAGTGTACTGTGATCCACACAACCAAAGGCTTTGGCATAGTCAATAAAGTAGAAATATATATTTTTATGGAACTCTCTTGCTTTTTCCATGATCCAGCGGATGGTGGCAGTTTGATCTCTGGTTCCTCTTCCTTTTCTATAACCAGCTTGAACATCTGGATGTTCACGATTCACATATTGCTGAGGCCTGCTTTGGAGAATTTTAAGAATTATTGACTGGCATGTGAGATGAGTGATATTGTGCGGTAGTTTGAGCATTCTTTGGTGTTGCCTTTCTTAGGAATTGGTGTGAAAACTGACATTTTCCAGTCCTGTGGCCACTGCTGACTTGTCCAAATGAGCTGGCATATTGAGTGCAGCACTTTCACTGCATCATCTTTCAGGATTTGATATAGCTCTCCTGGAATTCCATCACCTCCACTAGCTCTGTTCGTAGTGATGCTTTCTAAGGCACACTTGACTGCACATTCCAGGATGTCTAGCCCTAGGAGCGTGATCACAAAATCATGATTATCTGGGTCCTGAAGATTTTTTTTTTTTCTACAGTTCTTTTGGGTATTCTTACCACCTCTTCTAAATATCTTCTGCTTCTGTAGGTCCATACCATTTCTGTCCTTTATCGAGCCCATCTTGCATGAAATGTTCCCTTGGTATCTCAAATTTTCTTAAAGAGATGTCTAGTCTTTCCCATTCCGTAGTTTTCCTCTACTTCTTTGCATTGATCACTGAGGAATGCTTTCTTATCTCTTCTTGCTATTGTTTGAAACTCTGCATTCAGATGCTTGTATCTTTCCTTTTCTCCTGTGCTTTTTGCTTCTCTTCTTTTCACAACTATTTGTAAGCCCTCCAAAGACAACCCTTTAGCTTTTTGGCATTTCTTTTTTTTTTTTTTTTAACATGAAAAGACTACTTTATCTTTTAAAAGTGAGAAATTGATATGTTTTGGAACCTACACAAAATACACTAAAAGTTGTTCCTGTGAAAATTTGGGTGTTAATTATAAAATTAAGCAATTGTTTTGTAAGAAAATTTGTTGTTGACAAAGAATCATAATGTCAAAATTCTAAACCTTATCTTTCAAATCACTTATTATGTAACCCTAGTCAAAATGCCTCATTTCCTTGATTTATGATTCATCCTATGAAAAGTGTAAAAATATTTTAAAAATGACTGAAGTTCTCTTTTAATGGAACATTCTATAAATCTCTGACAATGTGATTCAGTCCTTGAAAAAGCAAAACATTTCAGGCAAACACACACTTCATTGTTTATCCACAGAAAACATGATTGCAATTAAAAGAAGTTATCAACATTAATTTCATCAAACATAAACAAATCTGGACTTCAGAAAAGAAAGACTTTATCTGAATCGAGTACTGCAGTAAGAGGAAGACAATTTTACAACAGGAGGAGAGGGAACATGATAATGGGAAGAATACTATGAGGTCTGGAATATCTCATTGCAGGCAGAGAAGAACTTCCCTTTTACAGAGAAGAGTAAACAAAGTGACAGGGAAAGGATCTGAAGAAATAAGAAGAGTAAATGCAGGTGATGATAGGACAATTGTTACACAAAGCTTTTCTCTGCCGTAAGCCTATTCTATCTTTGGCAGAGGTTGTTAAGCAAAGTTTGTATGCTGGCTCAAGCTGAGGCTGAGTCAAAAATCTGGAACCTGGGAGTAAAGAGAGAAGTTTAAAGTTTGAACAAATCAGATATAGGGGCATTTTTTTTTTCCTTTTTCAATTGAATTTTGGGGATGTCATGCGAGTGTATGTTCCTCAGTTCTTTTTCCATGGGGATGGTCTTAATCTCTGTCTCCTGTACAATGTCACAACCTCCGTCCATAGTTCAGCAGGCACTCTATCTGTCAGGTCTAGTCCCTTAAATCTATTTCTCACATCTACTGTATAATCATAAGGGATTGGATTTACGTCATACCTGAATGGTCTAGTGGTTTTCCCTACTTTCTTCAATTTATTGAAGGCTTTCCCACCCGAACTGAGAAGGCTGAAGAGATGGTAAAAAAAAAAAAAAAAAACTGCTCCATGAAATCATTCCAAGATTTGGTCTGCCCAGGTCATTACAAAGTGACAATGGGACATCATTTACTTCTAAGGTCACCCAAGGAGTCTCGAAAGCATTGGGCATTACTTATTATCTCCATTGTGCCTGAAGGCCTCAATCTTCAGGAAAAGTACAAAAAGCCAATCAATTCCTAAAATCAGCGATAAAAAGATAACCCAGGAGGCTTCCCTGGGATGGAAGGAGGCTTTACCAATAGCTCTCCTCCGCACCTGCATTGCCCCTAAGGAACAGGTTGGTCTTAGTCCTTATGAGATGCTATATGGGAGAGCTTTGGTTTATGTCAATGACCTATATTGATGATGCTTATGATTATTCCATGTACTATGAATTGTCTAAGCTGTTTTGTCTCTGCCCAGGTCAACCAGCTACAACATGCAGTGCCAGTTCAACAAAGATATAAAACCACAGCTGACCACGGAAAATATCACACACCCTTGGACACCGCTATAAGGACTCAGGATTGAGACTAGCAAGAGGGGGAGGCCCAATACCCCTCGCTGCCCCAGTTCAGCAGGAAGTAGCCAGAAAGACCTCGACGCCCCTATTCCCAAAGAATTGGGCCTCCCATCTCTTGAGGGGGGAATGTTAGGTAGGTAGAATAGGGAAAAGGAGTCCAAAATGGCAGTGGCTAAAAGACAAGGAAGGTCAAAGGAAGGTTCGAGGACCAGAGTGAAAACTTCAGGCAGAACAAACAGCACTCCTGGCTAAGCCCAATTTGCATAGGGCAGGCCCAGGTGGAAGAAAAAACATATAAAAGGAGGAGTCAAAGCGCTTTCTCTGGGACTCTCCCGCGTGCATGCACGCGCTCTCTCTCTCTCTCTTTCTTTCTCTCTTTCTCCCTCCCCACGCACTTCTCCAATCCCTTCTCTTCCAGTCTTGGATTCTCCTGCTATCTTCTAAATAAAATGGAGCTGTAACACTGAAAAAAAAAATAAATCAGAATTTGGCAATAAGGAGCTCATGATCTGAGCCAGAGTCAGCTCCCAGTCTTGTTGTGCTGACTGTATAGAGCTGCTCCATCTTTGGCTGCAAATGATATAATCAATCTGATTCAGTGTTGACCATCTGGTGATGTCCAAGTGTAGAGTCTTTTCTTGTGTTGTTGGAAGAGGGTGTTTGCTAAGACCAGTGTGTTCTTTTTGCAAAACTGTATTAGCCTTTGCCCTGCTTCATTCCATACTCCAGAGCCAAATTTTCCTCTTACTCCAGGTGTTTCTTGATTTCCTACTTTTGCATTCCAGTCCACTATAACGTAAAGGACATTTTTTGGGGGGTATTAGTTCTAAAAGGTCTTGTCGGTCTTCATAGAACCATACAACTTCAACGTCTTCATCGATACCTGTTGGGGCATAGACTTGGATTACTGTGATATTGAATGGTTAGCCTTGGAAACGAACAGAGATCATTCTATAGATTTTGAGATTGCATCCAGCTACTGCATTTTGGACACTTTTGTTGAGCATGATTGCTACTCCATTTCTTCTGAGGGATTCCTGCCCTCCAGAGTATATATAATGGTCATCTGAGTTAAATTCACCCATTCGAGTCCAATTTACTTCACTGATTCCTAGAATGTTGACCTTCACTCTTGCCATCTCCTGTTTGACCACTTCCAATTTGCCTTGATTCATGGACTTAACATTCCAGGTTCCTATGTTATATTGCTCTTCATAGCACTGGACCTTTCTTCTGTCACCAGTCACAACCACAAATGGGTATTGTTTTTGCTTTGGCTCAATCACTTCATTATTTCTGGAGTTATTTCTCCACCGATCACCAGTAATATATTGGGCACCTACTGACCTGGGCAGTTCCTCTTTCAGTATCCTATCATGTTGCCTTTTCATACTGTTCATGCGGATCTCAAGGCAAGAATACTGAAGTGGATTGCCCTTCCCTTCTCCAGTGGACCACATTCTGTCAGACCTCTCCACCATGAGCCGCCCAACTTGGGAGGTCCCACAGGGCCTGACTTAGTTTCGTTGAGTTAGACAAGGCTGTGGTTCTAATGTGATTAGGTTGACTAGATTTCTGTGGTTATGGTTTCAGTGTGTCTGCCCTCTGATGCCATCTTGCAATACCTACCACCTTACGTGGGTTTCTCTTACCTTGGATCTAGGGTATCTCTTCATGGCTGCTCCAGCAAAGCACAGCCACTGCTCCTTACCTTGGACGAGGTTATCATCTCTCTGCCACCAAACTGACCTTGAACGTGGAGTAGTTCCTCCAGTCCCTCCTGTGCCCATGCAGCCACCACTCAGTAAATCCTGTTACTAAGCAACAGGTCTTGCCCAGCAATTTGACAGTGCATCGCTCGGCCCTGCCAATAAGCAACCAACTTCAGTGAGATACCTATTGGTACTTCTCCTGCTCAGCTATTGGTCAGCTCCACGTTGGGGCCTACCTGATGATAACTGTCAATGAGGGAACACTGGGGAAGTGATTCAGTCAAGAGACATTGGTGCATTGGTCATCTGACTCTTGCCTTTGGGAACCGTACTTTTTTTTTTTTTTTTTTTTTTAATAATCGGGAAGGTATGTCTGGTAGATGGCAAAAGTTGAGTTTCCCTACTCAATATGAGAGTTGAAGTCTTCCCAACAATATTAGTGGAGGAGACATTTATGACTTTCTTGGCTCTGATGTGTAATTTTATGGAGACAGTGTATACACCTTGGGGCAACAGACTGAGGATTCCCCAAGTGTTGGGGTCTCTAAAGCTCATTGGAGTAGCAAAAGCATCCAACCTGTTCTTAGTTACCTTTTTCCATGTTAAGTGCTTGCTCTTAAGTTCCTTATGCCCTCAAGAACCCCAACTAGGAAGAGGGTGGTCGAAAGACGAAATGACTAAATGACTCTGAGGAACAGATTTGGAGTGAAAAATGTTTGGTAGAGGTTGATACAGGGATGGAGGAAGCAGGAGTGTTGAAGGGGGACATGTAAATCAAAGAATAAAGGGCACTGAAGGAAAGTCTGAGGGTCATGAGAAGAAACACCATGCCCCTGAATCACCACTCCCCAGAATCAGACACACAAAGGTGTCAGCGGTAAGAAAGTTGTATCATGGTATACCTCAGTATCCTCTAAGCTTTGTTGATTGGCATAGGGGTACATTGTGATGTCTAATACCCCAAAGCCATCATTGGCTGCTGGAGTGCATAGATGACCAATCAGATTGAAGTGTTTGGATCCTCATTGTCCTGAGCAGGTATGTATAGGGAGGTCAGATGTAGAGATTCTGGGTTAGGCCATGTCATGCTGTCATCATAAGCTAAACAGGAAGCCACGGCAGCCAAGAAGAGTTCCAATGTGGTGTGCTTCAAGGGTGAAAGGATGAAAAAAACCCTTTGTCCACAGAGATACAGAGGCAGTGTGAATGTAAGATGATTCCATCTATGCTCCCCACATTCTCCTTTGACTTTGGTGCCCAAGACCTCTACACTGCCCTTGCCTGACACAAAAGCCCTCATCAGCCCACATCCCTTTTCATGAAATCTCCTTTCCAACTCAGATGTTATACCCTTTTCTCAAAACTGATACCCTTCTCTTGTCTTTCAAGGCATGGAATATGACCATGAGGGTCAGAAGACTTCTAAAAGGAACCTTGAGAATGAAAATCCAATCATATGCGACTCAGTCAAAGAGAAGGTAAGCTCAGCCACCCCAGATTGAGAGACTCTGGAGAAGTACAAACTGGGCAGCCACGAGCTGAATAGAAAAGGTCAGACAGTTTAGAATTGAGTCTCCAGAGGTCTGCTTTCCTAGAAATGGCCAACCAGGAATAGAATGACTGTCACACTAACATAGTAAACTGATGGCTGAGATTAAAATACACATCAAATGGTGAAAAAATGATATTTGTGTGTGTGGGAGTTTTCTGATGGGAAGGGAGGGAAGGAAGCCAAGAGGTGGGCACCTGAGTGGGGAGGGAAGTGGGGTCCCAAGAGCTGAGGAAACAGACCCTCAGGTCCCCAGTTAGCCAGAGAGTAGAGGTCTCCAATGAGTCAGGAGTCTGTACTGAAGGTGATTAACCCTGCTTGACAATTGATCTCAGCAGCAAGGAGTAGTGGTGCGGTGTTACTGCCATTGTTTGTGGTGTGGGGTGACATTAGGGTCTAGATTGCCAGAACCCAGATGGGAAGAGGGCTTCACATGGGGATGGGGAATGTCATATTTGCCCTTAGTGAGGCAGGCAGAAATCACCTCTTGGCCACTTATGTCATAACGGGCTTTGTTGCATCACTCACCTATGCTGTCAGCTAAAGGTGCTCAGGAGGCACAAAATGCTGATACAACTAAAACCCACAATTACCACTCCCAAAGATTAAAATAATGTTTGGAGTGATCAGACCAAATATCAATTTGGCCACTGTTATCCTAGGAAATTTGTGGGAGCAGTGTGTTCCCAAGGGCAAGGCAGTGGAGGTGGCCCAATCCTGGTGCAGATGACTAACAGGATCACGACACACAGATAATGTTTTTGGGTGGGGGGCACTATGCAGTTTGTGGGATCTTAGTTCCCTGACCAGGGATTGAACTGGTTCCCCTTCTAGTGAAAGCATGGAGTCCCAACCACTGGAAAGCCAGAGAAGTCAGGACAGAGATGTTTGATAAATGTATTAATATAAGACTGTGTCAAAGCTGGTCTTAAATTTATCACCATCGCCTAGTATTACTAAATAACTACAGTCGTAAAACATTCTTCCCCAATAAACTCTTTTGTTAGTCCAAGTTCTACAAGTTTTTGTGGTTTAAGAAGAAGTGTATTGAATATTTAATTTGGTGTTAACTTTAGTTTTGAAGTGTTTGAAGAGTTTCAAGGAGTAGTTAATCAAATATGGAGATATATAAGGCAGAGTCTCTACCAGAGGAATCCCGTGTGTTTTCAGAAAACATTTTATAAATAATAAAAACAGAGTTTCACCATCAGCATCAAAAGAGTTGAGTTCACATTTTAAGTCAATGCTATGGTATCTTTTATCTGGAATGCAGCTCCCTAGTTAAATCTTTCAGGCATTTAACTCCTGAGACACACTTGATTATTCAAAGTCAGACACTGAATGTGATTTAAAATCATTAGGATTGAAGGAGACCCTGAGTTTGTTGTCCTTTCAAAGGAAGTGGGAGAACTATCAACTCTGCCTGTGAAAATTAGATAGTAAGCAGCTACCAGGATGATATGGACAGAGAGCCCTGATAGGTGCGTGATGTGATTGCAGATCTGTATATATTATCACCATTTAACACTATCACACATTAATGCCCTGTTGTAGGACTGACTGAAATACTTGCTGTTAGGGGAAGTTAACAGATTACTAAGTCTGTAGAGCTGAAAGTGAAAGTTGCTCAGTCGTGTCCTACGTTTCGTGACCCCATGGACTATACAGTCCGTGGAATTCTGCAGGCCAGAATACTGGAGTGGGTAACCTTTCCTTACTCCAGGGGATTTTTCCTACCCAGGGATCAAGCCCAGGCATCTCACATAGAAGGTGGATTCTTCACCAGCTGAGCCACAAGGGAAGTCAAAGCATGCTAGGATGGGTAGCTTATCCCTTCTCCAGCAGAGCTTCCCTACCCAGGAATGGAACTGATGTCTACAGATTTGTAGGCAGAATCTTTCCCAAGAGAGCTATCAGGAAAGTCCTGAGGTGGACCAAAAGTGGGGGTTAGAGGGCCTTGATTCCCTAAAGTAGCACTGGTATATATTTTAATATCCATGGATATACCACCACCTTGCTGAAAGAATTGAGCATGCATAGAGTTTAAAAAAGATCCAAAGAATCTTAGGGTTAAAAGAGAAAAACATAAACAGTAAGTCATGAGTTGAGAAAGGGTATATCCATTTAGATCAACAACAATAAATCCATATCAGACGCCTGTAGCTCTCTTGGAAAAGGACAGTATATTGTGATTCAAACATGAGAAGTCCTATTGCAAACACTGCGTTGTATGGGGGTGGGGGGTTCACTCATTAGCACTCACAAAATGTAGTAGAAACTCTTTATACTTCCACTTATACAGGTTCGCTATGAATAGATTCCAACTGACCCCTATACTGTGGCCATAACAACCTTTTTTGACTGATACAATGATTTCGCTCAGACCTTCTACTCTCCTCTATGCCTGTGTCCATCCTACCTTCTGTGACTCAGAAACTAGCAACCATCTGAAGTCAGCCGAATGGTCACCTCCCAAGGAAATGTTCTTAATCATTCTCTTGTGTATTAATATTTTCACGTTCCCTAATCAGTTGAAGTTCATTACATTCAGTTTTATGGATCATTCTTTCTTTCTTCCTTTTTTTTATTTTTCTAAAATTTTTTTAAGTCCTCTATTATTTCTTTAATTTTCATTTTTATAACCAATTACTTTGGGAAAAAAAAAAGAAAAAAACAAAGAAGACACTTTTTTTTTTTTTAAAGCAAACTTCACATATATATATTTTTGACCTTTTTTTTTCCTTCTTTTTCTTTACATTGTATTTTTGAAATTCCAAACTCTACTCTATATTTTTAATTTCAGCTTTTTGGTATTTGTTTTCAATTTTGTACCTATAGTTTTTTTTTTTATATATAATTTCTCTGACCCTTTTTTATTTTCTCTTTTTCTTCTTCTTTTAAATATCATTGTATATCTGAAATTCCAAACTCTACTCTAGATTTTTAAATTTTGCTTTTTGGTATTAGTTATCAATTTTGTACCTATATTTTCTTTATAATTTTCATGACCTTGTTTGTTTTTCTTTGTTCGTTTTTTCTCTTTCATTTCCTTCTTCTTTTCTTTAACATCGTATTTTTGAATTTCCAAACTCTACACTAGATTTTTAAATTTTGCTTTTATGTATTTGTTACCAATTTTGTACCTTTAAGAACCCAATCTTCAGTACCCATTTATCACTAGGGAGTGAGATTACTGGCTTAACTGCTCTCTCTCCCTTTGGACCCTCCTTTTTCTCTACCAGGTCCCCTGTGTCTCCTCCCCAACCCCTCTCTACTCTACACAGCTCTGTGAATTTCTGTGTGTTCCAGACGGTGGAGAACACTTAGGGAACTGATTACGGGCTGGATCTGTCTCCCTCCTTTTCACTCCCCCCTTTTATCCTCCAGGCCACTTCTGTCACCTTCCTCCTTCTTATCTTCTCTGTATAACTCCGTGAACAACTCTGAGCAGTCCAGTTGTGGAGTGCACATAAGGAAGAGATTACTGGATAGCCCACTCTCTCCTCTTTTGATTCCACCTCATCTCATTCGGATCATCTCTAACTCCCTCCTCCCTCTTCTTTTCTCCATATAATGCTGTGAACCTCTCTGGGTGACCCTCACGGTAGAGACACTTTTCATCTTTAACGTAGATGTTTTATCAATGGTGTTGTATAGAAGGAGAAGCTATGAAATTACTGTAAAAATAAGACTGATAACTGGAAGCAGGAGGCTTAAGTCCAAACCCTGACTCCAGGGAGCTCCTGACTCCAAGGGACATTAATTGACAGGAGCTCATCAAATGCCTCCATACCTGCACAGAAACCATGCACCACACAAGGGCCAACAAGTTTCAGGGCAAGACATACCAAGCAAATTCTCCAGCAACAAGGAACACAACCCTGAGCTCCAAGATACAGGCAGCCCAAAGTCACTCCAAAACCATAGACATCCCATAACTCATTACTGGACATTTCATTGCACTCCAGAGAAGAAATACAGCTCCACACAGCAGAACTCCGACACAAGCGTCCCTAACCAGGAAACCTTGACAAGCCACCTGTACAAACCCACACAGAGCGAGGAAACACCACAATAAAGAGAACTCCACAAACTGCCAGAATACAGAAAGGACCCCCCAAACTCAGCAGTTTAAACAAGATGAAGAGACAGAGGAGTACCCAGCAGATAAAGGAACAGGATAAAAGCCCACCAAACAAAACAAAAGAGGAAGAGATAGGGAAACTACCTGATAAAGAATTCCGAATAATGATAGTGAAATTGATCCAAAATCTTGAAATCAAAATGGAATCACAGATAAATAGCCTGGAGACAAAGATTGAGAAGATGCAAGAAAGGTTTAACAAGGACCTAGAAGAAATAAAAGAGAGTCAATATATAATGAAAAATGCAATAAATGAAATTAAAAACACTCTGGAGGAAACAAATAGTAGAATAACAGAGACAAAAGATAGCATTAGCGAATTAGAAGATAGAATGATAGAAATGAAAGAATCAGAGAGGATAAAAGAAAAATGAATTAAAAGAAATGAGGACAATCTCAGAGACCTTCAAGACAATATTAAACACTGCAACATTCGAATCATAGGGGTCCCAGAAGAACAAGACAAAAAGAAAGACAATGAGAAAATACTTGAAGAGATAATTGTTGAAAACTTCCCTAAGATGGGGAAGGAATTAATCACCCAAGTCCAAGAAACCCAGAGAGTCCCAAACAGGATAAACCCAAGGCGAAACACCCCAAGACACATATTAATCACAGTAACAAAGATCAAACACAAAGAACAAATATGAAAAGCAGCAAGGGAAAAACAACAAATAACACACAAGGGAATTCCCTTAAGGATAACAGCTGATCTTTCAATAGAAACTCTTCAAGCCAGGAGGGAATGGCAAGACATACTTAAAGTGAGGAATGAAAATAACCTACAGACCAGATTATTGTACCCAGCAAGGATCTCATTCAAATATGAAGAAGAAATCAAACGCTTTACAGACAAGCAAAAGCTGAGTGAATTCAGCACCACCAAACCAGCTCTCCAACAAATACTAAAGGATATTTTCTAGACAGGAAACACAAAAACGGTGTATAAAATCGAACCCAAAACAATAAAGTAAATGGCAACGGGATCATACTTATCAGTAATTACCTTAAACGTAAATGGGGTGAATGTCCCAACCAAAAGACAAAGGCTGGCTGAATGGATACAAAAACAAGACCCCTACATATGTTGTCTACAAGACACCCACCTCAAAACAGGGGACACATACAGACTGAAAGTGAAGGGCTGGAAAAAGATTTTCCATGCAAATAGGGACCAAAAGAAAGCAGGAGTAGCAATACTTATATCAGATAAAATAGACTTTAAAACAAAGGCTGTGAAAAGAGACAAAGATGGTCACTACATAATGATCAAAGAATCAATCCAAGAAGAAGATAGAACAATTATAAATATATATGCACTGAAAACGGGAGTGCCACTATATGTAAGACACATGCAAACAAGTAAGAAAGGAGATATTAACAATAACACAATAATAGTGGGAGACTATAATACCCCACTCACACCTATGGATAGATCAACCAAACAGAAAATTAACAAGGAAACACAAACTTTAAACGATACGATAGACCAGTTAGGCCTAATTGATATCTATAGGACATTTCATCCCAAAACAATGAATTTCACCATTTTCTCCAGCGCACATGGAACGTTCTCCAGGATAGATCACATCCTGGGCCATAAACCTAGCCTTGGTAAATTCAGAAAAATAGAAATCATTCCAAGCATCTTTTCTGCCCACAATGCAGTAAGATTAGATCTCAATTACAGGAGAAAAACTACTAAAACTTCCAACATATGGAGGCTGAACAACACGCTGCTGAATAACCAGCACATCACAGAAGAAATCAAAAAAGATATCAAAATTTGCATAGAAACTAATGAAAATGAAAACACAACAACCCAAAACCTATGGGACACTTTAAAAGCAGTCCTAAGGGGAAAGTTCATAGCAATACAGGCATACCTCAAGAAACAAGAAAAAAGTTAAACAAATAACCTTACACTACACCTAAAGCAACTAGAAAAGGAAGAAATGAAGAACCCAAGGATTAGTAGAAGGAAAGAAATCTTAAAAATTAGGGCAGAAATAAATGCAAAAGAAACAAAACAGACCATAGCAAAAATCAACAAAGCCAAAAGCTGGTTCTTTGAAAGGATAAATAAAATTGACAAACCACTAGCCAGACTCATCAAGAAGCAAAGGGAGAAAAATCAAATCAATAAAATTAGAAATGAAAATTGAGTGATCACAACAGACAACACAGAAATACAAAGGATCATAAGAGACTACTATCAACAATTATATGCCAATAAAATGGACAACGTGGAAGAAATGGACAAATTCTTATAAAAGTACAACTTTCCAAAACTGGACCGGGAAGAAATAGAAAATCTTAACAGACCCATCACAAGCACGGAAATTGAAACTGTAATCAAAAATCTTCCAGCAAACAAAAGCCCAGGTCCAGACGGCTTCACAGCTGAATTCTACCAAAAATTTAGAGAAGAGCTAACACCTATCCTGCTCAAACTCTTCCAGAAAATTGCAGAGGAAGGTAAACTTCCAAACTCATTCTATGAGGCCACCATCACCCTAATACCAAAACCTGACAAAAATCCCACAAAAGAAGAAAACTACAGGCCAATATCACTGATGAACATAGATGCAAAAATCCTTAACAAAATTCTAGCAATCAGAATCCAACAACACATTAAAAAGATCATACACCAGGACTAAGTGGGCTTTATCCCAGGGATGCAAGTATTCTTCAATATCCGCAAATCAATCAATGTAATAAATCACATTAACAAACTAAAAAATAAAAACCATATGATTATCTCAATAGATGCAGAGAAAGCCTTTGACAAAATTCACCATCCATTTATGATAAAAACTCTCCAGAAAGCAGGAATAGAAGAAACATGCCTCAACATAATAAAAGCTATATATGACAAACCCACAGCAAACATTATCCTCAATGGTGAAAAATTGAAAGCATTTCCTCTAACGTCAGGAACAAAATAAGGGTGCCCACTTTCACCATTACTATTCAACATAGTCTTGGAAGTTTTGGCCACAGCAATGAGAGCAGAAAAAGAAATAAAAGGAATCCAAATTGGAAAAGAAGAAGTAAAACTCTCACTATTTGCAGATGACATGATCCTCTACATAGAAAACCCTAAAGACTCCACCAGAAAATTACTAGAACTAATCAATGACTATAGTAAAGTTGCAGGATATAAAATCAACACACAGAAATCCCTTGCATTCCTATACACTAACAATGAGAAAACAGAAAGAGAAATTAAGGAAACAATTCCATTCACCATTGCAACGGAAAGAATAAAATACTTAGGAATACATCTACCTAAAGAAACTAAAGACCTATATATATAAAAAACTATAAAAGACTGGTGAAAGAAATCAAAGAGGACACTAATAGATGGAGAAATATACCATGTTCATGGATTGGAAGAATCAATATAGTGAAAAAGAGTACACTACCCAAAGAAATTTATAGATTCAATACAATCCCTATCAAGATAGCAACGGTATTTTTCACAGAGCTAGAACAAATAATTTCACAATTTGTATGGAAATACAAAAAACCTCGAATAGCCAAAGCTGTCTTGAGAAAGAAGAATGGAACTGGAGGAATCAACCTACCTGACGTCAGGCTCTATTACAAAGCCAGTTTTATCAAGACAGTATGGCACTGGCACAAAGACAGGAATATTGATCAATGGAACAAAATAGAAAGCCCAGAGATAAATCCACCCACAATGGATTAAAGACAATCTCTTTAACCAGTGGTGCTGGGAAAACTGGTCAACCACTTGTAAAAGAATGAAACTAGAACACTTTCTAACACCATACACAAAAATAAAGTCAAAATTGATTAAAGATCTGAATGTAAGATCAGAAACTATAAAACTCCTAGAGGAGAACATAGGCAAAACACTCTCTGACATACATCACAGCAGGATCCTCTATGACCCACCTCCCAGAAAATTGGAAATAAAAGCAAAAATAAGCAAATGGGACCTAATTAAACTTAAAAGCTTCTGCACAACAAAGGAAACTATTAACAAGGTGAAAAAGCAGCCTTCAGAATGGGAGAAAATGATAGCAAATGAAGCAACTGACAAACAACTAATCTCAAGAATATACAAGCAACTCATAGAGCTCAATTCCAGAAAAATAAAGGACCCAATCAAAAACTGGGCCAAAGAACTAAATAGACATTTCTCCAAAGAAGACATAGAGATGGCTAACAAATACATGAAAAGATGCTCAACATCACTCATTATCAGAAAAATGCAAATCAAAACCACTATGAGGTACCATTTCCCGCCAGTCAGAATGGCTGTGATCCAAAAGTGTACAAGCAATAAATGCTGGAGAGGGTGTGGAGAAAAGGGAACTCTCTTACACTGTTGGTGGGAATGCAAACTAGTACAGCCACTATGGAGAACAGTGTGGAGATTCCTTAAAAAACTGGAAATAGAACTGCCTTATGATCCAGCAATCCCACTGCTGGGCATACACACTGAGGAAACCAGAACGGAAAGAGACACATGTACCCCAATGTTCATCGCAGCACTGTTTATAATAGCCAGGACATGGAAGCAACCTAGATGCCCATCAGGAGATGAATGGATAAGAAAGCTGTATTACATATACACAATGGATTATTACTCAGCCATTAAAAAGAATACATTTGAATCAGTTCTAATGAGGTGGATGAAACTGGAGCCTATTATACAGAGTGAAGTAAGCCAGAAAGAAAAACACCAATACAGTATACTAAGGCATATATATGGAATTTAGAAAAATGGTAACAATAACCCTGCATACGAGACAGGAAAAGAGACACTGATGTATAGATCAGTCTTATGGACTCTGTGGGAGAGGGAGAGGGTGGGGAGATTTGGGAGAATGGCATTGAAACATGTATAATATTATGTATGAAACGAGTCGCCAGTCCAGGTTCGATGCACAATACTGGATGCTAGGGGCTGATGCACTGGGACAACCCAGAGGGAGGGTATGGGGAGGGAGGAGGAAGGAGGGTTCAGGATGGGGAACACAGGTATACCTGTGGTGGATTCATTTCGATATTTGGCAAAACCAATACAATATTGTAAAGTTTAAAAATAAAATAAAATTAAAAAAAAATTAACTATGGAGCTGCAGTCCAGATAAAAGGTACCATAACATTGACTTAAAATCTCAACTCACTCTTTTGATGCTGATGGTGAAACTGTTTTGTTTCTAAAATGCTTTCTGAAAACACACGGGATTCCTCTGGTACAGACTCTGCCTTATATATCTCCATATTTGATTGACTACTCCTTAAAACTATTCAAACACTTCAAAACTAAAGTTAACACCAAATTAAATATTCAATACTCTTCTTCTTAAAGGA
The DNA here is from genome assembly GCF_029407905.1 of Bubalus kerabau. Lineage (NCBI taxonomy): Eukaryota > Metazoa > Chordata > Mammalia > Artiodactyla > Bovidae > Bubalus > Bubalus kerabau. The sequence continues at coordinate 47,809,573 of NC_073647.1, read as the reverse complement.
CAAAAACTTGTAGAACTTGGACTACCAAAAGAGTTTATTGGGGAGGAATGTTTTATGACTGTAGTCATTTAGAAATACTAGGGGATGGTGATAAATATAAGACCAGCTTTTACACAGTCTTATATTAATATTTTATCGAAAGTCTCTGTCCTGACTTCTCTGGCTGTCCACTGGTTAGGACTCCAAGCTTTCACTAGAAGCGGAACCGGTTCAATCCCTGTTCAGGGAACTGAGATCCCACAATCTGCATGGTGGCCCTCTCCCAAAAATATTATCTGTGTGTCGTGATCCTGTTAGTCATCTGCACCAGGATTTGACCACCTCCACTGCCCTGACCTTGGGAACACACTGCTCCCACAAATTTCTTAAGATAACAGTGGCCAACTTGATATTTGGACTGATCCCTGCAAACATTATTTTAATCTTTGGGAGTGCTAATTGTGGGTTTTAGTTGTATCAGCATTTTGTGCCTCCTGAGCAACTTTAGCTGACAGCATACTTGAGTCATGCAACAAAGCCCATTAAGATGTAAATGGCCAGGAGGTGATGTCTGCCTGCCTAATTCAGGGGAAGTCTGACATTCACCATCCCCATGTGAAGCCCTCTTCTCATCTTGGTTGTGGCAATCTAGACCCTAATGTCACTCCACACCCCAAACAATGGCAGTAACACTGCATCAAAACTCCTTGCCACTGAGATCAATGGTTAAGCACGGTTATTCACCTTCAGTGCAGACTCCTGACCCAGTCGGACCTCTACTCTCTGGCTAACTGGGACCTGAGGGTCTGTTCCCGCAACTCTTGGGACCCCATATCCCTCCCCATTCAGGTGCCCACCTCTTTTCTTCCTTCACTCCGTTCCCATCAGAAAATTCACACACACGCAAATATCATCTTTTCACCATTTGATGTGTATTTTAATCACAGCCTTCAGTTTACTATGTTAGTGTGAGAGTCAGTCTTTTCCTGGTTGGCCATTTCGAAGAAAGCAGACCTCTGGAGACACAATTGTAAACTGACCTTTTCTATTCAGTTACTCTCTGCCCAGCTTATACTTCTCCAGGGTCTCTCATTCTTTGGTGGCTGAGCTTACCTTCTCTTTTGATTCTGCCTCCTTCTTTGACTCTGCCTCATATTTTGGTACCCTTTTCGGCTTTGATTCAGTTTCTTACGTGACAGCAGCAGAAAAAACATTTTGGTTTTCTTGTTTTCTTTACCTTCTTCGACAGAGTGGCATATGATCGGATTTTCTTTCTCAAGGTTCCTTTTAGAGGTCTTCTGACCCTCATTGTCATATTCCATGCCTTGAAAGACAAGAGAAGGGTATTAGTTTTGAGGAAACGGTATAACATCTGAGTTGGGAGGGAGACTTCATGAAAAGGAATGTGGGCTGATGAGGGCTTTTGGCAGGCAAGGGCAGTGTAGAGGTCTTGGGCAGCAAAGTCAATTGAAAACGTGGGGAGCATAGATGGAATCATCTTATCTTCCCATTCCCTCTGTATCTCTGTGGACAAAGGGTCTTCTTTCGTCCTTTCACCCCTGAAGCACACCACATTGGAACTCCTCTTGGCTGCCGTGGCTTCCGGGTTACCTTATGATGATAGCATGAAATGGCCTAACCCAGAATCTCTGCCTCGCACCTCCCTATATATACCTTCTCAGGACAATGAGGAGCCACACCCTTCAATCTGATTGGTCAGCTGGGCACTCCCCCAGCCAATGGTGGCTTTGGGGATCTTAGACATCACAATGTACCACTGTGCCCATCAACATGGGTTAGTGGGTGCTGAGGGAGGCCATGATGCAACTTTTTAAACCCTGACACCTCTGTGTGTCTGATTCTGGGGAGTGGTGATTCAGGGACATGGTGTTTCTTCTCATGACCCTCAGACTTTCCTTCAGTGCCCTTTATTCTTTGACTTATATGTTCCCCTTCAACACTCCTGCCTCCTCCATCCTTGTATGAACCTCTACCAAACACTTTTCACTCCAAATCTGTTCCTCAGAGTTGTCTAGTCATTTCATCTTTCGCCCACTCTCTTCCTAGTGGGGGTTCTTGAGGGGCTTAAGGAACTTAAGAGCAAGCACTTAACATGGAAAAAGGTAATTAAGAACAGCTTGGAGGTTTTTCCTATTTCAATGAGCTTTAGAGACCCCAAGACTTGGTGAATCCTCAGTCTGTTGTCCAGAGGTCTATACACCGTCTCCATAAAATTACACATCAGAGCCTAGAAAGTCATAAATGTCTCCTGCACTAATATTGTTGTGGACACTTGAACTCTCATAATGAGTAGGGAAACTCAACTTGCCCCATCTACCAGAATTACATTCCCGATTAAAAAAAAAAAATAGTAATTTACCCAAAGGTAAGGGTCAGATGACCAATGCAGCACTGTCTCTTGACTGAATCACTTCCCCAGTGGTCCCTCATTAACAGTTATCATCAGGTAGGGCCCAATGTGCAGCTAGAGTATACTAGTACACCCACTTAACAGATGAGGAAGGTAAGGTAACAGGTAGTAAAATCCTAGTGACAAGATTTATGCACAGAACCTGTTGACCTTTTTAGTCCTCTGACTGAGCATGAGACTCAGCCAAGTGACAGTGTCCCTGCTGCTCCAGGGCCCTGGCAGGCAACTTGAACTGAGGTCACCGGGTGCAAACCACAGGGAGTGAGGGGGATAGAACACACGGAGACAGCATGATCTAGCCCAGGAGGAGCTGCCACTCACAATAGGAGGGTGTGCAGCCCAGGTGCCAGGCCTTTTGATTTGTCCAGAATGGCCAAAAAAGCTGAAGTTCAGTAAGAGATCTCCTGGTTTTTGAATGTTAGCTCCTTATTTTATAAAGGCACTCTCTATGCCAACCGACTACCTTTGCCACTCACTCAGAGCCTACAGGTGGCCCTCTCCTTTCTCCACAGCACTGGCTCCACACAGTGTGCCCCTTGCCAGAAGTTTGCTCTCAGACGCTGATCTTCTGTCTGCCAGTGCTCCCGCCTGGGCTCAATGAGTCTGCTCAGCTTCATGAACTCATGCTGTTAAAGAATGGAGACAGACTCAGGGACACGCCTGCTTCCATGTCTCCTCTTGTGGTTTACTCAGCTCAGTTTGGACTGCATCTCCGAGATTTCCCACATCCTCTCTGTAGCAATCGGTATCCTCTTGGCCAAAGTTCTCCCGAGGCATTGCACTGTGTCTGGCTATATCCTTTCTTCCTTTCACCTGGTCCATTTTTCCTCTCTCCCAGTTACACAGAGAGCCTCTTGGGACAAATCCAGTTCAGTTCAGTTCAGTCACAAATCCAGTTCAGTTCAGTTGTGCCCGGATTTTTGTGACCCCATGGACCACAGAATGCCAGGCTTTCCTGTCCACCACCAACTCCCACAGTTTACCCAAAATCATGTCCACTGAGTCGGTCATGCCATCCAACTGTCTCATCCTCTGTCTTCCCTTTCTCCTTCTGCCTTCAATCTTTCCCATCATCAGGGTCTTTTCAAATGAGTCAACCCTTTGCATCCCGTGGCCAAAGTATTGGAGTTTCAGCTTCAACATCAGTCCTTTCAAAGAACATTCAGGACTGATCTCCTTTAGGATGGACTGCTTGGACCTCCTTGCACTCCAAGGGACTCTCAAGAATCTTATCTAACACCACAGTTCAAAAACATCAATTCTTCGGTGCTCCACTTTCTTTATAGTCCAACTCTCACATCCATACATGACTACTGGGAAAACCATAGCATTGACTAGACGGACCTTGTTTGTGAAGTAATGTCTCTGCTTTTTAATATGCTGTCTAGGTTTGTCATAACTTTTCTTCCAGCGAGTAAGTGTTTTTTAATTTCATGGCTGGGGTCACCATCTGCAGTGATTTTGGAGTCCCCAAAAATAAAGTCAGCCACTGTTTCCACTGTTTACCCATCTATTTCCCATGAAGTGATAAGACCAGATGCCATGATCTTAGTTTTCTGAATGTTGAGCTTTAAGCCAACTTTTCCACTCTCCTCTTTCACTTTCATCAAGAGGCTCTTTAGTTCTTCTTCACTTTCTGCCATAAGGGTGGTGTCATCTGCGTATCTGAGATTATTGATATTTTTCCCGGCAATCTTGATTCCAGCTTGTGCTTCTTCCAGCCCAGCGTTTCTCATGATGCACTCTGTATATAAGTTAAATAAGCAGGGTGACAATATGCAGCCTTGACATATGCTTTTCTTATTTGGAACCAGTCTGTTGTTCCATGTCCAGTTCTAACTGTTGCTTCCTGACTTGCATACAGGTTTCTCAAGAGGCAGTTCAGGTAGTCTGGTATTCCCATCTCTTTCGAAATTTTCCACAGTTTATTGTGATCCACACAGTCAAAGGCTTTGGCATAGTCAATAAAGCAGAAGTAGATGTTTTTCTGGAACTCTCTTGCTTTTTTGATGATCCAGCGGATGTTGGCAAATTGGTCTCTGGTGCCTCTCTCTTTTCTGAATCCAGCTTGATCATCTGGAAGTTCACAGTTCAAATACTGCTGAAGCCTGGCTCAGAGGCTTTGGGGCATTACTTTAATAGCGTGTGAAATGAGTGCAACTGAGCGGGAGTTTGAGCATTCTTTGGCATTCGCATTTTGGGACAAGTCCAAAGTCTTGCTAATTACCTCACTCTTCCCATCTTCTCCCAAGTCTGATTTCAGTGCTTAATAGGTTTACCTTTCTAATATTTGCTGAATTAAATATAAAAATTCACAGGAGACTTGTCCATAGACCAAGACTCTGACTCCCTGTGTTCACTGAGGATGCCAGGCGAGGGGGTTAATTTGACAGGCTGGCCCAGGGTCCTCAGGAGTCCCAGTAGGCATGAAGTTGTATTCTGTGGGACCCTCCTTCTGGGGTGACTGGATCCTCCTGTTCCCACTGGAGGGGGCCTCCATGACCCTTTAGAGAAGGCTGCAGTCCCAAAACAGCCTGATGGCACAGATGCTTGTTGGGGGGCTACAGCATCCATGACAGTGGGGGACACAGGAAACCACACATCTTCTCATGTGGGCCCCTCAACAGGCACCAGATTTCAGAAACTTTTTGTGGAAAAGATGATTTAGCTGAAGAGGGTTAACAGCAGCAGGTATCTGTCCATCACCAACGGCCAGAGTTTATTCAAACTCGTCCATTGAGTCGGTGATGCCATCCAACCATCTCATCCTCTGTTGTCCCCTTCTCTTTCCACCTTCAATCTTTCCTAGCATCAGGGTCTTTCCAAATGAGTCAGCTCTTCTCATCAGTTGGCCAAAATTTTATAGTTTCAGCATCAACATCAGTTCTTCCAATGAATATTCAGGAATGATTTCCTTTAGGATGGACTGGTTGAATCTCCTTGCACTCCAAGGGACTCTCAAGAGTCTTCTCCAACACCACAGTTCAAAAGCATCCATTCTTCGGCACTCAGCTTTCTTTATAGTCCAACTCTCACATCCGTACATGACTACTAGAAAAATCATACCGTTAACTAGACAGATCAGTGTTGGCAAAGTAATGTCTCTGCTTTTAAATATGCTGTCCAGGTTGGAAATAACTTTCCTTCCAAGGAGTAAGCGTCTTTTTGTTTCATGGCTGCAGACACCATCTGCAGTGACTTTGGAGCCCCCAAAAGTAAATCCTGCCACTGTCACTGTTTCTCCGTCTATTTGCCATGAAGTGATGGGACCAGATGCCATGATCTTTGTTTTCCGAATGTTGAGCTTTAAGCCAACTTTTTCACTCTCCTCTTTCACTTTCATCAAGAGGCTCTTTAGTTCTTCTATGCTCTGGTGTCGCAAAGAATCAGACACGACTGACAAACTGAACTGACTTCCTCTCAGTCTTTCAGTGGAGACCAGTCCTTCTGTCTTCCCATTTGTATCTGCCTCTCTGAATTGAAGTGAATCAGTTATCTATTATGGTCTTGAAAGGGTGGTCATGTCGGGGAGCATCACTGTACAGTTTGTAACATAGTCAGCTGAGGGTGGGGATGGGGTGGGGCTGAAATTGATGGACCACAGGTCACATCTTTCCTTAGGGTGTGCCAGTACCTATGGAGGGAAGATCAGTGGTACCACGTCTGAAGCCAGATGTGAGGTAGAGACTTTCTTTTCCTAAGTGGCTTTCACTGTCCTATAGGGGGCAGGGTGGGATCCCAAGTTTCTGGCGCAGAAGCCCTGAATGTCCGGCCAGATATGGATGTGTTCCCTCAAGTATGTACGCTCACCTCTCCCAGCACTGCAACACTTGCCACAGAGGACCAAAAGGAGCGTGTTCCGGTTAGAAAAATAACAAAAGGAGCAAATCTCCAGGCTGGCTGCTTACAGAGATCCAGGCTACCTCCAACGTGCCATATGTGCCATCACCATCAGTAGCGTCTCCTGCCCTGATTAAACATACCTTCTGGTCTGAGACCTCTTGGTCCCTCAAGGCTGATCACTTCCACCAGCTTCTGCTCTCCCTGCCCTGTTGAAGAGGGGTGCTATTGGGCAGGTGAAGCCCTCATGGGCTCTGGACACATACTGGGTCATCTGCTATGGCAGTCTGCCCTCTATCAGAGACCAGGACTACTCCTGATACTCTGCCTATGTAAGTGCCCTGCATGAGCATGACCCCGGCTCTTCTACCCACATGCTGCCCTGGGCCAGACGCACCTCTGTTTCCCACATTCCAGCTGTCTGCCTGGTCATGGCAGCCCCTGCTCCAATGCAGATCAGCTTCGCGGACTGAGCAGGGCATGTGTAAGCGTGGACAGTTGATGGGAAAACAGGCATCCACAAATGTGTTCTCAATCTGTCCTCTTCAATGTGGCTTGGGAGCAAGCCCCTGAGCACATGTTCCTGGAGGGGGAGTCCGGGTTCCCACAGACATCCTGTTAGTCCACATAGCCCTGCAACCATCTAAGTGTGTTTCTCTTCTCTGTGTCAGACCCAGGACTTGTGTGTCCAATATATGGCTCGAACCACTCACACCCAGGGCATATCTTTAACCGTGTAATCTCCCTTATATTCTGAGTCCTCTCCCACAGGCACACGTCAGAACTTGGGTCATCCTTTTCCCTTCATACCCTGTTCCCTGTGGAACTTTCTTTGAGAGTACCTTTGGGAATGTTTCTGCACTTTCCAACTAGTTTTTTGAGCTAATTGTTCTACATGTTGATGGATTCTTTTTTTTTTTTTTTTTTTTTTCATTCGAGTATATTTGATTTACCATGTTGTGTTTCAGGTGTACAGCAAAGTGATTCAGCTTTACATATACATGTATTTGGGCTTCATATTTGGCTCAGTTGTTAAAGAATCACCCTACAATGAAGGAGATTTGGGTTCAATCCCTTGGTTGGGAAGATATGCTCAGAGGGACATAACGAGCCTCTCCAGGATTCTTGCCTAGAGAATCTCATGGACAGAGAGCCTAGCAGGCTACAGTCCATAGGGTCACAAAGAGTAGGGCACTTCAGAATCAACTGAGCTTGCACAGGCACACATTCATATATCCATTCCTTTACAAATTCTTTCTTCATTTATGTTGTTACAGAATTTCTAGCAGACTTCCCTGCGGTTTTTTAGTAGGTCTTTGTTAGTTATCTATGTTATATATAGTGGTGTCTATATATATGTTAATTCCCAACTCCCAATTCCTTCCCCCACCCCAACTTGGAATTTGGTAACCTTTAGCTTGGCTTCTATGTAGATGTGTTTTTAATGTTCTTTGGGGGAGGCAGTGTAGTCGTTTGAAGTCGTCCTACTTTTCTATTTTTGCTTTTGCTGCCTATGTTTGCGGTGTCACATACATAAAATCACTTCTAAGATGAATGTTTACAACTTCTCCAGGATGTTTTCTTCTAGTTCATTTATAGTTTCAGATCTTGCATTTAAATCTTTAATCAACTCTGAGTTTAATTTTTTATGTGATTTAAGGTAAGGGTCCTATTTCAATCTTTTGCATTCAGATTTCTAGTTGCCCACGGCAGTTAATTGAAGAGATGGTGAAGTGAAACTTAATCATGATCATCTCAAGGCAGTAAAGACTGACAAGCCTATAGGAAAGGCACTGGAGTGAGAGACTTGGCCAGGAGCATGTAAAGTTTGGGGACTCCCACTTGATTCCCGCTGATATGTGGATGTGATCCTGGGCAGATGCGTTCTGACCCTAGGCACATAGACTTGCTCTTGACCTCTTTCAATCAAGAGAAGCCTCTGGGCCGGCAGTATTGTGCACTCATCATGAGTCCATGGGCACTGCTTTGGCTTTTTCATTTCGTGTCATGCAAATGGGTTTTCTTAATACAAAGACATAGAGTTCCTCCTGACTACTGATAAAATAAGCTTCTCATTTAAGTTCCTTTGACTTCTGATCCACTCTCTAGATTATGGGTTTTACTATATTTTCAAACAGATTCTTGGACATACTTGGCAGAAGAGAGTGATTCTCTCCCTTACAGTCTTAGATAATCCAACTTCTGATAATATTTGATATTACCACCCTGTTGATTTCTAATCCGTTTCCCTCTCTGGCATGCATTTCTGATAAGATACATACTTAAAAACCTATCCAACAAACTGCATGTAATGAATTGCAAGTGATTAGAGAATGTGAAAATATTAATACACAAGAGAATGATTAAGAACATTTCCTTGGGAGGTGACCACTCATCTAGCCTCAGATGGTTGCTAGTTTCTGAGTCACAGAAGATAGGATGGACACAGGCATAGAGGAAAGGAGGTCTTAGGGAAATCATTGTATCAGGCAATAGAGGTTGTTAGGGACACAGCTAGACCGGTCAGTTGGAATTTATCCATAGCGAACCTGTATAAGTGGAAGTATAAAGAGTTTCTACTACTCTTTGTGAGTGCTAATGAGCAAACCCCTCACCCCCATAAAACACAGCATTTGCAATAGGACTTTTCATGTTTGAATGACAATATACTGTTCTTTTCCAGGAGAGCTACAGACATCTGATATTGTTTAATTCTTGTTGATCTAAATGGATGTACCCTTTCTCAACTCATGACTTAGTGTTTACATTTTTCTCTTTTAACCCTAAGAGTCTTTGGATCCTTTTTAAACTCTATGTATCCTCAATTCTTTCTGGAAGGTGACAGTATATCCACGGATATTAAAATATATACCAGTGCTACTTTAGGGAAACAAGGCCCTCTAACCTCCACTTTTGGTCCACCTCAGGACTTTCCTTATAGCTCACGTGGGAAATATTCTGCCTGCAAAGCTGTAGACATCAGTTCAATTCCTGGGTAGGGAAGCTCTGCTTGAGAAGGAATAAGCTACCCACCCTAGCATTTTTTGGCTTCCCTTGTGGCAAAGTTGTTGAAGAATTCACCTTCATGTGGAATGCCTGGGCTTGATCCCTGGGTTGGGAAGATCCCATGGATTAAGGAAAGGTTACTCACTCCAGTATTCTAGCCTGGAGAATTCCACGGACTGTATAGTCCATGGGGTGACCAACCATCGGACACGGCTGAGCAACTTTCACTTTCAGCTCTTCAGGCCTTGTAATCTGTTACCTTCCCCTAACAGCAAGTATTTCAGTCAGTCCTACAGCAGGGCTTTAAAGTGTGATAGTGTTAAATGGTGATAATATATACAGATCTTGGATCACAGCACCCACCTATCAGGGCTGTCTGTCCATATCATCCTGGTAGCTGCTTACCTGACTAATTTTCACAGGCAGGGTTGATATTTCTCACACTTCCTTTTAAAGGACAACAAACCCAGGGTCTCCTTCACTCTTAATGATTTTAAATCACATTCAGTGACTGACTTTGAATCATCAACTGTGTCTCTCAGGAATTAAAATGCCAGAAAGATTTAACTAGGGAGCTGCAGTCCAGATAAAAGATATCATAGCATTGACTTAAAATGTGAACTTAGCTCTTTTGATGCTTATGGTGAAACTCTGTCTTAATTGTTTCTAAAATATTCTCTGAAAACACACGGGATCCACTGGTAGAGACTCTGCCTTATATATCTCCACATTTGATTGACTACTACTTGAAACTCTTCAAACACTTCAAAACTAAAGTTAACACCAAATTAAATATTCTATACTCTTCTTTTTAAACCATGAAAATTGTAGAACTTGGACTAAGAAAAGAATTTATTAGGGAGGAATTGTTTATGACTGTAGTTATTTCAAAATACTAGAGTATGGTGATAAATCTAAGATCAGCTTTTACACAGTTTTAAATTAATTCTTTTATCCAAAGTCTCTGTCCTGACTTCTCTGGCTGTGCAGTGGTTAGGACACCATGTTTTCACTAGAAGGGGAACCGGTTCAATCCCTGGTCAGGGAACTAAGATCCCACAAACTGCATGGTTCTCCCCTCCCAAAAACATTATCTGTGTGTCGTGATCCTGTTAGTCATCTGCACCGGGATTGGGCCACCTCCACTGCCCTGCCCTTGGGGACACACTACTTCCACAAATTTGTTAGGATAACAGTGGTCAAATTGATATTTGTTCTAATCCCTCCAAACATTATTTTAATATTTGGGAGTACTCATTGTGGGTTTTATTTGTTTCAGCATTTTGTGCCTCCTGAGCACTTTTAGCTGACAGCATAGGTGAGTGATGCAACAAAGCCCGTTATGACGTAAGTGGCCAGGAGGTGATTTCTGCCTGCCTCACTCAGGGGAAGTATGACATTCACCACCCCCATGTGAAGCTCTCTTCTCATCTGGGTTCTGGCAATCTAGACTCTAATGTCACTGCACACCCCAAACATTGGCAGTAACACTGCACCACTACTCCTTGCCGCTGAGATCAATTGTTAAGCAGGGTTATTCACCTTCAGTGCAGACTCCTGACCCAGTCGAGACCTCTACTCTCTGGCTACCTGGGGACCTGAGGGTCTGTTCCCTCAGTTCTTGGAGCCCCACAGTCCTCCCCACTCAGGTGCCCACATCTTTTCTTCCTTCCCTCCCTTCCCATCAGAAAATTGACACACACACAAATATCATCTTTTCACCATTTGATGTGTATTTTACTCACAGCCATCAGTTTACTATGTTAGTGTGAGAGTCAGTCTTTTCCTGGTTGGCCATTTCTAAGATAGCAGACCTCTGAAGACACAATTTTAAACTGTCTGACCTTTTCTATTCAGTTACTGGCTTCCCAGCTTGTACTTCTCCAAGGTCTCTCATTCTGGGGTGGCTGAGCTTACCTTCTCTTTTGATTATGCCTCATTTTTTGACTCTGCCTCATATTTTGTACTCTTTTCAGCTTTGATTCAGTTTATTACTTGCAGAGAAACAGAAAAAACAGTTTGTTTTTATTGTTTCCTTCACTTTCTTCGACTGAGTGGCATATGATCGGATTTTCTTTCTCAACGTTCCTTTTAGAGATCTTCTGACTCTCATGGTCATATTCCATGCTTGAAAGACAAGAGAAGAGTATTAGTTTTGAGGAAATGGTATAACATCTGAGTTGGAAGGTAGATTTTGTGAAAAAAGATATGGGCTGATGAAGGCTTTTTTGGCAGGCAAGGGCAGTGTAGAGGTCTTGGGCAGCAAAGCCAATGGAGAACATGGGGAGCATAGGTGGAATCATATTACCTTCACACTTCTTCTGTAACTCTGTGGACAAGGGTTTTCTTTCATCCTTTCACCCTTGAAGCACATCGCATTGGAACTCTTCTTGACTGCCGTGGCTTCCTGGTTACCTTATGATGGTAGAATGATATGGCCCAACCCAAAATCTCTGCCTCTGACCTCCCTATATATACCTTCTCAGGACAATGAGGGTCCACACCCTTCAATCTGATTTTGCAGCTAGGAACTCCCCCAGCCAATGGTGGCTTTGGGGTCTTAGACATCACAATGTACCACTGTGCCCATCAACATGGGTTAGTGGGTGCTAAAGGAGGCCATGATACACTTTCTTATCCCTGACACCTCTGTGCGTCTGATTCTGGGGAGTGGTTATTCAGGGGCATGGTGTTTCTTCTCATGACCCTCAGACTTTCCTTCAGTGCCCTTTATTCTTTGGCTTATATGTCCGCCTTCAACACTCCTGCCTCCTCCATCCCTGTATGAACTTCTACCAAACACTTTTCACTCCAAATCTGTTCCTCAGAGTCAATTAGTCATTTCTTCTTTCGAATACCCTCTTCCAATTGGGGGTTCTTGAGAGGCTTAAGAAACTTAGGAGCAAGCACTTAACATGGATAAAGGTAATTAAGAACAGGTTGGATGTTTTTGCTACTCAAATGAGCTTTAGAGACCCCAAGATTTGGTGAATCCTCAGTCTGTTGCCCCAAGGTCTATACACGGTCTCAATAAAATTACAAATCAAAGCCAAGACAGTCATAAATGTCTCCTCCACTAATATTGTTGGGGACAATTCAACTCTTATACTAAGTAGGGTAACTCAACTTGCCCAATCTACCAGAAATACATTCCCGAATAAAAAACAAACAAACAAACAACTTAAGGTGCCCAAAGGCAAGAGTCAGATGACGAATGCACCACTGTTTCTTGACTGAATCACTTCCCAAGTGGTCCCTCATTGACAGGTATCATCAGGTAGGGCCCAATGTGGAGCTGACCTATAGCTGAGCAGGAGAAGTACCAGTAGATATCTCACTGATAGTTGGTTTCTTATTGGCAGGGCTGAGCACTGTCCCATAGCTGGGCAAGACCTGTTGCTTAATAACAGGATATGGAGTAATAAGGCAAAGCAATGGCTACTTGCTAATGGCTGTGCTCATGCTGCTCTGTTCCATAAGGATACATTGAGTCCAGTGTGCTGTAATCTTTTTCACTGAATCCTTTCCCACCGCAGATTTTGATTTCACATGCTTGTTTACCTTTGGTACATCATTCTTTTCATTGTATTCCCAGGCATGCAAGGCAGCAGTGCTTATCTATATGCCACTCCAACAGCTGCCACATGATTGCATGTGCTGCATATATTATAGCTAATATTTCAAAGCCAACAAGAATGTCAAAGCCAGCCCACCTTGAGAACTACTTTGACAAACCTTAATCTCACAGGGATTCATATTCTATTCAGAATGTAACAGAGCAAAGTGAGCACAGCCCTATGCAGTTATCCATTGATGTGCTTCATTTCACCCCACCCTGTTCCTAGGCAACAGGTGTAGCTCAGCCTTGCTTGGTGCCTCAGATGGCCCCTTTCGCAAGCAAACAACTGTCAGTGAGTGACCATTTGTTGACCTGCTCATCTATTGATCAGCACCACAGTGTTCCCTGTCCCCCAGTTACTCTCAGGAATGGAGTATTGGGGAAGTGATTAAGGAAGGGTCGTGTGGTGCTCATCAGCTGGAAAGTGAGAGAAGAGGCAGATTCAGGCATTCATTTGGAGGGTCGGGAGATCACCCAGCCTTAGGCAGTGGGTGAGCTGGAGGTCCCAGGGAATAGACTGGCGATGACATCCTGTAGTGCTCCAGAGCCCTGACTAAGGCCCTTCAGTAGCCTTGGCCCAGGCCTTGAGGAGCATTGAACCTCTCCCCCATCCCTGTCTCTGCAGCCTCCTAACAGTGGCCATCTTCCTTGGCCTCAGTCTCTGAAATCTGGTCTCCTCACTTGGACAGCCTGAGGAGACAGAACCTATTGTATTGGGTGCCTGGCTCCATAAAGGATGAGAGCTGGGCAGAATGTGGGAACCTGCCCTGAAGCACCTGCCAAATGAGATCTGTTTCTGCTTTTCCAGGATGGGACATTTCAAGTGAAAGTTGTGCCTTGAGACTTTGCCCTCTCTTGACAGGGCAGGAATGACAGAAAATAACATTCATCTTGTAAAAATAGATAGGAACATTATTACCTGACCATGACATAACTTTAAGCACTAAGATGTGCCACCAAGAAGTCTGTAACAACTTACCACAACACTCTCTAACATTTGCTTTTAAATGTACTTAAATTAAAAAGTTAAGTTACTTTGGGTTCTTAGGCAAAGAGCCACCCACATCCTTGTATGACACTGTAATAAACCTTTCCCTGTTCCAAACTCTAACATTTACTTTTGATGGGCCTCATTCTGCATCAAGCACACAGAGGTGCATCTGACCCAGCGTGCCATGTGGGTGGAAAAGCCGGGGTCATGCTCATGAAGGGCACTTACACAGGCAGCGGATCAGGAGAAGTTCTGATCTCTGATGGGGGCAAGACTGTAACAGCAGATGACCCAGTATGTGCCCAGAGCCTATGAGGGCCTCCCCTGCCCAATAGCACCCCTCTTCAACAGGGCAGGTAGAGCAGAAGCTGGGGGAAGTGATCAGCCTTGAGGGACCAAGAGGTCTCAGACCAGAAGGTATGTTTAAGCAGGGCAGGAGATGATACTGATGGTGATGCCACAGATGGCACGTTGGAGCTAGCAAGGATCTCTGTAAGCAGCCAGCCTGGAGATTTCCTCCTTTTGTTATTTTTCTATCCAGAACATGCTCCTCTATACAGTCAGCAAAACAAGACTGGGAGCTGACTGTCGCTCAGATCATGAGCTCCTTATTACCAAATTCAGATTTAAATTGAAGAAAGTAGGGAAAAGCACTAGATCATTCAGGTATGACATAAATCCATGATTTTTCAGTGGAAGTGAGAAATAGGTTTAAGGGATTAGACTTGACAAATAGAGTGCCTTAGGAACAATGGACAGAGGTTTGTGACATTGTACAGGAGACAGGGATCAATTCCTTCCCCAGGGAACAGAAAGGCCAAAAAGCAAAAGGACTGTCTGGGGAGGCCTTACAATTAGTTGTGAAAAGAAGAGAAGCGAAAAGCACAGGAAAAAAGGAAAGATATAAGCATCTGAATGCAGAGTTGCAAAGAATAGCAAGAAGAGATAAGAAAGCCTTCTTCAGTGATCAATGCAAAGAAATAGAGGAAGACAATGGAATGGGAAAGACTAGACATCTCTTCAATAAAATTCCATATTCCAAGGGAATTTTTTTATGCAAAGATGCGCTCGGTAAAGGACAGAAATTGTATGGACCTAACAGAAGCAGAAGATATTAAGAAGAGGTAGAAAGAATAACCAGAAGAACTGTACAAAAAAACACTTCATGAGCCAGATAATCATGATGGTGTAATCACACACCTAGGGCCAGACGTCCTGGAATGTGAAGTCAAGTGGGCCTTAGAAAGCAGCACTACAAACAAAGCTAGTGGAGGTGATGGAATTCCAGTTGAGCTATTTCAAACCCTGAAAGATGATGCAGTGAAAGTGCTGAACTCAATATGCCAGCTAATTTGGAAAACTCAGCAGTGGCCATGGGACTGGAAAAGGTCAGTTTTCACTCCAATCCCCAAGAAAGCCAAAGCCAAAGAATGCTAAAACTACCGCACAATTGCACTCATCTCACAGGCCACTCAAGTAATTCTTAAAATTCTCCAAAGCAGGCTTCAGCCTATGTGAATCATGAAGTTCCAGAGGTTCAAGCTGATTATAGAAAAGGCAGAGGAATCAGAGATCAAATTGCCAACATATGCTGGATCATGGAAACAGCAAGAGAGTTCCATAAAAATATCTATTTCTGCTTTATTGAGTATGCCAAAGCCTTTGACTGTGTGGATCACAGTAAACTGTGGAAAATTCTGAAAGTGATGGGAATACCAGACCACCTGACTTGCCTCTTGAGAAACCTCTATGCAGGTCAGTAAGCAACCGTTAGACCTGGACATGGCACAACAGACTGGTTCCCAGTAGGAAGAAGAGTACATCCAGGCTGTATATTGTCACTCTGCTTATGTAATTTATATGCAGAGTGCATCATGAGAAATGCTGGGCTGGAGGAAGCACAAGCTGCAATCAACATTGCGGGAGAAATATCAATAAGCTCAGATATGCAGATGACACCACCGTTATGGCACAAAGTGAAGAAGAACTAAAGAGCCTCTTGATGAAACTGAAAGAAGAGAGTGAAAATGTTGGCTTAAAACTTAACATTCAGAAAGCGAAGATCATGGCATCTGGTCCCAACACTTCATGGGAAGTAGATGGGGAAACATTGGAAACAGTGGCTGAGTTTATTTTTCTGGGCTCCAAAATCACTGCAGATGGTGACTGCAGCCATCAAATTAAAGGAAGCTTACTCCTTGGAAGTAGAGTTATGACTAACCTAGACAGCATATTAAAAAGCAGAGACTCTGTGGGAGAGGGTGGGGTGATTTGGGGGAATGGCATTGAAACATGTGTAATATCATATATGAAATGAATCACCAGTCAAGGTTCAATGCATGATACAGAATGCTTGGGGCTGGTGCACTGGGATGACCCAGAGGGATGGTACGGGGAGGGAGGTGGGAGGTGCGTACAGGATGGGGAACACATGTACACCTGTGGTAGGTTCATGTTGATATATGGCAAAAGCAATACCATATGTAAAGTAATTAACCTCCCATTAAAATAAACAAATTTATATTAAAAATTACAAATAAAAAGCAGAGACATTACTTTGGCAACAAAGTTCTGTCTAGTCAAGTCTATGGTTTTTCCAGTGGTCAGGTATGGATTGAGTGTTGGACTATAAAAAAGCTGAGTGGCAAACAATTGATGCTTTTGAACTGTGGTGTTGAAGAAGACTCTTCAGAGTTCCTTGAACTGCAAGGAGATCCAACCAGTCCATCCTAAAGGATATCAGTCCTGAGTGTTCATTGGAAAGAATGATATTGAGACTGAAACTCCAATATTTTGGCCACCTGATGCGAAGAGCTGACTCATTGGTAAAGACCCTGATGCTGGTAAACATTGAGGGCAGGAGGAGAAGCGGACGACAGAGGAAGAGATGGTTAGATGGCATCACCAACTTAATGAACATGGGTTTGGGTGGACTCTGAAAGTTCGTGATGGACAGAGAGGTCTCGTGTGCTGCGGTTCATGGTTTTGCAAAGAATCAGACACGACTGACAAACTGAACTGACATCCTCTCAGGCTTTGATTGGAGACCAGTTCTTCTGTCTTCCCATTTGTCTCTGCCTCTCAGAATTTAAGTGCATCAATTATCTGTTATGGTCTTGAAGGTGTGACCTTGTAGGGGAGCATCACTTTACAGTCTGTACCATAGTCAGCGGGGGGTGGGGGTGGGGGTGGGGCTGGATTTGATGGATCACAAGTCACAACTTTCCTTAGGTGTGCCAGCACCTATGGCTGGTAAGTTCAGTGGTACCAGGTCTGAAGCCAGATGTGAGGCAGAGACTTCCTTTTCCTCAGTGGTTTTAACTGAGATTTACCATGTTGTGTTTCAGGTGTCCAGCAAAGTGATTGAGCTTTACATATACATGTATTTGGGCTTCCCACTTGGCTCAGTTGTTGAAGAATCACCCTGCAATGAAGGAGATTTGGGTTCAATCCCTGCGTTGGGAAGGTATGTTCAGAGGGACATGACGAGCCTCTCCAGGATTCTTGCCTGGAGAATCTCATGGACAGAGGAGCCTAGCAGGCTATAATCCATAGGGTCACAAAGAGTAGGGCACATTTGAATCAACTGAGCTTGCACAGGTATATATATATATATATATTCCTTTACAAATTATTTTTCCATTTATGTTGTTACAGAATTTCTAGCAGAGTTGTCTGTGGTTTTGTAGTAGGTCCTTGTTGGTTATCTATTTTATATATAGTGGTGTCTATAATGTTAATCTCCAATTCTCAATTCCTCCCCCGGCCCCAACTTGCCATTTGGTAACCATCAGCTTGGCTTCTATGCAGTTGTGTGTGTGTGTGTGTGTGCGTGTGTGTTTAATATTTATTTATATACAATGTATTACTTTCAGGTAGCAGCAAAGTGATTCAGTTAGACCTATATATTCTTTTTCAGATTCTGTTCCATTATAGGTTATTACAGTATACTGAATATAGTTTACTGTTCTGCCAAGTTGCTTCAGTCATATCTGACTCTGTGCAACTCCATAGATGGCAGCCCACCAGGCACCCCCGTACCTGGGATTCTCAAGGCAAGAATACTGGAGTGGGTTGCCATTTCCTTCTCCAATGCATGAAAGTGGAAAGTGAAAGTGAAGTCACTCAGTCGTGTCCAACTCTTCGTGACCCCATGGACCGCAGCCTACCAGGCTCCACCGTCCATGAGATTTTCTAGGCAAGAGCACTGGAATGGGGTGCCATAGTTTCCTGTTAGGAAGTTATTAATACTGGCTATCCCTAGATGGTGGGCCAAAGGGAAATTTGTTTTACTTTTCCTTTTTTTTTAATTATTATTATTATTATTATTTTGATTTTATTTTATTTTTTTTAATTTTATTTTATTTTTAAACTTTACATAATTGTATTAGTTTTGCCAAATATCAAAATGAATCCACCACAGGTATACATGTGTTCCCCACCCTGAACCCTCCTCCCTCCTCCCTCCCCATACCATCCCTCTGGGTCGTCCCAGTGCACTAGCTCCAAGCATCCAGTATCATGCATTGAACCTGGACTGGCAACTCCTTTCATACATGATATTTTACATGTTTCAATGCCATTCTCCCAAATCTTCCCACCCTCTCCCTCTCCCACAGAGTCCATAAGACTGTTCTATACTTCAGTGTCTCTTTTGCTGTCTCGTACACAGGGTTAAAGTTACCATCCTTCTAAATTCCATATATATGAGTTAGTATACTGTATTGGTGTTTTTCTTTCTGGCTTACTTCACTCTGTATAATAGGCTCCAGTTTCATCCACCTCATTAGAACTGATTCAAATGTATTCGTTTTAATGGCTGAGTAATACTCCATTGTGTGTATGTACCAAAGCTTTCTTATCCATTCATCTGCTGATGGACATCTAGGTTGCTTCCATGTCCAGGCTATTATAAACAGTACTGCTATGAACATTGGGGTACACGTGTCTCTTTCCCTTCTGGTGTCCTCAGAGTGTATGCCCAGCAGTGGGATTGCTGGATCATAAGGCAGTTCTATTTCCAGTTTTTAAGGAATTTCAACAGTGTTCTCCATAGTGGCTGTACTAGTTTGTATTCCCACCAACAGTGTAAGAGGGTTCCCTTTTCTCCACACCCTCTCCAGCATTTATTACTTGTAGACTTTTGGATCGCAGCCATTCTGACTGGCGTGAAATAGTACCTCATAAAGTTTTGATTTGCATTTCTCTGATAATGAGTGATCTTGAGCATCTTTTCATGTGTTTGTTAGCCATTTGTATGTTTTCTTTGGTGAAATGCCTATTTAGTCCTTTGGCCCATTTTTTGATTGGGTCATTTATTTTTCTGGAGTTAAGCTGTAGGAGTTGCTTGTATATTTTTGAGAGATGTTGTTTGTCAGTTGCTTCATTTGCTATTATTTTCTCCCATTCTGAAGGCTGTCTTTTCACCTTGCTAAAAGTTTCTTTGATGTGCAGAAGCTTTTAAGTTTAATTAGGTCCCATTTGTTTATTTTTGTTTTTATTTACAATATTCTGGGAGGTGGGTCATGGGGAGGCAGTTTAATCGTTTGAAGTATTCCTACTTTCTTATTTTTGCTTTTGTTGCCTATGCTTTCGGTGTCACATACATAAAATCACTTTGAAGACCAATGTTTACAACTTCTCCAGGATGTTTTCTTCTAGTAGATTTATAGTTTCAGATCTTGCATTTAAATCTTTAATCAAATCTGAGATTAGCTTTTTATGTGGTATGAGGTAAGGGTCCTATTTCAATCTTTTTCATTCAGATTTCTAGTTGCCCATGGCAGTTAATTGAAGAGATAGTGAGGTGAAACTTAATCATGATCATCTCAAGGCAGTAATGAGTGACAAGCCTGTAGGAAAGGCACTGGAGTGAGGGACTTGGCCAGGAGCAT
This sequence comes from Bubalus kerabau, assembly GCF_029407905.1. Taxonomy (NCBI): domain Eukaryota; kingdom Metazoa; phylum Chordata; class Mammalia; order Artiodactyla; family Bovidae; genus Bubalus; species Bubalus kerabau. Next base: position 47,789,813 of record NC_073647.1, on the reverse strand, counting down.
GTAAAGTTTGGGGACTCCCACTTGATTCCCGCTGATACGTGGATGTGATCCTAGGCAGATGAGTTCTGACCCTAGGCATATAGACTTGCTCTTGACATCTGCCAATCAAGAGAAGCCTCTGGGCCAGCAGGATTGTGCACTCATCATGAGTCCATGGGCACTGCTTTGGCTTTTGCCTTTGGTGTCATGCAACTGGTTTTTTTTTTTTTTTTTTTTTTTTTTTTTAATGCAAAGACATAGAGCTCCTCTTGACTCCTAATAAAATAAGCTTCTCATTTAAGTTCATTTGACTTCTGATCCACTCTCTAGTTCATGGCTTTTACTATATTTTCAAACAGATTCTTGGACATACATGGCAGAAGGGAGTGATTCTCTCCCTTACAGTCTTAGATAATTCAACTTCTGATAATATTTTATATCACCACACTGTTGATTTCTAATCCGTTTATGACTCTGGCATGCATTTCTGATAAGATACATACTCAAAAATCTATCCTACAAACTGCATGTAATGAACTGCAAGTGATTAGAGAACGTGAACATATTAATACACAAGAGAAAGATTAAGAACATTTCCTTGGGAGGTGACCATTCGGCTTGCCTCAGATGGCTTCTAGATTCTGAGTACAGAAGATAGGATGGACACAGGCATAGAGGAAAGTAGAAGTTCTTAGGGAAATCATTGTGTCAGTTAATAGAGGTTTTATGGCCACAGCTAGAGGGGTCAGTTGGAATCTATGCATAGCGAACCTGTATAAGTGGAAGTATAATGAGTTACTACTACTCTTTGTGAGTGCTAAGGAGCAAACCCTCCACCCCCATACAACACAGCGTTTGCAATAGGACTTGTCATGTTTGAATCACAACATACTGTCCTTTTCCAGGAGAGCTACAGGTGTGTGATATTGATTTATTGTTGTTGATCTAAATGGATATACCCTTTCTCAACTCATGACTTAGTGTTTATGTATTGCTGTTTTAACCCTAAGAGTCTTTGGATCCTCTTTAGACTCTATGCATCCTCAATTCTTTCTGCAAAGTGGCAGTATATCCATGGATATTAAAATATATACCAGAGCTACTTTAGGAAAACAAGGCCCTCTAACCTCCACTTTTGGTCCATCTCAGGACTTTCCTGATAGCTCAGTTGGGAAAGATTCTGCCTGCAAAGCTGTAGACATCAGTTCAATTCCTGCGTAGGGAAGCTCTGCTGGAGAAGGGATAAGCTACCCACTCTAGCATTCTTTGGCTTCCCTGGTGGCTAAACTGGTGAAGAATCCGTCTTCAATGTGGGATGCCTGGGCTTGATCCCTGGGTTGGGAAGATCCCCTGGAGTAAGGAAGGGCTACCCACTCCAGTATTCTGGCCTGGAGAATTCCATGGACTGTATAGTCCATGGGGTTGAAAGGTTGTTGATGAATCATGTGAATACACCGGGATTCTTGGCCCCCAGAGGAGAAGAATTCAATCCGGGGCCAGAGACGAGGCTTGATCACTCAGAGCTTTTGTGTAATAAAGTTTTATTAAAGTATAAAGGAGATAGAGAAAGCTTCTGACATAGGCATCAGAAGGGGGCAGAAAGAGTACCCCCCTTGCTAGTCTTTAGCTGGATGTTATATAGTCACTAGCAGTCTGTTAATGAAAGAAAGGAATGTCTTAAAATTTAGAATGGCACCAAATGGTTTATCTTGGGCCATAAAAAAATTAACTTGAATCTTAAAGAAGGGCAGACCACCATACAAATAGTATCATTTACATAGGTTAGGGGAACAATTTCTGAGTATAACATACTGGTTTGTCAAGTAGGTTTTGGGCCAAGAGGCGGAACCAACTTGGAGACAGAGTTTGGGGTAAAGGCGTAGTACATTAGCATAGCTTAAGACAAACATTTCCATAAGAAAAAGGCATTGGTTATCTCTAGGCTCAAGAATAGCTAACTTCAGGTGAAACCAGGTGTCATTATGGCAACACAGTATTTTAAGAGAAACCTCTCTTTAAATTTGTATAGAGAAGGAAAAAAATATTGCTAGTTTGTTTCTTCCTGCCGCTTAAGAGAGAGATAACAATGTCTGACACTTGTAGGCTATTTCCTCCATTTGGAGACCCCTGGCCTTCCTGCCTGTTACCCTCTCAGGGTCACCAACCATCAGACACGACTGAGCAACTCTCACTTTCAGCTCTTCAGGCCTAGTAATCTCTTACCTTCCCCTAACAGCAAGTATTTCAGTCAGTACTACAACAGGGCATTAAAGTGTGATAGTGTTAAATATTGATAATATATACAGATTTGGAATCACAGCACCCACCTATCAGGGCTCTCTGTCCATATCATCCTGATAGCTGCTTACCTGACTGATTTTCACAGGCAGAGTTGATAGTTTTTCCACTTCCTTAGAAAGGACAATAAACCCAGGGTCTCCTTCAATCTTAATGATTTTAAATAGCATTCAGTGACTGACTTTGAATCATCAACTGTGTCTCTCAGGATTTAAAGAACCAGAAAGATTTAACTAGGGAGCTGCATTTCAGATAAAATATACCGTAGCATTGACTTAAAATCTGAGCTCAACTCTTTTGATGCTGATGGTGAAACTCTGTTTTAATTGTTTCTAAAATATTTTCTGAAAATACACGGGATTCCTGTGGTAGAGTCTCTGCCTTATATGTCTCCATATTTGATTGACTACTGGTTGAAACTATTCAAACACTTCAAAACTAAAGTTAACACCAAATTAAATATTCGATACTCTTCTTTTTAAACCACGAAAACTTGTAGAACTTGGACTAAAAAAAGAGTTTATTGGGAAAGAATGTTTTACGACTGTAGTTATTTAGAAATAATAGGATATGGTGATAAATATAAGACCAGCTTTTACACAGTCTTATATTAATCCTTTTATCAAAAGTCTCTGTCCTGACTTCTCTGGCTGTCCAGTGGTTAGAACTTCATGCTTTCACTAGAAGGGGAAAAGGTTCAATCCCTGGGTAGGGAACTAAGATCCCACAAACTGCACGGTGCCCCCCACCCAAAAACATTATCTGTGTGTCCTGATCCTGTTAGTCATCTGCACCAGGATTGGGCCACCTCCACTGCCCTGCCCTTAGGAACACACTGCTCCCACAAATTTCTAAGGATAACAGTGGCCTAATTGATATTTGCTCTGATCCCTCCAAACATTATTTTAATCTTTGGGAGTGCCAGTTGTGGTTTAATTTTATCAGCATTTTGTGCCTCCTGAGCACCTTTAGCTGACAGCTTAGGTGAATGATGCAACAAAGCCCGTTACGACATATGTTGCCAGGAGGTGATTTCTGCCTGCCTCACTCAGGGGAAGTATGACATTCACCATCCCCATGTGAAGCCTTCTTCCCATCTGGGTTTTGGCAAATTAAACCGGAATGTCACTCCACCCCCAAACAATGGCAGGAACACCGCACCACTACTCCTTGCCACTGAGATCAATTGTTAAGCAGGGTTATTCACCTTCAGTGCAGAGTCCTGATCCAATAGAGACCTGTAATCTCTGGCTAACTGAGGAACCTGAGAGTCTGTTCCCTCAGCTCTTGGGACTCCACATCCCTCCCCACTCAGGTGCCCACCTATTTTCTTCCTGTCCTACCTTCCCATCAGAAAATTCACACACACACAAATATCATCTTTTCACCTTTTGATGTATATTTTAATCGCAGCCATCAGTTTACTATGTTAGTGTGAGTCAGTCTTTTCCTGGTTGGCCATTTCTAAGAAAGCAGACCTCTGGAGACACAGTTCTAAACTATCTGACTTTTTCTATTCAGTTCCTGGCTGCCCAGGTTGTACTTTTACAGGGTCTCTCATTCTGGGTAGCTGAGCTTACCTTCTCTCTTGATTCTGCCTCCTTCTTTGACTTTGCCTCATGTTTTGGTAGGGTTTTTGGCTTTGATTCAGTTTCTTACGTGCACAGGAACAGAAAAAAACAGTTTGATTTTCTTGTTTTCTTCACCTTCTTCGACTGAGTGGCATATAATCGGATTTTCTTTCTCAAGGTTCCTTTTATAGGTCTTCTGACCCTCATGGTCATATTCCATGCCTTGAAAGACAAGTGAAGGGTACTTGTTTTGAGGAAAGGGTATCATTTCTGAGTTGGAAGGGAGATTTCTGGAAAACGGATGTGGGCTGAAGAGGGCTTTTGTGGCAAGCAAGGGCAGAGTAGAGGTCTTGGGCAGCCAAGTCAATGGAGAACGTGGGGAGCATATATGGAATCATCTTACCTTCACACTGCCCCTGTATCTCTGTGTAAAAAGGGTCTTCATTCGTCCTTTCATCCTTGAAGCACACCGCATTGGAACTCTTCTTGGCTGCCGTGGCTTCCTGGTTACCTTATGATGATAGCATGAAATGGCCTAACTAGAATCCCTGCCTCTGACTTCCCTATATATACCTTCTCAGGACAATGAGGAGCCACACCCTTCAATCTGATTGGTCAGCTAGGCTCTCCCACAGCCAATGGTGGCTTTGTGGTCTTAGACATCACAATGTACCACTGTGACCATCAACATGGGTTAATAGGTGCTGAGGGAGGCCATGATACACCTTTCTCACCCGTGACCCCTCTGTGTGTCTGATTCTGGGGAGTGGTGATTCAGGGGCATGGTGTTTCTTCTCATGACCCTCAGACTTTCCTTCAGTGCCCTTTATTCTTTGACAAATATGTCCCCCTTCAACACTCCTACCTCCATCCCTGTATGAACCTCTACCTAACATTTTTCACTCCAAATCTGTTCCTCAGAGTCGTCTAGTCCTTTCATCTTTCTACCACGCTTTTCCTAGTGGGGGTTCTTGAGGGACTTAAGGAACTTAAGAGCAAGCACTTAACATGGAAAAAGGTAATTAAGAACAGGTTGAATGTTTTTGCTACTCCAATGAGCTTTAGAGGCCCCAAGCCTTGGTGAATCCTCAGTCTGTTGCCCCAAGGTGTATACACTGTCTCAATACAATTACATATCAGAGCCTAGAAAGTCATAAATGTCTCGTCCACTAATATTGTTGGGGACACTTCAACTCTCATATTGAGTAGGGAAACTCAACTTGCCCCATCTACTGGAAATACATTCCCGATTAAAAAAAAATAATAATAATAAATAAGGTGCCCAAAGGCAAGAGTCACATAACCAATGCACCAATGTCTCTTGACTGAATCAATTCCCCAGTAGTCCCTCATTGACAGTTATCATCAGGTAGGGCCCAATGTGGAGCTGAACAATAGCTGAGCAGGAGAAGTACCAGTAGGCATCTCACTGACAGTTGGCGGCTTATTGGCAGGGCCGAACGATGCATTATCCAATTGTTGGGCAAGACCTGTTGCTTAGTAACAGGATGTAGAGTAATATGGCAAAGCAATGGCTCCCTGCTAATGGCTGTGCTCATGCTGCTCTGTTCCATAAGGATACGTTGGGTCCAGTGTTTTTTAATCTTTTTGACAGAGTCCTTTCCCACCTCAGATTTTTATTTCACATGCTCGTTTACGTTTTGTACATCATTCTTTTCATTGTATTCCCAGGCATGCCAGTCAGCAGTGCCTATCTATTTGCCCCTCCAAAGGATGCCACATGATTCCATGTGCTGCATATATTATAGCTAATATTTCAAAGCCAACAAGAATGTCAAAGCCAGCCCACCTTGAGAACTTCTTTGACAAACCTTAACCTCACAGTGATTCTTACTCTATTCACAATGTATCAAAGTAGAGTGAGCACAGCCCTGTGCAGTTAGCCATTGATGTGCTTCATGTCAACCCACCCTGTTCCTAGGCTACAGGTTTAGCTCAGACTTGCTTGTTGCCTCAGATGGCCCCATTCACAAGCAGCCAACTGTCAATGAGGGACCATTCGTTGTCCAGCTCAGCTATTGATCAGCACCAGAGTGGACACAGCCTCCAGTTAATGTCAAGAAGGGAGTATTGGGGAAGTGATTAAGTAAGGGTGGAGTGGTCTTCATCAGCTGGAAAGTTAGAGAAGAGGCAGATTTAGCATTTTTTGGGGGCCTGGAGATCATTCAGCCTTAGGCAAGTGGGTGAGCTGGAGGTCCCAGGGAATAGACTGGGGACGACATCCTGTAGTGCTCCAGAGCCCTCACTAAGGCCCTCCAGTAGCCTTGGCCCAGGCCTTGAGGAGGGTGAACCTCTCCCCCATCCCTGTCTCTGCAACCTACTAGCAATGGCCATCTTCCTGGGCCTCAGTCTCTGAGAACTGGTCTCCTCACTTGGACAGCCTGAGGAGACAGGACCTGTTGGGTTGGGTGTCTGGCTCCATCAAGGATGAGAGCTGGGCAGAATGTGGGAACCTTGCCCTGAAGGAGCTGCCAAATGAGATCTGTTTCTGCTTATCCAGGAAGGCACCTTTCAAGGTGAAAGTTGTGCCTTGAGACTATGGTCTCTCTTGACAGGGCAAGAATGAGAGAAAATAACATTCATCTGGTAGAGATAGATAGGAATATTATTACCTGACCATTACCTAACTTTAAGCACAAAGGATGTGACACCAAGAAATCTGTAACAACATACCACAACTGTCTCTAACTTTTGCTTTTAAATGTACTTAACTGAAAACGTTCAGTAACTTTGGGTTCTTAGGGCAAGAGCCACCCACATCCTTGTATGAATCTGTGAAAAACCTTTCCCTGTTCCAAACTCAAACACTTAGTTTTGATGGCCCTCATTCTGCATCAAGCTCATGGATTTGCAATTCTGATAACAACCATACTGTCAAAGGGCTGACTTGGCCTCTTTTAAACAACAGCAGAGACTGGCCAAGTGCTAACAGTCATCCATAACGTACCCACTTACTAGGCTTGGCTAAACTTTAGCCATGCTTCTCTCCTCTGAATTTCAGCTTTCCCCCACGTTTGGGCAAGCGCTGAGTCAGACATTTCTGACTCCTTTAACAGCTCCTTCTAAGACACTCTTCCTCTCAAACTGCTCCATCATGCTGTCTGTTCATCCATCCCCACCTCTTTCCTCATCACACACACACACACACAAACTTACGCACACACAAATAGTTGCTGCACACCCTCCTTATCTTCCATGTTAACAAAATATCTTCTTCTGTTCCATTTTAAGACACTTTAAGAACTTGTGTTCAAAGAATTCTCCCTATCGCAATCAGTTCATTTCATTTGTTCACTTGTGTCCGACTGTGTGCAACCCTATTGACTGCAGCACACCAGGATTCCTTGTCTATCACCAACTCCCAGAGCTAGCTGAAACTCAAGTCCATCAAATCCCCAAAGCCATCCAACCATCTAATCCTCTCTCATTCCATTCTCCTTGGCCTTCATTCCTTACTAGTATCAGGATCAAATTCAATGAGACCATTCTTTTCATCAGGTGGACAAAGTACTGGAGTTGCAGCTTCAGCGTCAGTCCTTCTAGTGAATAATCAGGACTGATACCACACGTCCATGGAGTGGTGGCTGCATGGGCACAGGAGGGACTAGAGGAGCTACTCCACGTTCAAGGTTAGGAGTGGTGGCAGTGAGCAGATATACTTCGTCCAAGGTAAGGAGCAGTGGCTGCTCTTTGCTGGAGCAGCAGGCATGTAATACCCCACGTCCAAGGTAAGAGAATCCCACATAAGATGGTAGGTGTTGCGAGACATCAAAAGAGGGCAGACACACTGAAACCATAATCAAAGATATCTAGTCAATCTAATCAGACTAGAACCACAGCCTTGTCTAACTCAATGAAACTTACCCAGGCCCTGTTGGACCTACCAAGTTTGGTGAGTCATGGGGGAGATGTCTGACAGAATGTGGGCCACTGGGGAAGGGAAGGGCAATCCACTTCAGTATTCTTGCCTTGAAATCCACATGAAGAGTATGAAAAGGCAAAATGATAGGATACTGAAAGAGGAACTGCCCAGGTCAGTAGGTGCTCAATATGCTACTGGAGATCAGTGAAGAAATAACTCCAGAAAGAATGAAGGGGTTGAGCCAAAGCAAAAACAGTACTCAGTTGTGGATGTGACTGGTGACAGAAGAAAGGCCCAATGCTATAAAGTGCAATATAGCATAGGAACCTGGCATGTTAAGTCCATGAATCAAGGAAAATTGGAAGTGGTCAAACAGGAGATAGCAGGACTGAATGTCAACATTCTAGGAATCAGTGAACTAAAATGGAATGGAATGGGTGAATTTAACTCAGATGACCATTATATCTACTACGGCGGGCAGGAGTCCCTCAGAACAAATGGAGTAGCAATCATGGTCAACAAAAGAGTCCAAAATGCAGTAGCTGGATGCAATCTCAAAAACTATAGAATGATCTCTGTCTGTTTCCAAGGCAAACCATTCAGTATCACAGTGATCCAAGTCTATGCCCCATTGATGAAAAAGCTGAAGTTGAATTGTTCTATGAAGACCAACAAGACCTTTTAGAACTAACACCCAAAAAAGATGTCCTTTGCATTATACTGGATTGGAATGCAAAAGGAGGAAGTCAAGAAACACATGGAGTAACAGGAAAATTTGGCTCTGGAGTATGGAATGAAGCAGGGCAAAGGCTAATAGAGTTTTGCAAAGAGAACACACTGGTCATAGCAAACACCCTCTTCCAACAACACAAGAAAAGACTCTTCACATGCACATCATCAGATGGTCAACACTGAAATCAGATTGATTACATCGTTTGCAGCCAAAGATGGAGAAGCTCTATACAGTCAGCAAAACAAGACTGGGTGCTGACTGTGTCTCTGATTATGAGATCCTTATTGCCAAATTCAGAATTACACTGAAGAAAGTAGGGAAAACCACTAGACCATTCAGTTATGATGTAAATCCAATCCCTTTTGATTATACAGTGGAAGTGAGAAATAGATTTAAGGGACTAGACCTGAAAGATAGAGTGCCTGCTGATGTATGGACAGAGGTTTGTGACATTGTACAGGAGACAGGGATCAAGACCATCACCATGGAAAAGAAATGCCAAATAGCAAAAGGGCTGTCGGGGGAGGCCTTACAAATAGTTGTGAAAAGAAGAACAGTGAAAAGCTCAGGAGAAAAGGAAAGACATAAGCATCTGAATGCAGAGTTCCAAAGAATATCAAGAAGAGATAAGAAAGCCTTCCTCAGTGATCAATGCAAAGAAATAGATAAAAAGAACGGAATGGGAAAGACTAGACATCTTTTCAAAAAAATTCGAGATACCAAGGGAACACTTCATGCAAATATCGGCTCGATAAAGGACAGAAATGATGTGGACCTAAGAGAAGCAGAAGATATTAAGAAGTGGAAAGCATAGCAGAAGAACTGTGGAAAAAAAAAAAAATTCATGATCCAGATAATCATGATGGTGTGATAACACATCTAGGGCCAGACATCCTGGAATGTGAAGTCAAGTGGACCTTAGAAAGCATCAATACGAACAAAGCTAGTGGAGGTGATGGAATTCCAGTTGAGCTATTTCAAATCCTGAAAGATGATGCGGTGAAAGTGCTACACTCAATATGTCAGCTAATTTGGAAAACTCAGCAGTGGCCACAGGACGTGGAAAGGTCAGGTTTCACTCCAATCCCCAAGAAAGGCAACGCCAAAGAATGTTCAAACTACAGCTCAATTGCACTCATCTCACAGGCCAGTCAAGCAATTCTTAAAATTCTCCAAAGCAGGCTTCAGCAATACGTGAATCATGAACTTCCAGATGTTCAAGCTGGTTATAGAAAAGGCAGAGAAATCAGAGATCAAACTGCCAACATCCGCTGGATCATGGAAAAAGCAAGAGAGTTCCATAAAAATATCTATTTCTGCTTTATTGACTATGCCAAAGCCTTTGATATGTGGATCACAGGAAACTATGGAAAATTCTGAAAGTGATGGGAATACCAGACCACCTGACCTGCCTCTTGAGAAACCTCTATGCAGGTCAGGATGCAACAGTTAGACCTGGACATGGAACAAGAGACTGGTTCCAAGTAGGAAAAAGAGTACATCCAGGCTGTATATTGTCATTCTACTTATTTAATTTATATGCAGAGTGCATCATGAGAAACGCTGGGCTGGAGGAAGCACAAGCTGGAATCAAGACTGCAGGGAGAAATATCAATAAGCACAGATATGCAGATGACACCACCGTTATGGCAGAAAGTGAAGAGGAACTAAAGAGCCTCCTGATGAAAGTGAAAGAAAAAACTGAAAAAGTTGGCTTAAAGCCAAATATTCAGAAAGCAAAGATCATGGCATCTGGTCCAATCACTTCATGTGAAGTAGATGGGGAAACAGTGGAAACAGTGGCTGCGTTTATTTTTCTGGGTTCCAAAATCACTGCAGATGGTGACTGCAGCCATGAAATTAAAGGAAGCTTACTCCTTGGAAGTAGAGTTATGACCAACCTAGACAGCATATTAAAAAGCAGAGACTCTGTGGGAGAGGGTGGGGTTATTTTGGAGAATGGCATTGAAACATGCATAATATCATATATGAAACGAATCGCCAGTCCACGTTCAATGCATGATACAGGATGCTTGGGGTGGTGCACTGGGATGACCCAGAGGGATGGCACAGAGAGGGAGGTGGGACGTGGGTAAAGGATGGGGAACACATGTACACCTGTGGCAGGTTCATGTGGAGGTATGGCAAAACCAATACCATATGTAAAGTAATTAAACTCCCATTAAATTAAATAAATTTATATTAAAAATAAAAAATAAAAAGCAGAGACGTTACTTTGGCATCAAAGGTCTGTCTAGTCAAGGCTATGGTTTTTCCAGTGCTCAGGTATGGATTGAGAGTTGGACTATAAAAAAGCTGAGCACTAAAGAATTGATACTTTTGAACTGTGGTGTTGGAGACGACTCTTGAGAATCCCTTGGACTGCAAAGAGATCCAACAAGTCCATCCTAAAGGATATCAGTCCTGAGTGTTCATTGGAAAGAGTGATATTGAAACTGAAACCCCAATATTTTTGGCCACCTGATGCGAAGCGCTGACTCATTGGTAAAGACCCTGAGGCTGAGAAATATTGAGGGCAGGAGGAGAAGGGGACGAAAGAGGAAAAGATGGTTAGATGACATAAGCAACTCAATGGACATGAGTTTGGGTGGACTCTGGGAGTTGGTGATGAACAGGGAGGCCTGGTGTGCTGTGCTTCATGGTGTCACAAAGAATCAGACACGACTGACAAACTGAACTGACTTCCTCTCAGGCTTTCAGTGGAGACCAGTCCTTCTGTCTTCCCATTTGTCTCTGCCTCTCTAAATTTAAGGGCATCAATTATCTATTATGGTCTTGATCGGGTGATCTTGTGGGGGAGCATCACTGTACAGTCTGTACCATAGTCAGCGGGGGGTGGGGGTGGGGTGGGGCTGGATTTGATGGACCTCAAGTCACATCTTTCCTTAGGGTGTGCCAGCGCCTATGGCTGGGAAGTTCAGTGGTACCAGGTCTGAAGCCAGAAGTGAGGCAGATATTTCCTTTTCCTCAGTGGCTTTCACTGTCCTATTGGGGGCAGGGTGGGATCCCAAGTTTCTTGAGAAGAAGCTCTGAATGTCAGCCCAGATCTGGCTTTGTTCCCTCAAGTATGTATGTTCCCCTCTCCCAGCACTGCAACCCTTGCCACAGACAGCCAAGAGGAGCATGTTCTGGTTAGAAAAATAACAAAAGGAACAAATCTCCAAGCTGGCTGCTTACAGAGATCCAGGCTACCTCCAACGTGCCGTCTGTGCTGTCACCATCAGTAGCGTCTCCTGCCCTCCTTAAACATACCTTCTGGTCTGAGACCTCTTGGTCCCTCAGAGCTGATCACTTTCCCCAGCTTCTGCTCTCCCTGCCCTTTGGAAGAGGGGTGCTATTTGGCAGATGAGGGTCTCCTGGTATCTGGGCCCCTACTGGGTCATCTGCTGTGGCAGTCTGGCCTCCATCAGAGATCAGGACTTCTCCTGATACGCTGCCTATGTAAGTGCCCTTCATGAGCATGACCTCGGCTCTTCCACCAACATGCCGCCCTGGGCCCGATGCACCTCTCTTTCCCATATCCCAGCTGTCTGCCTGGTCATGGCAGCCCCTGCTCCAGTGCAGATCACCCACGAGGACTAAGCAGGGCGTGTGTAAGTGTGGGAAGTTGTTGGGAAAACAGGCATCCACAAATGTGATCTCAATCTGTCCTCTTCATTGTGGCTTGGGAGCTAGCCCCTGAGCACATGCTCCTGGAGGGGTAGTCCGGTCTTCCCACAGACCTCCTGTTAGTCCACATAGCCCTGCAACCATCTAAGGGTGTTTCTCTTCCCTGTGTCAGACCACAGGACTTGTGTGTCCAATATATGGCTTGAACCACTCACACCCAGGGTATGTCTCCAACCGTGTAAACTCCCTTATATTCAGAGTCCTCTCCCATGGGCACACATCAGGCCTTGGGTAGTCCTTATCCCTTCATACCCTGTTCCCTGTGGATCTTTCTTTGAGAGTAAGTTTGGGAATCTATCTGCATTTTCCAATTAGTTTTTTGAGCTAATTTTTCTACATGTTGATGGAATATTTTTATTTTTTTTTTCATTTGAGTATATTTGATTTACCATGTTGTGTTTCAGGTGTCCAGCAAAGTGATTCAGCTTAACCTGTACATGTATTTGGGCTTCCCACTTGGCTCAGTTGTTAAAGAATCACCCTGCAATGAAGGAGATTTGGGTTCAATGCCTGGGTTGGGAAGATATGCTCAGAGGGACATGACGAGCCTCTCCAATATTCTTTCTTGGAGAATCTCATGGAGAGAGGAGCCTAGCAGGCTACAGTCCATAGGGTCACAAAGAATAGGGCACATCTGAATCAACTGAGCTTGCACAGGCACACATCCATATATCTATTCCTTTACAAATTCATTTTCCATTTATGTTTTTTTAGATATTCTAGCCGAGTTCCCTGTAGTTTTGTAGTAGGTTCTTGTTGGTTATCTATTTTATATATAGTGGTGTCTTTATATATGTTAATCCCCAACTCCCAATTCCTCCTCCTGCCCCAACTTGTCATTTGGTACTCATCAGCTTGGCTTCTATGTGGATGTGTTTTGATGTTCTTTGGGGGAGGCAGTTTAATCGTTTGAAGTTGTCCTACTTTTCTATTTTGTTTTTGTTGCCTATGCTTTTGGTGTCACTTACATAAAATAACTTCTAAAACCAATGTTTACAACTTCTCCAGGATATTTTCTTCTAGTTGATTTATAGTTTCAGGTCGTGCATTTGAATCTATAATCAACGCTGAGTTTAGTTTTTTATGTGGTATAAGGTAAGGGTCCTATTTCACTCTTTTGCATTCAGATTTCTAGTTGCCCACGGCAGTTAATTGAAGAGATGGTGAGGAGAAACTTAATTATGGTCATCTCAAGGCAGTAATGAGTGACAAGCCTGTAGGAAAGTCTCTGGAGTGAGGGACTTGGCCAGGAGCATGTAACGTTTCTGGAGTCCCACTTGATTCCCGCTGATATGTGGATGTGATCCTGGGCAGATGCGTTCTGACCCTAGGCACATAGACTTGCTCTTGACCTCTGACAATCAAGAGAAGTCTCTGGGCCAGCAGGATTCTGCACTCATCATGAGGCAATGGGCACTGCTTTGCCTCTTCCATTTGGTGTCATGTAAATGGGTGGTCTTAATACAAAGACATAGAGTTCCTCTTGACTACTGAAAAAATAAGGTTCTCATTTAAGTTCCTTTGTCTTCTGATCCACTCTCTAGTTTATGGCTTTTACTATATTTTCAAACAGATTCTTGGACATACTTGGCAGAAGAGAGTGATTCTCTCCCTTACAGTCTTAGATAATCCAACTTCTGATAATATTTTATATCTCCACACTGCTGATTTCTAATCCAATAACCTCTCTGGCATGCATTTCTGATAAGATACATACACAAAAAATATCCTACAAACTACATGTAATGAACTACAAGTGATTTAGAGAACGTGAAAATACTAATACACAAGACAATGATTAAGAACATTTCCTTGGGAAGTGACCATTCGGCTGGCCTCAGATGATTTCTAATTTCTGAGTCACAGAAGACAGGATGGACACAGGCATAGAGGAAAGTAGAATGTCTTAGGGAAATCATTGTATCAGTCAATAGAGGTTGTTATGGCCACAGCTAGAGGGTCTGTTGCAATGTATTCATACCGAACCTGTATAAGTGAAAGTAGAAATAGTTTCTACTACTCTTTGTGAGTGCTAATGAGCAAACCCCCCACCCCCATACAACACAGCGTTTTCAATAGGACTTGTCATGTTTGCATTACAATATACTGTCCTTTTCTAGGAGAGCTACAGGCGTCTGATATTGATTTGGTGCTGTTGATCTAAATGGATATACCTTTCTCAACTCATGCCTTAGTGTTTATGTTTTTCTCTTTTAACCCTAAGAGTCTTTGGATCCTTTTTAAACTCTGTGCATCGTCAATTCTTTTTGCAAGGTGGCAGTATATCCACGGATATTAAAATATATACCAGCGCTACTTTAGGGAAACAACACCCTCTAACCTCCACTTTTGGTCCACCTCAGGACTTTCCTGATAGCTCATTTGGGAAAGATTCTGCCTACAAACCTGAAGACATCAGTTCAATTCCTGGGTAGGGAAGCTCTGCTGGAGAAGGGATAAGCTACCCACTCTAGCATTATTTGGCTTCCCTGGTGGCTCATCTGGTGAAGAATCTGCCTTCATTGTGGGATGCCTGGGCTTGATCCTTGGGTTGGGATGATCCACTGGAATAAGGAAAGACTTCCCACTTCAGTTTTCTGGCCTGGAGAATTCCATGGACTGTATAGTCCATGGGGTCACCAACCATCAGAAACGACTGAGCAACTTTCACTTTCAGCTCTTCAGGCCTAGTAATCTGTTACATTCCCCTAACAGCAAGTATTTCAGTCAGTCCTACAACAGGGCATTAATGTGTGATAGTGTTAAATGGTGATAATATATACAGATCTAGAATCACAGCACCCACCTATCAGGGCTCTCTGTCCATATCATCCTGGTAGCTGCTTAAGTGACTAATTTTCACAGGCAGGGTTGATAGTTCTCCCAATTCCTTTGAAAGGTCAACAAACCCAGGGTCTCCTTCACTCTTAATGATTTTAAATAACATTCACTGACTGACTTTGAATCATCCACTGTGTCTCACAGGAGTTAAAGTGCCAGAAAGATTTAACTAGGGTTTACCTTACATATTGTGGCCCTCCCGTGTTGGGTGCATATATATTTAAAATTGTTATATCTTCGTCTTGGATTGATCCTTTGATCATTATGTAGTCACCATCTTTGTCTCTTTTCACAGCCTTTGTTTTAAAGTCTAATTTATCTGATATAAGTATTGCTACTCCTGCTTTCTTTTGGTCCCTATTTGCATGGAAAATCATTTTCCAGCCCTTCACTTTCAGTCTGTATGTGTCCCCTGTTTTGAGGTGGGTCTCTTGTAGACAACACAGGTAGGGGTCTTGTTTTTGTATCGATTCAGCCAGTCTTTGTCTTTTGGTTGAGGATTCAACCCATTTACGTTTAAGGTAATTACTGATAAATATGATCCCAATGTCATTTACTTTATTGTTTTGGGTTCGCTTTTATAACAAGTATTAAAGGAGAAACTAAGAATAACACAATAATAGTGGGAGACTTTAATACCCCACTCACACTACGAATAGATCAACTAAACAGAAAATTAACAAGAAAAAACAAACTTTAAACGATACAATAGACCAGTTAGACCTAAATGATATCTATGTGACATTTCATCCCAAAACAATGCATTTCACCTTTTTCTCAAAAGAACATGGAACCTTCGCCAGGATAGATCACATCCTGGGCCATAAATCTAGCCTTGGTAACTTCAGAAAAAATAGAAATCATTCCAAGCATCTTTTCTGACCACAATGCAGTAAGATTAGTTCTCAATTACAGGAGAAAAACTATTAAAAATTTCAACATATGGAGACTGAACAACACGCTGCAGAATAACCAACAAATCACAGAAGAAATAAAAAAATAAATAAAATTTGCATAGAAACTAAAGAAAATGAAAACACAACAACCCAAAACCTATGGGACACTTTAAAAGCAGTCCTAAGGGGAAAGATCATAGCCATACAGGCATACCTCAAGAAACAAGAAAAAAGTAAAATAAATAACCTAACCCTACACCTAAAGCCACTACAAAAGGAAGAAATGAAGAACCCCAGGGTTAGAAGAAGGAAAGAAATCTTAAAAATTAGGGCAGAAATAAATGAAAAAGAAACAAAAGAGACCACAGCAAAAATCAACAAAGCCTCAAGCTCGTTCCTTGAAAGGATAAATAAAATTGACAAACCATTAGCCAGACTCATCAAGAAACAAAGGGAGAAAAATCAAATCAATAAAATTAGAAATGAAAATGGAGAGATCACAACAGACAACACAGAGATACAAAGGACCATAAGAGACTACTATCAACAATTATATGCCAATAAAATGGACAACGTGGAAGAAATGGACAAATTCTTAGAAAAGTACAACTTTCCAAAACTGGACTGGGAAGAAATAGAAAATCTTAACAGACCCATCACAAGCAAGGAAATTGAAACTGTAATCAACAATCTTCCAGCAAACAAAAGCCCAGGTCCAGACGGCTTCACAGCTGAATTCTATCAAAAACTTAGAGAAGAGCTAACATCTATCCTGCTCAAACTCTTCCAGAAAAATGCAGAGGAAGGTAAACTTCCAAACTCATTCTATGAGACCACCATCACCCTAATACCAAAACCTGACAAAGATCCTACAAAAGAAGAAAACTACAGGCCAATATCACTGATGAACATAGATGCAAAAATCCTTAACAAAAGTCTAGCAATCAGAATCCAATAACACATTAAAAAGATCATACACCAGGACCAATTGGGCTTTATCCCAGGGATGCGAGGATTCTTCAATATCCGCAAATCAATCAATGTAATGCACTACACTAACAAACTGAAAAATAAAAACCATATGATTTTCTGAATAGATGCAGAGAAAGCCTTTGACAAAATTCAACATCCATTTATGATAAAAACTCTCCAGAAAGCAGTAATAGAAGGAACATACCTCAAAATAATAAAAGCTATATATGACAAACCCACAGCAAACATTATCCTCAATGGTGAAAAATTGAAAGCATTTCCTCTAAAGTCAGGAACAAGACAAGGGTGCCCACTGTCACCATTAGTATTCAACATAGACTTGGAAGTTTTGGCCACAGCAATGAGAGCAGAAAAAGAAATAAAAAGAATCCAAATAGGAAAAGAAGAAGTAAAACTCTCACTATTTGCAGTTGACATGATCCCCTACATAGAAAACCCTAAAGACTCCACCAGAAAATTACTAGAACTAATCAATGACTATAGTAAAGTTGCAGGATATAAAATCCACACACAGAAATCCCTTGCATTCCAATACACTAATAATGAGAAAACAGAAAGAGAAATTAAGGAAACAATTCCATTCACCATTGCAACGGAAAGAATAAAATACTTAGAAATATATCTACCTAAAGAAACTAAAGACCTATATATATAAAACTATAAAACACTGGTGAAAGAAATCAAAGAGGACACTAATAGATGGAGAAATATACCATGTTCATGGATTGGAAGAATCAATATAGTGAAAAAGAGTATACTACCCAAAGCAATTTATAGATTCAATGCAATACCTATCAAGCTATCAACGGTATTCTTCACAGAGCTAGAACAAATACTTTCACAATTTGTATGGAAATACAAAAACCCTCGAATAGCCAAAGCTATCTTGAGAAAGAAGAAGGGAACTGGAGGAATCAACCTACCTGACGTCAGGCTCTATTACAAAGCCAGTTTTATCAAGACAGTATGGCACTGGCACAAACACAGAAATATTGATCAATGGAACAAAATAGAAAGCCCAAAGATAAATCCACGCACATATGGACACCTTATCTTTGACAAAGGAGGTAAGAATATACAATGGATTAAAGACAATCTCTTTAACAAGTGGTGCTGGGAAAACTGGTCAACCACTTGTAAAAGAATGAAACTAGAACACTTTCTAACACCATTCACAAAAATAAACTCAAAATGGATTAAAGATCTAAACATAAGACCAGAAACTATAAAACTCCTAGAGGAAAACATAGGCAAAACACTCTCCAACATACATCACAGCAGGATCCTCTATGACCCACCTCCCAGAAAATTTGAAATAAAAGCAAAAACAAACAAATGGGATCTAATTAAACTTAAAAGCTTCTGCACAACAAAGGAAACTATTAGCAAGGTGAAAAGGCAGCCTTCAGAATGGGAGAAAATAATAGCAAATGAAGCAACCTGCAAACAACTAATCTCAACAATATACAAGGAACACATACAGCTCAATTCCAGAAAAATAAAGGACCCAATCAAAAACTGGGCCAAAGAAGTAAATAGACATTTCTCCAAAGAACAGATACAGATGGCTAACAAACACATGAAAAGATGCTCAACATCACTCATTATCAAAGAAATGCAAATCAAAACCACTATGAGGTAGCATTTCACGCCAGTCAGAATGGCTGCGATCCAAAAGTCTACAAGCAATAAATGCTGGAGAGGGTGTGGAGAAAAGGGAACCCTCTTACACTCTTGGAGGGAATGCAAACAAGCACAGCCACTATGGAGAACAGTGTAGAGATTACTTAAAAAACTGGAAATAGAACGGCCTTATGATCCAGCAATCCCACTGCTGGGCATGCACACTGAGGAAACCAGAAGGGAAAGAGACACGTGTACCCCAATGTTCATCGCATCACTGTTTATAATAGCCAGGACATGGAAGCAACCTAGATGTCCATCACCAGATGAATGGATAAGAAAGCTGTGGTACATATATGCAATGGAGTATTACTCAGCCATTAAAAAGAATACATTTGGATCAGTTCTAATGAGGTGGATGAAACTGGAGCCTATTATACAGAGTGAAGTAAGCCAGAAAGAAAAACACCAATACAGTATACTAACGCATATATGGAATTTAGAAAGATGGTAACAATAACCCTGTGTACGAGATAGCAAAAGAGACACTGACGTATAGGTCAGTCTTATGGACTCTGTGGGAGAGGGAGAGGGTGGGAGATTTGGGAGAATGGCATTGAAACATGTATAATATCATGTATGAAACCAGTCGCCAGTCCAGGTTCGATGCACGAAACTGGATACTTGGGCCTGGTGCATTGGGACGACCCAGAGGGAGGGTATGGGAAGGGAGGAGGGAGGAGGGTTCAGGATGGGGAGCATGGGTATACCTGTGGCGGATTCCTTTTGATGTTTGGCAAAATTAATACAATATTGTAAAGTTTAAAAAAAATAAAATTAAAAAAAAAAAAAAGATTAAAGCACACTAGACCCAAAGTATCCTTCTGGAACAGAGCAGCATGAGCACAGCCATTAGCAGGTAGCCATTGCTTTATCATATTACTCCACATCCTGTTACTAAGCAGCACGTCTTGCCCAGCAATTGGGCAGTGCATCGCTCGGCCCTGCCAATAAGCAAGCAACTCTCAGTGAGATACCTACTGGTACTTCTTCTGCACAGCTATTGGTCAGCTCCACATTGGGCCCTACCTGATGATAACTGTCAATGAGTTATCAGCAGGTAGGGCCATTGGGGAAGAGATTCAGTTAAGAGACAGTGGGGAAGTGATTCAGTTAAGAGACAGTGGTGCATTGGTCGTCTGACTTTTGTTTTTGGGCACCTTACTTATTATTATTTTTTTAATCGGGAATGTATTTCTGGTAGATGGGGCAAGTTGAGTTTTCCTACTCAATATGAGAGTTGAAGTGTCCCCAACAATATTAGTGGAGAAGACATGTATGACTTTCTTGGCTCTGATGTGTAGTTTTATGGAGATGGTGTATAGACCTTGGGTCAACAGACTGAGGATTCACCAAGTCATGGGGTCTCTAAAGCTCATTGGACTAGCAAAAACATCCAACCTGTTCTTAATTACCTTTTTCCATGTTAAGTGCTTGTTCTTAAGTTCCTTAAGACCCTCAAGAACGCCCACTAGGAAGAGGGTGGTCGAAAGACGAAATGACTAGACGACTCTGAGGCACATATTTGGAGGGAAAAGTGTTTGGTAGAGGTTCATACAGGGATGGATGACCAGGAGTGTTGAAGAGGGACATACAAGTCAAAGAATAAAGGGCACTGAAGGAAAGTCTGAGAGTCATGAGAAGAAACAGCATGCCCCTGAATCACTACTCCCCAGAATCAGACACACAGAGGTGGCAGGGTTGAGAAAGTTGAATCATGGCCTCCCTCAGCACCCACTAACCTATGTTGATGGGAACAGTGGTACATTGTGATGTCTAAGACCCCAACGCTGCCATTGGCTGGGGGAGTGCCTAGCTGACCAATCAGATTGAAGGGTGTGGCTCCTCATTGTTCTGAGAAGGTATATACACGGAGGTCAGAGGCAGAGATTCTGGATTAGGGCATTTCATACTATCATCATAAGGTATCCAGGAAGCACCGGCAGCCAAGAAGAGTTCCAATGCGGTATCCTACAAGGGGGAAAGGACGAAAGAAGACCCTTTGTCCACAGAGATACAGTGGCAGTGTGAATGTAACAAGATTCCAACTATGTTCCCAACTTTCTCCATTGGCTTTGCTGCCCAAGACTTCTACACTGCCCTTGCCTGCCACAAAAGCCCTCATCAGCCGACATCCCTTTTCATGAAATCTCCCTTCAAACTCTGATTTTATACCCTTTCATCAAAGCTAATACCCTTCTCTTGTCTTTCAAGGCGCGGAATATGTCCATGAGGCTCAGAAGAACTGTAAAAGGAACATTGAGAAAGAAAATCCGATCATATGCCACTCTGTCGAAGAAGGTGAAGAAAACAAGAAAACCAAACTTTTTTTCTGTTCCTGTGCACGTAAGAAACAGAATCAAAACCGAAAAGGGTACCAAAATATGAGGCAGAATCAAAGAAGGAGGCAGAATCAAAAGAGAAGGTAAGCTCAGCCACCCCAGAATGAGAGTCTCTGGAGAAGTAGAAGCTGGGCAGCCAGAAACTGAATAGAAGGTCAGACATTTAGAATTGTGTCTCCAGAGGTCTACTTTCTTAGAAATGGCCAACCAGGAACAGACTTACTCTCACACTAACATAGGAAACTGATGGCTGCGATTGAAATACACATCAAATGGTGATAAGATGATATTTGTGTGTGTGTGAGTTTTCTGATGGGAAAGGAGGGAAGGAAGCAATGAGGTGGGCACATGAGTGTGGAGGGATGTGGGGTCCCAAGAGCTGAGGGAACAGACCCTCAGGTCCCCAGTTAGCCAGAGATTACACGTCTCGACTGGATCAGGAGTCTGCACTGAAGGTGAATAACCCTGCTTAACAATTGATCTCAGTGGCAAGGAGTAGTGATGCGGTGTTCCTGCCATTGTTTGGGTAGTGGAATGACATTAAGGTCTAGATTGCCAGAACCCAGATGGGAATAGGGCTTCACATGGGGATTGTGAATATCATAGTTACCCTGAGTAAGGCAGGCAGAAATCACCCCCTGGCCACTTATGTCATTACGGGCTTTGATGCATCATTTACCTATGCTATAAGCTCAGGAGGCACAAAATGCTGATACAACTAACCCAAAATTAGCACTCCCAAAGTTTAAAATAATGTTTGCAGGGATCAGAACAAATATCAATTTGGCCACTGTTATCCTAAGAAATTTGTGGAAGCAGTGTGTTCCCAAGGGCAGGGCAGTGGACGTGGCCCAATCCTGGTGCAGATGACTAACAGGATCACGACACACAGATAATGTTTTTGAGTGGGGGGCACCATGCAGTTTGTGGGATCTTAGTTCCCTGACCAGGGATTGAACCGGTTCTGCTTATAGTGAAAGCATGGAGTCCTAACCACTGGACAGGCAGAGAAGTCAGGACAGAGACTTTTGATAAAAGCATTAATATAAAACTGGGTAAAATCTGGTTTTATATCTATCCCCATCCCCTAGTATTTCTAAATAACTAACATCGTAAAATATTCTTCCCCAGTATAATCTTTTGTTATTCCAGATTCTACAACTTTTTGTGGTTTTAAAAGAAGAGTATCAAATATTTAATTTGGTGTTAACTTTAATTTTAAAGTGTTTGAAGAGTTTCAAGGAGTAGTCAATCAAATATGGAGATATATAAGGCAGAGTCTCTAATAAAGAAATCCCGTGTCTTTTCAGAAAACATTTTAGAAACAATTAAAACAGAGTTTCACCATCAGCATCAAAAGAGTTAAGTTCAGATTTTAAGTCAGTGCTACGGTATCTTTTTTCTGGACTGTAGCTCCCTAGTTAAATCTTTCTGGCACTTTAACTCCTGAGAGACACAGTTGACAATTCAAAGTCCGTCACTGAATGTGATTTAAAATCATTAAGAGTGAAGGAGACCCTGTGTTTGTTGTCCTTTCAAAGGAAGTGGAACTATCAACTCTGCCTGTGAAAATCAGTCAGGAAAGCAGCACCAGGATGATATGGACAGAGAGCCCTGATAGGTGGGTCCTGTGATTCCAGATCTGTAAATATTATCACCATTTAACACTATCACACTTTAATGCCTTGCTGCAGGATTGACTGATATACCTGCTGTTAGGGGAAGGTAACAGATTACTAGGCCTGAAGAGCTGAAACTGAAAGTTGCTCAGTCGTGTCCGAAGGTTGGTGACCCCATGGACTATACAGTCCATGGATTTCTCCAGGCCAGAATACTGCAGGGGGTAGCCTTTCCTTACTCTAGGGGTCTTCCCAACCCAGGGATCAAGCCCAGGCATCCCAATTTGAAGGCGGATTCTTCACCAGCTGAGCCACCAGGGAAGCCAAAGAATGCTAGAGTGGGTAGCTTATCCTTGCTCCAGCAGAGCTTCCCTACCCAGGAATTGAACTGATGTCTACAGTTTTGCAGGCAGAATCTTTCCCAAGTGAGCTATAAAGAAAGATCTGAGGTGGACCAAAAGTGGAGGTTAGAGGGCCTTGTTTCACTAAAATAGCGCTGGTACATATTTTAATATCCGTGGATATACTGCCACCTTGCAGAAAGAATTGAGGATGAATAGAGTTTAACAGGAATCCAAAGACCCTTAGGGTTAAAAGAGAAAAACATAAACATTAAGTCATGGGTTGAGAAAGGGTATATCCATTTTGGTCAACAAAAATAAATCAATATTAGGCGTCTGTAGCTCTCCTGGAAAAAGACAGTATGTTGTGATTCAAACATAACAAGTCCTATTGAAAACGCTGTGTTGTATGGGGTGGGGGGTTTGCTCATTAGCAATCACAAAGAGTAGTAGAAACTCTTTATACTTCCACTTATACAGGCTCGCTATGAATAAATTCCACCTGACCCTTCTAGCTGTGTCCATAACAACTTTTATTGCCTGATACAATGATTTCCCTAAGACCTTCTCCTTTCCTCTATGCCTGTGTCCATCCTATCTTCTGTGACTCAGAAACTAGCAACCATCTGAGGCCAGCCGAATGGTCAGCTCCCAAGGAAATGTTCTCAATCATTCTCTTGTGTATTAATATTTTCACATTCTCTAATCACTTGCAATTCATTACATGCAGTTTGTAGGATAGGTTTTGAAGTATGTATCTTATCAGAAATGCATGTCAGAGAGGTAAAGAGATTAGAAATCAACAGGGTGGTGATATAAAATATTATCAGAAGTTGGATTATCTAAGACTGTAAGGGAGAGAATCACTCTCTTCTGCCAAGTATGTCCAAGAATCTGTTTGAAAATATAGTAAAACCCATAAACTAAAGAGTGGATCTGAAGTCAAAGGCACTTAAATGAGAAGCTTATTTTAACAGTAGTCAAGAGGAGCTCTATGTCTTTGTATTAAGAAAACCCATTTGCATGTCACCAAATGCAAAAGCCAAAGTAGGGCCCATGGACTCATGATGAGTGCACAATAATGCTGGCCCTGAGATTTCTCTTAATTGGAAGAGGTCAAAAGCAAGTCTATGTGCCTAGGGTCAGAACACATCTGCCCAGGGTCACATCCACGTATCAGCGGGAATCAAGTGGGAGTCCCCAAACTTTTCATGGTCCTGGCCAAGTTCCTCACTCCAGTACCTTTTCTACAAGCTTGTCACTCTTTACTGCCTTGAGATGATCATGATGAAGTTTCACCTCACCATCTCTTCAATTAACTGCCCTGGGCAACTAGAAATCTGAATGCAAAAGATTGAAATAGGACTCTTACCTTATGCCACATAAAAAACTAAACTCAGAGTTGATAAAAGATTTAAATGCAAGATCTGAAACTATAAATCAACTAGAAGAAAACATCTTGGAGAAATTGTAAACACTGGTCTTAGAAGTGATTTTATGTATGTGACACCAAAAGCATAGGCAACAAAAGCAAAAATAGAAAAGTAGGATGACTTCAAAAGATTAAACTGCCTCCCCCAAAGAACATTAAGAACACATCTACATAGAAGCCAAGCTGATGGTTACCAAATTCCAAGTTGGGGCGGGGGAAGGAATTGGGAGTTGGGGATTAACATATATATAGACACCACTATCTATAACATAGATAGCCAGCAAGGACGTACTACAAAACCACAGGCAACTCTGCTAGAAAACCACAGGCAACTCTGCTAGAAATTCTGTAACAACATAAATGAAGAAAGGTTTTGTAAAGGAATAGATATATGTATGTGGGCCTGTGCAAGCTCATTTGATTCAGATGTGCCCTACTCTTTGTGACTCTATGGACTGTAGCCTGCTAGGCTCCTCTGTCCATGAGATTCTCCAGGCAAGAATCCTGGAGAGGCTCGTCATGTCGCTCTGAGCATATCTTCCCAACCCAGGGATTGAACTCAAATCTCCTTCATTGTAGGGTGATTCTTTAACAACTGAGCCAAGTGGGAAGCCCAAATACATGTATATGTAAAGCTGAATCACTTTGCTGAACACCTGAAACAAAAAATGTTAAATCAAATATCCTCGAATGAAAAAAAAAATAAAAAGAATCCATCAACATGTAGAACAATTAGCTCAAAAAACTAATTGGAACATGCAGAAAGATTCCCAAATGTACTCTCAAAGAAAGATTCACAGGGAATAGGATATGAAAGGAAAAGGATGACCCAAGTCCTCACATGTGCCCATGGGAGAGGACTCAGAATATAAGGGAGATTACACGGTTTGAGATATGCCCTGGGTGTGAGTGGTTCCTGCCATATATTAGACACACAAGTCCTGGGTCTGACACAGGAAAGAGAAACACCCTTAGATGGTTGCAGGGCTATGTGGACTAACAGGAGGTCTGTGGGAAGTCCGGACTCCCCCCTCCAGGAGCATTTGCTCAGGGGCTTGCTCCCAAGCTACATTGAAGAGGACAGATTGAGACCGCATTTGTGGATGCCTGTTTTCCCAACAACTGCCCACCCTTACACACGCCGTGCTTAGTCCGCGTAGCCGATCTGCACTGGAGCAGGTGCTGCTATTACCAGGCAGACAGCTTCAATGTGGGAAACAGAGGTGCATCTGGCCCAGGGCAGCATGTGGGTGGAAGAGTCAGGGTCATGCTCATGGAGGGCACTTACATAGGCAGAGTATCAGGAGAAGTCCTGATCTCTGGTGGAGGCCAGACTGCCAAAGCAGATAACCCAGTATGTGTCCAGAGCACATGAAGGCCTCACCTGCCCAATAGCACCCCTCTTCAACAGTGCAGGGAGAGCAGAAGCAGGGGGAAGTGATCAGCTGTGAGGGACCAAGAGGTCTCAGAGCAGAAGGTATGTTTAAGCAGGGCAGGAGACGCTACTGATGGTGAATGCACAGATGGCACGTTGGAGGTAGCTTGGATCTCTGTAAGCAGCCAGCCTGGAGATTTGCCCCTTTTGTTATTTTTCTAACCAGAACATGCTCCTCTTGGTTCTCTGTGGCAAGGGTTGCAGTGCTGGGAGAGGGGAGCGTACATACTTGAGGGAACACAGCCAGATCTGGCCTTACATTCAGGGCCTCTGCTCCGGAAACTTGGGATCCCACCCTGCCCCCAATAGGACAGTGAAATCCAATGAGGAAAAGGAAGTCACTGGCTCACATCTGGCTTCAGACGTGGTACCACTGAACTTCCCAGGCATAGGTACTGGCACACCCTAAGGAAAAATGTGACTTGTGGTCCATCAAATCCAGCCCCACCCCACCCCCACCCCCTTCTGACTATGGTACAGACTGTACAGTGATGCTCCCCGACATGATCACCCCTTCAAGACCATAATAGATAATTGATGCACTTAAATTCAGAGAGGCAGAGACAAATGGGAAGACAGAAGGACTGGTCTCCACTGAAAGACTAAGAGGAAGTCAGTTGAGTTTGTCCGTCGTGCCTGATTCTTTGCGACACCAAAGCATAGAAGAACTAAAGAGCCTCTTGATGAAAGTGAAAGAGGAGAGTGAAAAATTGGGCTTAAAGCTCAACATTCGGAAAACAAAGATCATGGCATCTGGTCCCATCACTTCATGGCAAATAGATGGAGAAACAGTGACAGTGGCAGGATTTAATTTTGGGGGCTCCAAAATCACTGCAGATGGTGTCTGCAGCCATGAAACAAAAAGACGCTTACTCCTTGGAAGGAAATTTATGACCAACCTGGACAGCATATTTAAAAGCAGAGACATTACTTTGCCAACAATGATCTGTCTAGTTAAGGGTATGATTTTCCTAGTAGTCATGTATGGATGTGAGAGTTGGAATATAAAGAAAGCTGAGTGCTGAAGAATGGATGCTTTTGAACTGTGGTGTTGGAGAAGACACTTGAGAGTCCCTTGGAGTGCAAGGAGATTCGTCCAGTCCATCATAAAGGAAATCAGTCCTGAATATTCATTGGAAGAACTGATGTTGAAGCTAAAACTACAAAACTTTGGCCACCTGATGAGAAGGGCTGACTCATTTGGAAAGACCCTGATGCTAGGAAAGATTGAAGGTGGAAGGAGAAGGGGACAACAGAGGATGAGATGGTTGGATGGCATCACCTACTCAATGGGCGAGTTTGAATAAACTCTGGCCGTTGGTGATGGACAGATACCTGCTGCTCTTAACCCTCTTCAGCTAGAACATCTTTTCCACAAAAAGTTTCTGAAATCTGGTGCCTGTTGAGGGGCCCCCATGAGAAGATGTGTGGTTCCCTGTGTCCCCCAGTGTCATGGATGCTGTAGTCCCCCAACAAGCATCTGTGCCATCAGGCTGTTTTGGTACTGCAGCCTTCTCTAAAGGGTCATGGAGGCCCCCTCCAGTGGGAACAAGAGGATCCAGTCACCCCAGACAGAGGGTCCCATAGAATACAACTTCGTGCCTACTGGGACTCCTGAGGACCCTGGGCCAGCCTGTCAAATTAACCCCCTCGCCTGGTGTCCTCAGTGAACACAGGGAATCAGAGTCTTGGTCTATGGACAAGTTTCCTGTGAATTTTTATGTTTAATTCAGCAAATATTAGAAAGGTAAACCTATTAAGCACTGAGATCACACTTGGGAGAAGATGGGAAGAGTGAGGTAATTAGCAAGACTTTGGACTTGTCCCAAAATGCGAATGCCAAAGAATGCTCAAACTCCTGCTCAATTGCACTCCTTTCACAGGCTATTAAAGTAATGCCCCAAAGCCTCTGAGCCAGGCTTCAGCAGTATGTGAAATGTGAACTTCCAATGTTCAAGCTGGTTTCAGAAAAGAGAGAGGCACCAGAGACCAATTTGCCAACATCCGCTGGATCATCAAAAAAGCAAGAGAGTTCCAGAAAAACATCTACTTCTGCTTTATTGACTATGCCAAAGCCTTTGACTGTGTGGATCACAATAAACTGTGGAAAATTCTGAAAGAGATGGGAATACCAGACTACCTGACCTGCCTCTTGAGAAACCTGTATGCAAGTCAGGAAGCAACAGTTAGAACTGGACATGGAACAACAGACAGGTTCCAAATAGGAAAAGCATATGTCAAGGCTGCATATTGTCACCCTGCTTATTTAACTTATATACAGAGTGCATCATGAGAAACGCTGGGCTGGAAGAAGCACAAGCTGGAATCAAGATTGCCGGGAAAAATATCAATAACCTCAGATACGCAGATGACAGGAAACTTATGGCAGAAAGTGAAGAAGAACTAAAGAGCCTCTTGATGAAAGTGAAAGTGGAGAGTGGAAAAGTTGGCTTAAAGCTCAACATTCGGAAAACTAAGATCATGGCATCCGGTCCTATCACTTCATGGGAAATAGATGGGTAAACAGTGGAAACAGTGGCTGACTTTATTTTTGGGGACTCTAAAATCACTGCAGATGGTGACTCCAGCCATGAAATTAAAAAAAACACTTACTCTCTGGAAGAAAAGTTATGACAAACCTAGACAGCATATTAAAAAGCAGAGACATTACTTCACAAACAAAGGTCCGTCTAGTCAATGCTATGGTTTTCCCAGTAGTCATGTATGAATGTGAGAGTTGGACTATAAAGAAAGTGGAGCACCGAAGAACTGATGTTTTTGAACTGTGGTGTTGGATAAGATTCTTGAGAGTCCCTTAGACTGCAAGGAGGTCCAACCAGTCCATCCTAAAGGAGATCAGTCCTGAATGTTCTTTGAAAGGACTGATGTTGAAGCTGAAACTCCAATACTTTGGCCACGGGATGCAAAGGGTTGACTCATTTGAAAAGACCCTGATGATGGGAAAGATTGAAGGCAGAAGGAGAAAGGGAAGACAGAGGATGAGATGGTTGGATGGCATCACCGACTCAGTGGACATGATTTTGGGTAAACTGTG
The DNA here is from genome assembly GCF_029407905.1 of Bubalus kerabau. Classification (NCBI taxonomy): domain Eukaryota; kingdom Metazoa; phylum Chordata; class Mammalia; order Artiodactyla; family Bovidae; genus Bubalus; species Bubalus kerabau. The sequence continues at coordinate 47,761,022 of NC_073647.1, read as the reverse complement.
GGAGTTGGTGGTGGACAGGAAAGCCTGGCATTCTGCGGTCCATGGGGTCACAAAAATTCGGGCACAACTGAACTGAACTGGATTTGTCTCAAGAGGCTGACTATGTAACTGGGAGAGAGTAAAAATGGACCAGGTGAAAGGAAGAAAGGATATAGCCAGACACAGTGCAATGCCTCGGGAGAACTTTGGCCAAGAGGACACTGATTGCTGCAGAGAAGATATGGGAAAGCTCGGAGATGCAGTCCAAACTGAGCTGAGTAAACCACAAGAGGAGACATGGAAGCAGGCGTGTTCCCTGAGTCTGTCTCCATTCTTTAACAGCATGAGTTCATGAAGCTGAGCAGACTCATTGAGCCCAGGCGGGAGCACTGGCAGACAGAAGATCAGCGTCTGAGAGCAAACTTCTGGCAAGGGGCACACTGTGTGGAGCCAGTGCTGTGGAGAAAGGAAAGGGCCACCTGTAGGCTCTGAGTGAGTGGCAAAGGTAGTCGGTTGGCATAGAGAGTGCCTTTATAAAATAAGGAGCTAACATTCAAAAACCAGGAGATCTCTTACTGAACTTCAGCTTTTTTGGCCATTCTGGACAAATCAAAAGGCCTGGCACCTGGGCTGCACACCCTCCTATTGTGAGTGGCAGCTCCTCCTGGGCTAGATCATGCCCTCTCCGTGTGTTCTAGCCCCCTCACTCCCTGTGGTTTGCACCCGCTGACCTCACTTCAAGTTGCTTGACAGGGCCCTAGAGCAGCAGGGACACTGTCACTTGGCTGAGTCTCATGGTCAGTCAGAGGACTAAAAAGGTCAACAGGTTCTGTGCATAAATCTTGTCACTATGATTTTACTACCTGTTACCTTAGCTTCCTCATCTGTTAAGTGGGTGTACTAGTATACTCAAATATATAGCAACCACTCAGTATGTGTAATTTGCTTAGCATAGCATCTGGACCCATCAGTTGAGTTAAGTTGCTCAGTCCTGTCCAACTCTTTGTGACCCCATAGACTGCAGAACACCAGGCTTCCCTGTCCATCACCAACTCCCAGGGCTTGGTCAAACTCATGTCCATCGAGTCAGTGATGCCATCCAAGCATCTCATCCTCTGTCACCCCCTTCTCCTGCCTTCAGTGTTTCCTATCATCAGGGTTTTGGTTTTGTTTTTGTTTTCCAAAGAGTCAGTTCTTTGTATCAGGTGCCAAAGTACTGGAGTTTCAGCTTCAACATCAGTCCTTATAATGAATTTAGGACTGATTTCCTTTAGGATTGATTGGTTGGATCTCCTTGCAGTCTAAGGGACTTTCAAGAGTCTTCTGCAACTCCACAGTTCAAAAGTATCAGTTCTTCAGCCTTCAGCCTTCTTTATGATCCAATTCTTACATCCATACATGACTACTGGCAAAATCATAACTTTGACTAGACAGACCTATGTCAGCAAAAAATGTCTCTGCTTTTTACTATGTGTTTTAGATTGGTCATAGCTTTTCTTCTGAGGAGCAAGTGTCTTTTAATTTCATGGCTGCAGTCAACATCTGAAGTGATTTTTGGAGTCCAAGAAAATAAAATCTCTCACTGGTTCCATTGTTTCCCCATCTATTTGCCATGAAGTGATGGGTCCGGATGCCATGATCTTACTTTTTTGAATGTGGAGTTTTTAGCCAGCTTTTTTACCCTCCTCTTTTACTTTCACCAAGATGCTCCTCAGCTCCTCTTTGTTTTCTGTCATAAGGTTTGTGTCATCTGCCTATCTGAGGTAATTGATATTTCTCCCAGCAATGTTGCTATGCTAATAGCAAACTGCTTAAAAACAGTCCCCAGAACCCCAGAGGGACATGATAGCAGGCTGGTGACAATGAAGCACTTTCTTCTGCCCTGTCAGCCAAGGGTAGGTCCCAAAAGCAGATGAAAGACCCCTGCATAACTTTCCTGGTCGCCTTCCCCATAACATCGTTGTGCACCAGGTTTATCCCAGCCTTTCAACTCATGAAACCCTCCCTGCTTGCCTAGTGACTGTGCACTTTTACTACACTCAACATACAGATGTGAAACCTGAGGCTGAAAAGGGTCAGCCTGATGAAAAGAGTCATCGCTGGCTCAATATCTAAAACCCTGGCTTCTGAGTCACGATGCCACAATGCTAAAGACAAACTCAGGCAAGGACACTTATCTGGACTGCTCAGACCTGCACTGTGAGGCTGATGGCCATATACCCTCATGGATAACTGGGGTACCTCAAGGGTCACTGGGGCACATAAGCCGGCTGGGGTGGGCAAGCAAGAGACAGCTTCCAGATCATGGGCTGACCAGAAACCACAATTTTGCTCAGGGAAAACCTGGCCTTTGTAATTTAGGGTCCAGGTTAATCCTAAGAAACTGATGAGCTACCAAGCATGGAGCAAGTGAGCCCCCACTGCCACTTCCTAAAGGCAGCTTTCCATCCTGTCCAAAGTTAATGCACAGGTTTCTCAGAGACAGAGGAGGCTGCCCAGCAGGGCAAGAAGCACCAGCAGCAGCACAAAGCCCTTTCTGCTCATCTCCTCTACCTGCATTTCCTATTGGTCCTTGAGAAGTGTGCTATGAAGGCAAGTCAACCATGTGAGACTAATGCTGCTGAGCTTCTGGTGGCATTGCCTGTATCTCAAAACCAGAGACTCCTGAATCACGTTAACCTTCCAGAATTATGTGGGTCAAACAAGGTTTTCTGGGGCTGTACTGGGAGACTGCACAGGGCTCCAGATGTCCTGAAACAAGATGGTGGACAGGTTTCCAGAATTACAAACTAGTGAATACACGTGCTTGCCAAGGGTCCTTCTTCTTTTTAGCTCTAGGTTCCACCCATTTCTACCACAGAAGACCATGGTTGGTACCAAAAGACACCACATCCTGAGGCTGTTTGGCAGACGGTGGGGTGTGTAGTTATCCAGGTTGACCTGGGGCTGGCCCTCGGTCCTGCCTGTCCCAGGAAGGGCATCCCTCTAGGCTGAAGGCTGGAGGAAGGTAACACATCCTCTACCCCTGGGCCTCTGGCCGTCCTCTGAAAGGGTTCACTCTTAAGCAACTAGGATCACTTGTTACTAATGCTTTGTCCAAAAGCCTTGGGGGCCACAAGAGTTTACAGATTTAGAAATCATTGACAGGGACACAAAGATCATCAACACTCTGTCAGGGGGTGGCAAACACTGACATGGCAGCAGTGAACCATGTGACTGTTAATACCAAGTGGGCTCAGTTCAGTTCAGTCACTCAGTCGTGTCCAACTCTTTGCGACGCCATGAAGCACAGGACACCAGGCCTCCCTGTCCATTATCAACTCCCGGAGTTTACCCAAACTCATGTCCATCGTGTCGGTGATGCCATCCAACCATCTCATCCTCTGTTGTCCCCTTCTCCTCCTTGCCCCAATCCCTCCCAGCATCACGGTCTTTTCCAATGAGTTAACACTTCACATGAGGTGGCCAAAGTATTGGAGTTTCAGTTTCAGCATCAGTCCTTCCAATGAACACCCAGGACTGATCTCCTTTAGGATGGACTGGTTGGATCTCCTTGCAGTCCAAGGGACTCTTAAGAGTCTTCTCCAACACCACAGTTCAAAACACGTGTATACCTGTGGTGGATTCGTGTAGATCTATGGCAAAACCAATACAATACTGCAAAGTAATTAGCCTCCAATTAAAATAAATAAATTTATAATTAAAAAAAAAAGCATCAATTCTTCGGTGCTCAGCTTTCTTCACAGTCCACCTCTCACATCCATATGTGACCACTGGAAAAACCATAGCCTTGACTAGACGGACCTTTGTTGGCAAAGTAATGTCTCTGCTTTTTAATATGCTATCTAGGTTGGCCATAAATTTCCTTCCAAGGAGTAAGTGTCTTTCAATTTTATGGCTGCAATCACCATCTGCAGTGATTTTGGAGCCCCCCAAAATAAATTTTGACACTCTTTCCACTGTTTCCCCATCTATTTCCCATGAAGTGATGAGACCAGATGCCATGATCTTAGTTTTCTCAATGTTGAGCTTTAAGCCAACTTTTTCACTCTCCTCTTTCACTTTCGTTAAGAAGTTTTTTAGTTCCTCTTCACTTTCTGCCATCAGGGTGGTGTCATCTGCATATCTGAGGTTATTGATATTTCCCCCGGCACTCTTGATTCCAGCTTGTGCTTATTCCAGCCCAGCGTTTCTCATGATATACTCTGCATATAGGTTAAATAAGCAGGGTGACAATATACAGCCTTGATGTACTCACTCCTTTTCCTATTTGGATCCAGTCTGTTGTTCCATGTCCAGTTCTAACTGTTGCTCCCTGACCTGCATACAGATTTCTCAAGAGGCAGGTCAGGTGGTCTGGTATGCCCATCTCTTTCAGAATTTTCCACAATTTATTGTGATCCACACAGTCAAAGGCTTTGGCATAGTTAATAAATTTGGCCATGGAGTACAGAATGAAGCAGGGCAAAGGCTAAGAAAGTTTTGCCAAGAGAACTCACTGGTCATAGCAAACACCTTCTTTCAACAAGACAAGAGAAGACTCTATACATGAACATCACCAGATGGTCAACACTGAAATCAGATTGATTATATTCTTTGCAGCCGAAGATGAAAAAGTGCTGGGGTCCAGTCCCAGTGGATCCAGGGAAATTCAAAGGGGAGACGGCTTCGGCGAACTGGATACAATACCTTTAATTAAATATTGATTAGAGGTATAAAGAGTAATAGAATAAGGATAGCTCAGTAGGAAAATTCAGTGGAGAAAAGAGGCTGAATAACTTGGTTTATGTGGAAAGCTAATAAAATTCCAAAATAAGGAATTTATGTCACCTACATAGGACACAGGCGTCCTCCCATTCTCCCGAAGTAGAGGAGACACTAAGGCCTCCCCAGTCAGATCTTAGAAGCCCAGGCATAATTAGTAGGCTTGACGAGCCTCCACATTCCAGATGGGGATTCAACCAGAAGGTGAGAGAAAGAATGACATGGGGAGACCAGTCTTTCAAGGAACTGATCCCATTTTTTTATTTTTCCAGGGTCTGTTTTTATACACTGAGATGTTATACAAAAGTCACGCGGGGTCAGCAGTCCTGACTTTTATTAAAGTCAGGTGCTTCACACAGATGTATACAGAGGTCTTAGGGATGTTACATCATCTTCTGGCCAGGGGGCCTGCTGACAATTTATGACCCTCTCCTTGTGATAGTGGTCAGTCTACCAGAACACTTATTTCTCCAGGGGTGATTATTCTTAAAACAGATGCCACCTTCCGAAGGTACCAGATAAAGTTACATTCCTATAGGGTGAGGGTGCAGTGGGTTTTAATTAAGGAAAGGATTTGCTTAGCCTAAGGTCTGACGTGATTAATATCAAAGGTTAATACTTATTTCTTCTATATATTCATTAATGTGTATAAGGGCAGTGGATGTGGAGACTTAGCAGCAAACATTGGCTTAACAAATGAAAAACCCTTCACCAATACAATTTCTAATCAGCCCACTATACTATACTAATAGTTTTCTAACTTCTCTAAAGAACCTATTTTTAGAAGGTTTAAAGCATCTCGTGCCTCTCACGGTTGAGAGGCTGTGAACAATCACATGTGGCCGGAGAAGCCTGTCAGGCAGGCTAGAGAACCTTCAGAGGAGTTTGTAGGTTGAAACACTCCTATCACGCCCAGGAATTATTATTAACTGGAGCTCTTAAGTTAACTCCTTCTCTGAAAGAGGTGGTGGGGGACAGCCCCCCGTAAAGTCAGAGGTGTAGGTGAGAGCACAAGGTAGTAAAGTAGGCAGACTCTAGATTTGGGGGTAGATGCTCGAGAATTTCCAGGGGGACTCCTGAGGCTCGATCCCATCTTTGCGTATGTCGAGGCTCCTTCCTCATGACCTTTGCCACAGGTGGAGTTCCTCACGCCAACTTCCAGCAGAAAAGCACTATACAGTCAGCAAAAACAAGACTGGGAGCTGACTGTGGCTCAGATCATGAACTCCTTATTGCCAAATCCAGACTTAAATTGAAGAAAGTAGGGAAAACCACTAGACCATGCAGTTATGACCTAAATCAAATCCCTTATGATTATACACTGGAAGTGAGAAATAGATTTAAGGGACTAGATCTGATAGACAGAGTGCCTGATGAACTATGGACAGAGGCTCGTGACATTGTACAGGAGACAGAGATCAAGACCATCCCCAAGAAACAGATGTGTGAAAAAGCAAAATGGCTGTCTGAGGAGGCCTTACAAATAGCCGTGAAAAGAAGAGAAGTGAAAAGCAAAGGAGAAAAGGAAAGATAATAAGCATCTGAATGCAGAGTTCCAAAGAATAGCAAGGAGAGATAAGAAAGCCTTCCTCGGTGATCAATGCAAAGAAATAGAGGAAAACAACAGAATTGGAAAGACTAGGGATCTCTTCAAGAAAATTAGAGATACAAAGGGAACATTTCATGAAAATATAGGCTCAATAAAGGACATACATGGTATGGACCTAAGAGAAGCAGAAGGTATTAAGGATAGGTGGAAAGAATACACAGAAGAACCAAGTGGGCTACATAGGGAAAATTAGGGATACTATAAATAGCTTCTTTGTATCATCCATTCTTGGTTTTACTACCAAAAGTGTTTAGGTGAAGATGGTGAAAATACTTGGGTGCTGAAGTGTTCTGGGTGATGGAATGGTAGAAAGCAGGTCATGGACCTGAGGTAGCAGGCAGATGTTGTCTCCTGCACAGTTCAGGGAAGAGGCTCCCAGCTTCATGGATTCCTAGTCCTGCTACAGCCCCCAGTTCACAAAGCCTGGCAGTTTGACTCAGCTCACAGTGCCTTCTGTCTCAGGGGCCACTCTATACATCTTTGCTCAAAATCCACCGATTGCCCTCAAGTCCCAACCCAGGCCACATCCTATAGAACCTTTGGCACTAGGGGCCAATGGTGTCCATGTTATCCTCCTTTGCGAATTGGAGGCTCTTCACTGTCTCCCTGTCTCCCAGCTGCAGACTTCAAGGTACACACCTGCATTCCCACTCATTCTGGGGAAAGCTCTCTTTGCAAGAGATGCCTCTTCAACCACTACTCAGAGTAGGTGCTTTCTGGTTTACAGATTGCTTTTGTGTGAATCATCCCATGACTGCCTCACTCCCATCAGATACACCGACAAATAGGATTACTCCTAATGGGGACATTTCACACTGTGCTCATCCTTCAGATAAAGAAATGGAGACTCAGAGAGGGAGTGATTTGCTGAGACTCACGCTCCAGCAATGGTGGTGCTAGAGACCAATCCAGGTTTGAGATGGCAGGGCAGAGTGTCTGCTTCCTCCTACACTGCCTCTGTGGAGGACCAGAGCCTGCCCAGCCTATCAGGCATGCAGCCTTGCCTCTGCAGGCAATGGATGAAACTTCACAGCACATCAAAGTCCCTAGAAATCCTTTGCCAAAAATCCCTCAGGGAACCTATACATATAGTGTCAGGCTGGGGGTCCTCTACAAGCTCACCTGCTCCAGCTACACACCTGGGCTCAGTTCCCTCCATGGGTCTGACACTTCTGGGGGCCCCTCCCCCATTTCCCAGCCAAGGAGACCCTCTTCACTATAAGCCCCAGGGCAGACGGCCCTCCCACCTGAAAAGCCCTCCATGGTCCCTCGATGTGAGTCAGGGGTGGGTTCCCCATGCTTCATGCTCTCCAAACTCTGCCTCGTTTCAAGCTCTGTGCTTTACAGGTCTGTCTGGAAGATGTGCTCCAGCCTTTCCAGCCCTCAGCCCTGAGTGATGCAGGTGTGAGTGGACACGTGACGCCTTGCACGGTGGAGGAGCCTCTTGCAGGATGGGTGTCCTTGGACTTGAATGCGCTTTGTCTTGTGAGGTCTGGCACCCAGACCTGCCCTCTCCCATCAGGCTGTGCTTACATGAAGGCTAGCAGGTGGCCGGGTGGCCAGTGCACTGGAAGCAGTTCTGCCCAACCCAGCAATTGTCTGATGTAAAAGATGCCAAGAGCTCCTCCCACTGGGCTGTGTGCAGGGCAGAGCATGGTGCCACACGGGCAAGGGCAGTTGGTGTCCTGTGTGTACACACAGCCACTGCTTGGGCAACAATTCCTGATTTCAGTTTTCCTGCTTGATCAATAGCAATCATGAGGTCTCAGGCACTGTGAGGGCGCGACCACCAAGTCCCACTGTGGACACTTCCAATGCCTGTCTGTGCTCTGCACCTCCCAATGGGCTGGCAGGAACTGTCAGGTCAACATCGCAGGAGATGGGATGCCCTGCCCAACCATGTCTGCTCCCTGTCCCCTTGGTGGTAAGTCCCCAGCCAGCCTCCAGCACCAACTCCCTACCCTCCCCACCCCCGGGGAACAGCCTCACAAAGAACCATCCTGAGAAGGCTGGCCCTGGAGTGGTCTGAGGAGAGGGGGCAAGATGGGGCCTTGGTACAGGGTTGACATCCCCGGCCCCAAGGGTTATAAGGACCCATCCTGGGAGTAGCCTGTGTGCACTCAGCCCTGGGCTCAAGGCCACAGCCCAGCTGCTAGAACTTGTGCTGGGCTGGCAGGGGGAGAGGAATCCCTGGCAAGTGAGAAGATCCAGGTGTGTGGAATGTGGTTGGGGCGGAATAGAGGGGAGTGAATTCTTTGCTTTGCTGTCTCTAAGGTGAGGACCAACCTAGGATGAAGAACAGTGAGGACCAATGTTGGGGTGGGCAGAGTCTTCCCAGTAGCTGACAAAGCTTTAGGTAGTGGACAAACATCAGCCCAGGATTCAACAGGTGTGGCTCAACCTCAAAGACACTGAACGTTCCACCAAGGCAGGATTGACCCACTGGCATTGGATGTCCTCTCGGGAAAACATGCATCACTGACATGAAGGCCAGAGAGACTGGGAGGCAGGCCCCAGAAGACTAGGACATCCAAGACGTCTCTGAACTTCTGAGCCTGCAACAGCAGCCCACCTCTCCCTCCCCATAAAGAGCTGGTGCCCCCACCCTCAAGGGAGCACACTGGACCAGAGGCCTCCCTCACAGGTGCCCTCCATCCCAGGAAGCAGGAGAGCTGGCTGCCCTGATCTGTGGCAGGACACACGGTACTGCCATGATGAGAACCAAGGAAGCATGGGAAGAGCTGGTCACCTACTGTCCGGCCGCCAAGCAGAGTGAAGTCACTGTCCAACACAGGTCAGGCTTACCAGGCCTGGTGATGGAGGAGATGGACGACACAACCCTCCATCCATCCCTGCTGCCCAGGGACTACAGCAGAGGTCGTGGGGTTGCACTGAGCTGCCAGGAGCCAGGGACCATGATGAGGGCTGCCACCTCCCAGGAGGCGGGAGCCAGAGAGGAGGGAAGGTGGTCCACACAACGCAGCCTCCCAGAGCTTTGATAGGTGGGCAACCAACCAAGGTACAGTCCAAAATGACACTGAGGCCAAAGGCAGCCACCCCAGTAAACAGGTCAAGATCCCTCGCCCAGGTTGGGCCCCTGAGCGAGTTCTCAGGTCTGCAACTGAGGAACAGGGATGGGGAAGGTCCCTGGGAGAAGGACGCTGCAGCACCACAGCAAACAGACATGGGAACAACCCTAGCCCCTCCCAGAGGGACCTCGGGCACTGAGATGGTGAACCCACACAGGCAGGTGGGACCACCAGAGGAGTGGAGGTTGCCAGACACAGGGTCAACTTGACACCAACTTGAAAGACATAGTTAACTCTGACTCTGTGGCCCCTTCGGGACGACCCCCTGGGCTGGGATTTCTGGGCACAGGGGCTCAATGGTCAAGGGACACAGGGCCAGTCCCCAGGATTCATCAGTCGGTCTTGAGCTGCGAGGGCCTGGAGGCCTGGAATGCAATATCTCCCAAAGCCAGGTCCAGGGCTTAGAGAGACATCTGTTGAGGACTCCTTCAGAACCTGGGGGAACGTGTGATGTAAGGAAAAGATGGTAAGGCTGAACGGAAACCCTGCATGAACTCCAGTTAGTAAAAGAGAAATGCGCAGAAAAAGGGGATACACGCCCCTCTCATGAACTGAAGAACCTGCTCACCTCTGGGGGCAACTCATGGGCATCCTCTGCTCCTGACCCCTCACACCCACTCTGTGCTTGGCCAAGTCACCATGGTGGGCACACTAGTACTCAAAGGATAGCTGGACAGGTCTCCCACCCAGAGCACGAGTATTCCCTCACTGATGTCCTCTCACCGTGGGTATGGGATGACAATGCACACTCCAGTCCGCCCTCCCTGTTCCTTGTCCTTGCAAACTAAACAGCTGGATCCATTCTGTGAGCCGCAGCCTGGTGTCTGTAAGTCCCCTCCAGTGCTGGTGGGCGTGGCACCTGGGTCATGGCCATCCTGCTCAGATGGAGGACAGTGAAGAGCACATAGACCCCAGAGCTTGGGAGTGATGGACACATGCAAACCAGCATCTCCCACTTCCGTGTCAAACGTGATGTAAAGGCCTGTGATGTGAATGAGAGCAGGGCAGCAACAGAGGCTCACAGAAGCTCCCCAGGTCCCCCTGAGTGATGCCCCATTCCCTAGGCAATCAGTACCCTGAGCAGCAGCAGCAGAGTGGCCATCCGTGTCCACAGGTCATATGTGTGCCATGTCCTCTCAAAGAACTGCAGCAGAAGTGAGATGAAATCAGAAACTCGTCCGGTTCGCAGGCTGTCCCCTCCATCTGGGCTGTATGCAAAGAGGTGTGGTCAATGGGAGCTGCCCTGGGGACAGAGGGGAAGTAGGTCTGGTTGACCTCCTGGAGCTACACAGCTGCCCCTGGGTTTGTCCCGCGTGTGGGAGTCCAAGGCCCAGAACCAAAGCTAGGCAGGGACCGAGGAACTGACATGGAGGTGAAGGAGCCCTCTCTCATGGGCAGAGTGCTGGACACCAGGGCAGCATCTCCTTGAGGACTGCTTGCCCCAGGTGCCAAGCCTGGGGGTGGACGGCAACCCCCAGTGGAAGCACCTGACAGACACATGCTGACCTGCGGGGCACTTACAGCTCCGAGACACCAGGCGAATACTGAGTCCATTGCTAGTTTTCTGAAAACAGAAGAGAACGAATCTGCAATACAAACACCAGGGCGGGATGAGTGCCCAGACCCCAAAAGAAGTGCCCACAACTCAGCACAGAAAGGACACACAGCTCAGTGGAGATATGGGCAACAGGCATTTCAGAGAGGAAACCATATTGGCCAAGGAGGACATGAGGGAAACCAAGAATCTGTGTCAAGCCCTTCCAGGTCAGCGCTGTCTGCAAACGCACAACAGGAGCAAAGTAGAACCCTCACCAAGCCTCAGAGACACAGGTGGGGTGGGAGGCAGCACCCCCTGTGGATCGGTCTACACATCTGGGCACATGAGGAGAACAGGTGCCAGCATCAGGGATGGGGCAGGTGTGGAGAAATGCCACGGAGCAGGGCCTCACAGCTGCCTCCATCAGCAGCCACACATCATAGGTGTCCAGTTCACTTGGCAAGGTCGAGTTCATAACCAGGATGCAGAAAGAAAAGCAGCAGCCTACCTACAATTCACAGGATCCTCCCTCATGATCTAAGACCACTACCAGGAGGTTCTGGGGTGTATGGAGGTAGCTGATAACCACTCTTGGGGCAAGGACTGGGGCACCAGCATGAGGGAATTGGGTGTGGTGTTCGCTCGGGTCCCTGCAGCACTGAGGCCTCAAATCCAGGAGGCAGCCTCTGCCCCTCAATTCATAGCCGGGAGAGTTCTGCAAGGAGAGAGCATGCTAGAAGGGAAAGTACTGCTCGGAATAACATTCCCAGGGCAGCAGTCGCATGGGTGCCTGGCTAATGGGAACCAGTGAGACATCCACCCTGCCTTCCTGGGACTTGGTGACCCTTGGCAGTCCAGACTTGTGCACAGCAGCCACAGTCTGGATGGAAGAACAGGGCAAAGGCTTCAACAGGAAGATGCAGGGTGCCCCAGGACTACCAGATGAAAGCACGTGACACTCGGGCAGATGGAAAAGGGATGTTACAGTTGTGCTTGGAAGGAGGACAGTAGGTTGTCAGGACAAGAGGAGCCAGCGGTCCAGGGGCAGGAACTGCAGGATCTGAAGTGTGGGGTCCCAGATGTACTCTGCACAGAGCCCAGGGCCAGCACAGCCATCCAGAGTGCTGGGAAATGAGGAAGGAGGCCTGGGACCACAGGAAGCCCCCCAGGGCACCATGGATGGGTTGGGGCTTGGGCTCAGCTGTACTTCCCATCCAGGGTTGAGGACAGATGTGTGTGCGGTGTGACACACATCGACAGAATCGATAGTGGAAGAGGAGAGACAAGAGGGGTCCAAGCTGGTGGGGGCAGCCTAGGCTGACAGCACTGGCCCCAGGCCATGAGGCCTGAGCTCAACTAGTAGCAGTGGGGACAGGAAGAGGAGCATTTACTGTGATCAGGCACTTGAGAGGCAGGGACACAGCCAGGGCAGCGGTCAGGAGTAGAATCAGGTGGTTGCCCTGGGTGGGCTGAGCCCCCAGACAAGAGGTAGAGTTCAGGAAACAGTTTTGAAGCCAAAGCTGCCTTTCTCTGAGACATCGCAGGTCCCAGGGGCAGCAGGTAACACAGGGAGGATTTTCTTCCGCATCTGCAAAAAAACAGATAGACTGTTGCTCAGCACTGGGCCAACAGTCCCAGGGTGGCTTGGAGGGGAGACAGCCTGGGTTTTCAGCCCAGAGATGGGGAGCTCTACCCAGAGGTCGTGCCTCTCTCTGCTTCCCTGGCGCCTGGGGTCCACTCTGAAGCTCAGATGCAGTCACTGAAGACACTGGGTCACAGTCACTTTGACTCTTGCCAATTCTCACGGACTGGACACCTATGGCAAGGACTCAAAAGGGCACAGTCTGGCCTCTGCCATGAAGCTGGACAGGCCCACTCTCCGTGGGTTTCCTGGGCCCACAGCTCCATCCTTGTCAGCCACGCCCTGCCTCTGGTGGCTCCACCCCACCCAGAGCCATGCCCAAACCCCGCCCCAGCCCCAGCCTAGCCCCTTTCTGTCCCAGTCCCGCCCTGCCCCAGCCCTGAGTTGAGTCCTTCTCCAGAATCTCCACCTCAGCTCCGTCTTTCCCACACTCTTCCTCCCACACTGCTCCTCCCACCTCCTCCCCCTCTCTTCCACCAGGCCGCTCACTTCCTGGTCCTCCTCTGGGTCCTGCTTCAGGCTGCTGGTCTCGAGGCTCCTCCCTGCCAGACCTTCCAGGTGCCTCAGAGCCTGACGGATCTTAGTTTGTCTCCTAGCGGACAGGGCCAGTGAGGGAATGCACCTTTGTTCGTACATGTGTATGTTTGTAACTGCGTGCCTATGTGAGTAATGGCAGCCATACACACCGGAAATGACAGGTGTCAGTGTTTGTGGGCACGATGCTACTGAAGCCAGCCAGTGCTGTCAGCTGTCTCGGTCCTAGTGGCGGACCACTGTCCTGCCTGGTGGCCGCAGCCCAACCATCCCAAAGTGCCCACAACTTGCTCTGCTTGCAGGAAGGCGGGACCTGCCTTGTGCGTAGATGGTACCTCCAGGCAGGGGTTTCCAGGCTCTGGGACCAGGAGCACCTGCCAGGAGGCCAAGCTGGACCTTCTGGCCCCCTCTACAGCCACAGTACCCCGCCCCACCACTGCTTTCTTTCCACATGTGCATCCCAGCAATGCCCTGGGACACATGGGAAGATGCCCCAGACCTGCCATCCAACCTCTTACCCCGCCCCTGGACTATGACCTAACACTAGCCCCACCCTCCCGCTGGAAGTTGCCCCCCCCTCCCCGACCCTGCAGGGCTCAGCTGCTTGTCCACAGTTCCCCTCCTGGTGGGGCCCAACCAGGAGTCCATGGAGGGCGGCCCACTGACTGTTGCAGCTCCCGGATCCTTCCAGAGTGGCAGTGTGAGGGGAGGAGTCATTTTCTCTTGTTCTTGGCGGGGTCTCCTGGGCTGTAAATCACAATCACTCCTGGGGTATGGGTTTATGTGCTGCAGACTGAGACATCGTGGGGTCCCTGTCCCAGCCCGGTGAGGACAGGCCAGCTGCTGTGATGAGCAGAACCCACCCTGAGGGAACCTGCACGTGTGTTTCTCATGAGTTGGGCCCTCCTGGCATCCCGTTGTCTGAGGCCCCCGGTTAGGAGAAGACGGTGGTGGCTTGTTGTCCAAGATTGCTGTATTGTCACTGGTGACTTTCTCCCTGTTCCTCTGGTCCTCGTGCAGGGGAAGATGCCCAGTCAAGCAAACAGAAGAGTGTTTTCTCCTCTGGCCACCAAGCAGGCACCTTCTGCTTCCAGCCGTAGGAGTGCTTGCAGCCACTTCTTGCTCAGGGATTCCACCCACACAGGTGAGATTCAGAGGCTCTCAGGAGGAAGGGGTTGTGTTTGCTGAGATACTGAAAGGCACAAACTGGACAAGCATGGAATCCAGTCACATACCCTAGTAGAAGACATAGCAATGGCAAAGTCCCAAGGGCCAGCCTTGTAACCAAGCCAGACCCAATGAACAGTGTAACCCTTTGTCACCCAGCACATGGGCAAACATTCAACCGAATGATGATGCTCGGGACCAGGCAGTGCATGAGGACATGACCCCCTTGCCTGTGGTTGGTGGAGTGGAAACAGGAGAAGCCTTTGTGGAAGGCCGTTTGCTGGCATGTGTCAGCACCTCGGGTGTGTGCCATGTGCACTGGGCCGCTTCCTGCATGGTTCTTCAGTGAGTGTGTGGTCACATGGAGTGGCTATATTGGCAGAATGAGTTTTCCCTTCCCTTCCATCAGGAGGGAAGCATCAGTAAATTGTGGGACCCCCGACAATGGGAGGTGTAAACAGACACCGTGTAAGGGTGAAAACAGACACATGGATTTTGCAGATGTGGAGGAGTGTGCTCGAGGTGCCGGGAGTGGAGAAGCCATCCCCCACTCCCCCCTTTCCCCTGTGGAGAGATGTCCCGACAGACCTGACCCTCTGGCTTCATTTGCCAGCAGTCACATCAGGATTGCACCGGGTGGCTCATACTAGGAACCGTGTTGGTTCAGGAGGCTCGGCAGCCGAGGTCAAGATGTCAGCTGATGTTGGCTCTCATGAGGGCTATGGAGTCTGTCCTATCTCTCCCCCCTCACTTCCAGGGCATTGCTGGCCTTGGTGGGTGTGTCTAGGCTTGGAGAGCTCCGCCTTCCTCCTCACCCCAGTTTCCCCGTGTTCCTGTCTGTCTCTAAATATGTCCTTTGTATGGGGACAGCCATGCTGTTAGAGGAGGGTCCATCCTAATGAGCTCACTTGACTCCCATCAGCTCTGTGAAGACCTTTCCTTTGTCTGTAAGGTCACACTGAGGTGCGATGTGAGTCCTCACACCCTGCAAAGGGTCTGAGGTAGGAACACACTGGAAGGTTCCAAGGATGGAAGGATGGCCTTCATGGCTACCGGAGGTGAATCCAGGGGCGAGGAGAGCAGGCCAGTAGGGTAGGAGCCAGATCATGTGGGACCTTGTGGGCCTGTGAGAACTGTGGCTCTGCTGTGCCAAATGAAGGAAAGGCCCAAAAGGCCCTGGGTTGGGTGCCCCTGGGACTTTGTTCCTGTCCTCATAGCCATGTGGAAATGGAGGCCCCTTGCGAGGTGCTGAGACCCTGCAGAGGTTCAGGCTCATGGCTCTGCTCCTCTGCCTCCAGCTCCCTCCAGTGAACGGGGACCCCCATCCAGGTACACGGAAAGAAGTGCGAATGGAGATGTGTGTGTTCAGGTCCCCTGCAGTCTATGCCTCAGTGCCACCTCAGCCATTGAATGAGGTGATGGTAACCTAGTGTATTATTTGAGGTGTGAATTCTGTGATACCTGAATGGTGCCGTCCCAGGCCCTGGTAATGACATGGAGTGCACCCATCCCATTAGTTTCTGTTCTCCTTGGTTCTTTCTCGAGGCTCTGGGCAGGGGCCCAGGCATCTGCTGCCAGTGGAGGCAGTGGTATGGGAAGGGCTAGGAGGAAGGTGGCTCCTAAAGGCATGGGGAAGACACCTGGCAGGGCCATCTGAAGTCCAGGGTGCCCCAGGGCCGAGTCCAGATTGGTTAGCATGGATATGCCCTTAGCATCCCTGTGCTAAGATGGGGGATCTGCAGAGCATGGGCAGTGATGGGGTTGTGGAGCTGAAGGGTGGGGTGGTGGCAGGGAGTGGGGGAAGCCAAGCCCAGGACAATGCCTGTCTGTGCTGGGAGAGGACCAGAGCCCTCTGGGCTGTGAAACCAGGGGGCTTGCCCTCCCTCTTCAGTGCTGGCAGGGTTTCAGGGCTCTCTGTCTTGGAACTCACCTTGTGCCTCTGTCGCACTGTCCCACCGTCCTTGTTGACCTCCCCACAGACTGCATGTAATGGATGGGTCCTTTGGGTCACCACCGCCCTATCAGTGGACTGTGTGGAGACGAATGGAATGAGCCAGCTCTCTCTGACCCCTGCATTCTGTGTCAGCAGATTTGGAGGATGCTTGGGCTCGTGGGGCTGAGGTCCAGCCTAGGGCTGTGAGCTTTCAGGCCACTGAATCACACTCCTGACCTTTGTGGTTTTGTGTTTCTGCAGCCACATGAGGCCCTGGGAGCCCTAGGAGCCCTGGGAGATGAAGTTCGGCTATCTATTCTTCAAACAGCCTTATGTGGGTTTCGGTTTAAATGGTGTCAAGAACCTGGAGATGCCATGGTGGCCCATGCTACATGGTCACCGGCACTGTACCCTGGCCATTCACATGGTGTACCAGGACTGGAAAGACTCGGGCTAGTGGGAGCTGCTGGAGCGGAGGCTCAGAATGAGCCCCACCCAGATCCAGGCCTTGCTGGGGAAAAGTTCGGCCATGGAGTGACTGTGGGAAAGTGACACCCTGTCCCCTGCTGCCCACATGGGCCCTGGCACTGCCCTGGATCTCAGCTGGGTAGTACTTGTTTGTTTTCTGTTGAACTGGTTGCCGGGGTTGGGTGTGGGGGCTGAGGTTTCTTCAGAGGGACAACAAGGGTCCATGGGCTGGGAACTGGTGGCACAAGGTGCCTGATCACCACTCTGGGCCTCAGTCCCCGTTTGTGCTTGAGGCAGTGGCGCGTCCAGGACTGCACATGGCACTTGTCTGTGTGTATGTGTGTGTCCCCACATGTGTGTCTGTGTGCCTGGCAGAGACCATGAGAAGCAGTAAAGCACCCAGCCTGGGTTCCATCCCCACATCGCCTGAAACTGGGCCTGAGCAAGTCCCCTGACTCCCCAGGAGTGAGGCCCCACAGCAACACCTGTCTGCTGGTAAATCCCTTGGGGACCTGATGTCTGCTGGCCCCCGCTGGGGACCTCATGCTCTGTCCCTGTGGCCTGCAGTGGGCAGACTGAAAGCTGCCCGTGTCCTGGTGGGTTCCTGGAGCACCAGGCCCCTCCCTTTCATTTCACTCCCTTCCTCGCTTGGCCTCGCCCCGAGTTCCCTTTGCCGAGGTGAGCCCTCAGCCAGAGGACCCAGTTCACCTCAGGTTCCCTCTATGATACAGTCTTAGTCTCAAGAAGGTGCAACTTTGAATGACCTTGTTCTCATTCTGTGTCCTGTCTTTGCACGCAGGTCTTGTGGTCATTGGGGGCACTTTGCTGTGCCTAGAAAACCTAGGTCCCAACCAGGTGCAGGAGCTGGAGAATCAAGCCCTGCTACCCAACCTGCGACAGAAGTACATGACTGCGCTGGCCAACCCCCGCTGGCTGCTGCAGCCCGTCCCTGGGAGAGGCAGGAAGGACATCTTCCAGGTGGACATCGCCCAGCACCTGATCCCCTTTGGGCAGGAGGCCTGTCCAGACTGGGCTTTCGAGAGGAAAGTGACCAAGAGACCAGCACATGGTAATACCATGCAGTCAGTACCATGCTCTGGACTTGCCCATCTGGTTGTGTCTGAATTGGCCCTGCACTGCAGTGCCCAGTTGGTGCGGGGCTAGGGGCAGGGACTCCCCTTGCATGATGCTGCTCTGGACTCAGGGAGAAACTCCAGGGCTCTGAGCTCTACGAATTGATGGTGTTGCCATTCATTTTGGGCCTGCTGAGTCTGGGTGGTTGAGAGAAATGTGTTGTTAGGAAACTGGTTAGTGTTTTTCCCTCTCTGTTCTGGTCCAAATTCTTAATGTTGGAACAGTGTCCAGGGGGTGATGGGGGAAGGCCGGGGGCGGGGCTGAGCATAAGCAGGCAGAGAGGCCTGCAGGCCAGAAACAGGCCGTGGTTTGTCCTTGCGTGTGACACTTGTCCTACTGTAAAGTGTTCCTTGGCTCTCAAATTATGTGTGTTGGACGCAGTGCCTGGCCGCCTCACATCCAAAGATAGGCTTCTAAATACAGCCGTGAGGGCAGAGTGACAAGGGCTGGTGTTCACCTTGTGGAAACCTTGTACTTGTCTTTGGCTTTGGGGTAATATGTTTGCGAGGCACTTAGTGGCTGGGGTGACCCTGCTTTCCAGTGAGCCTCTTGAGGTGGCCCCTGGATAGGGAGCTGGGATGCTCAGCTGCTGATCAGAAACTTGTGGCATCACTGGGGGATCCTTGAGGAGCCTCTTCTGCTGCAGGGTGTATGACTCATGGAAGGTGACACACCCGAGGTCAGGAGCCCAGCTGAGCCATCTGCTGAGCAGCAGGCAAGGCCCAGGGACCAGTCCATCCTGGGTTCCCCTCAGCACTCGGCTCATGGGTCAGACCCTTGGATGAGCCTGTGAAATGCTGCTGTTTCAGATGAAAATGGACCATGGGGACAAGACTGAAGATTGCCTGGGGCATGGGCTTCCAGCCTCTTCGAGCTCACCCTGTTCCATGTGTGAATACAATGGACAGATAGAAAGAACACAGTAGTTCTCGTTTGATTGTTTATTTACTCCAAAGGAGTTTTGCTTGACTTTATTAGAGACAGAAATCTATTTTTAATTATAAGAGAGTGCTTTTGAGTGTCCCTAGGGATCTGGCAGCTCAGGGATTGGGCTTCTTCTTGAGCTGCTCACAGAGGACACACTTATAATCTGAGGATTCTCCCTGCTCATCCTCCGCTTCAGGGGCCTCATCTGGTTCCATGACTAAAAGGCCCGCCATCAGGATGGAGTAACAGGTGTTGTACAAAGTCATCACCGATTCGTGTTCTGGGTACACTGGGGGGCTCTCGGGCAGTTTCCCTGGGCTGTCCCTTTCAGCAGTAGCCGAGGGCACAGATATGGCATTGCTGGATGTGCCCTCTCCAGCCGCCCTGCTGGGGCCACCCTGCTCATTGGGGAGATGGTTTCCCCCAGCCCACTTGGCTACACTGCCCACAGACCAAAGGTCAGGAAACACAAATGAGCACTGGCTGGGGGTTCTGCGAGCAGTTGGCATCCCCTTCTGGACTTTGTTGCCAGCCTTTTGGGTGAACTCGTTGTGGTGGAATTGAGGAGAGTGTCTGGTTGCCACCACTCGCTTCTTTCTCTTTGGAGTTGTTGTTGTGCCAGGGGCAGGCTGAGAAGTTGTTCTGGGGTTGCCTCTCCTCTGGATGTTCTGCAGAAGCAGAGGCTTGTCTCTCTGAAAATTGGAGTTTTGATAGATCTGAAAGGAAATGAATCACTTTAGGCATGAGAGGGGAGAAGAGCCCTTCCTCACCACCCTCCTCCCCACAACAGTCCGGGCCATGCCTAAGTATGAAGACAAGATCTCTTCATTCCTGGCAGCTTATGAGGCCCTAGCATGTCACTTCCTAGGGCTCGCCCAGGGCCGTCTTCACTTGAGGTGTTACTGGCCCTCCCTGACATCAAGTGGCCACTCAGTGTCTGGAGTCACCCCCATGGATCCTGTCTAAGAGGGGTGGTGGAACACAACAGATCCTGCTTTCTCTTCTTTCCTTAACCACCCTCTCATGAGAACAACATTCTCCTGGGAAATGAAACCCGTCCAGCACTCAGGTCATCTAGTCTAGTCTCCCCAAAAGGGCTTTCTACGTTACCAGGAGCTTCTTCCCTGCAGAGTGACTCGAAGGGCGGACTTTCCTGAACCCGTACAGGTTCAGTTCACGGATGAAGCTCTTGATGCTGTCTGTCTCAAAGATCTGGTCCATGCCTCTGCGCTGGAGTACCTCTATCTGGAAGAGATCTGCCTCGATGACCACTGTATCTCCCTCATCGTTCCAGTGCACAGAGGTGAAGGCTGCATCCTCCACAATCCTCCAGAGCTTCCTGGGGAAGGACAGCCCAAGGATGGCGTTGTTCTCTTCCTCTTTGGCCATTTCTTGGTTCGGGCCCTGTGGGCTTGGATTGTCATGGAGGCCTGGATCTGGGCTCTTCGGCTGGTCACCCTTCTTCTCCAAAGCCTCCCCTGAATCCAGGGTTGGATCTGGGGAGGAATCACGGGTGTCCCCCGCTGCAGGCTCCCCGTCAGTTGATAGGATCAGCAGGGCTGCCCGTGACTCATGGGAACTCTGACTAGCCATGGAGCCAGTCTAGCTAAGGAGCATTATCTATCCAAGCAGCAAGTGCTCAGGGAAAACGGGCCTCAGACCATGGTCGGGGTGCCCCATAAATACTCTCTGGAGATTCTAGAATCTGGGTCATGGGACAGGCAGCCAATTAAGTGGTCAGCTTCCTTAACTGTTTCATGATGTCACAGAGGCTATGTGGAGAGGCAGCCCTGGACCTGTGTGGGGGAGGGTGTCCGGGGATGGAGATGGGATCCCCAGCTTTGCTGTTGTCTGACAGTACCAAAAAGTATTTTCAGGTTGCCTACAAGGGCTCCCTTCTGCTGCCAGGCACATTGTTTCAGGGGCCAGGCCCTGGCTGGGTTGACAAATGTGTCCCTAACTTCACTCCCCTCACTAACAACATACAGGCCTGTGGCTGGCTTCTGCTGAAGGGCCAGGTCCTAGCGAGTCCTAGGTCTGCTACCACCAAGAGAGATCCCAGGAGTCAGATGGGCCCCTGGTGACTGTCCCTCCCAGAAGATGGGGTCCGTAGCAGCCTGATTTCCCTTACCTGAGTTGGTGGCTCCCCCATCCTTCCCCCTCTTCTAGCTTTGTTGTCTTCTGGCTGGTGCTGCTGGTTGGTTGGTCCCGCTCAGTTGGCCCCAAAGCCAGAGTCCTGTTGTCTTGCCCCCACCGCCCCCCAGGTTGAGCTCTCCCCATAGTAGGGCTGTGCTCGAGCACAGTGGAGCGACCTCATATTCCACTTGACTGTTCCCAAGCACCTGAGACACAGATTCCCCAGGATGTCGTGTGGGAGGGCAAAGCTAGGTGCTCCGCTGAGCTCACAGCCTCCCGAGCTCTGCCCACACACAGGTATCATCCCACTGCAGATGATAGACTGTTGTCTTCAGTTTCCAATTTTTCCTATGAACACCACTTTGGTGGCCCTAGAGTATTCACTTTGGGAACACATGTGCTTTTCCCATCCCCTTCCCAGAGCCTCAGATTGAGCCTCCCTGCAGGCTGTTTCAAAAGCCCTGTTTCCTGTCCTCAGTGGGGTGGTTGGGCTTCTGCTACCCCTGGTCCTGGCAATCCATGTCCAATTTGGGTCACTTTGGGTACCTTCCCTTTGAAGGACTTGATTGGGGGCTCAAGGTACAGCCAGTTCTGTTGAAAACAGCCACTTCACTGGTCCTCTCCAAGGCCAGCTCTGATCTTCCCCACCCCTGCCCCTGTCCCCACCACCACTGTGGACCTGTTCTCTGTTACCCAGATGGCAGGCCCATCGAATGATTTTATGGGTTAGGTGCTTTTCAAGGGCCCTCCTTTACACACTCACTCCAAGGAACATGTCTAACTTGTTGAGCTAGATGTGACCAAAGGAAGCCCTGTCAACCTGTATTTGAAAAAGTATGAGAATCCGGGTGTGGGACTGGATGAAACCTGAGTGAGTCACTGGTCTTTACCACATGTGGGCAGTAGAGCAGTGGGTTTGGAGATGCGTGTCCTCTGGTATTTGTGGGCCACTGTTCTTGAAAATCACTGTGTAGGAAACAGACTGGTACCTTGGAAAGGCCCGTATTTGAGGACCCTAGGGCATTGTCTCCCAGTTCTGCCAGTAGCAGGGTCATTTTCCCTGTGTGAGGACCGCAGCCTGGTATCTGAAAGGGGTGAGCTAAGAGGGTGTGGAAGAAGCTCTCCCAGAGGCCTTTCTGCCTAATGACTGGCGGCATGGATGAGATTCAGGCTTCGACTTGGGTTTCTTCATGGCCTTTCTGCTTAAAAGCAGGTTGACAAAGCTTTGCTTCCAGCCAGTTCATCTGACTGGGACATGACTCTGGAGGCTATAAACGTTGGTGGGGGCCCCTGGTGGCTCCTCTGAAGGCGACAGAAGGTCCTGTTATCTGTGGGCAGCCTGACTAGCTGGTCTTTCTTGCTCCCTCCCACGCTTTGGGCCCCTCTTCACCCCCTGGGTCCTGAGGGAGCTGCCTTTTCTGGTCCCCCTCCTCCAGGAAGCACCCAGACCCTGGCAGTGTGTTTGTGTGTCACCAAGGGGGTCTTTGTCAGCCGTGGCTTGGGACACTTGTGTTGTGCACACACAAGCTCTCCTGACTTCCAAGGCCTGCCTTTCTCTGCCTCACTCTCCTGCCCCTGTCCTTAGTTTCCACCCCCTGGTTTCCCCAGCCCAAAGGCCCTCCAACTGCTCCCCTCCCTCACTGCAGCTTGGGAGACCTGGAGCCTCAGGGATCCACCTGTGTTCCCTTCCCTCCCATATCAGAGGAGCCTCCTGTAGGGTCTTATCCCAGTGGGAACTGGGACCATACAGTCATGCTTTCCCTCCTTCCTGCTCAGTGATGAGCTGGTCAGCCTGGCAGGTTCAGTTGGGCAGGAGGCCCCATGGCAGCAGCAGGGACAGGGCGCCACCCTCAGGCTGGAGGCGCTGGGACTGGACAGAGATGCCGGCCCTGAGCAGAGTCAGTTCTCAGCAAGGCACAGAGCAGCCCCACAGGGCTTCTGATTCTCCTTGTCCCCTTCCTTCCACAGGCCTGATTTTTGTCACCTCAGAGGCATCGTGTAGCACTGAGAAGAGGAAGGTATGAGAAGTTGCAAGGTCAGGTGGTGGCCTGGGGTGGGCGGGAAAGGTGGGGGCTCCAGAGGAATAGAGAACAGGGCTTTGAGCCCACCGCGGCCCTCACTAGCACGTGATCCTGGGAAGATGGCCAAGCCCCGTGGCCTCAGCTCTTCATGTGGGAGGCGAGCGGGTGTGAGGAGCCCCGTGTATTGGGTTGCAGGATGGACATAAGGGGTGAGACAGAGCTCGCAGGGCCTGGCAACAGTTGACCCTGTGATAACAGAGCAGGAATCTTTCACACTGTTGCCCCCAGAAAATTCTCCACTGTCCACTGGATGGGGTTGGCTACTTTGTGGTCCAGGGAAGGTTAGAGAATATGCACCTCAATAGGATGTGGAATTCCTAATTAGCCAAACAGGATGTTTCATAAATAAAACTAAGAAACTTTTCCACTTAGACTGTAGTGGACCATAGTGTTAGTGGCTCAGTCATATCTGATTCTACAACTCCATTGACTATAGATTGCCAGGATCCTCTGTCCATGGAATTCTCCAGACAAGAATAGTGGAGTGAGTTGCCATGCCCTTCTCCAGGGGGATCTTCCTGACCCAGGGATTGAACCCAGGACTCCCACAATGCAAACAGATTCTTCATTGTATGGGCTATCCAGAAAGGCCCATTTCCAGTTAGAGGACCTGTAAAATTTGGTGTGGAGGAGTGTTCCAGCAGGATCCCAGCAGCTCCAGAAAACAGAAGCAGGAACCACTCTTTGCATGAGTCCCAGGTGGTTTTGCATCCAAACACTTACCTTCCTTCATTGCACCACCAATAAATGTTGAGTCTTTGATTACAATGCCCAATTACAATGAAAATAATTGAAAGCTAGTTAACATCTTGAGTTCTGGCCCCTCAGGACCAGGAAAGAGAGGGTCAGTCCATAGATTTCTGGGCATCACTTCAAGGGAGTGAGATGGGTGTTCTTCGGGATTCCTAGCAGATAATTGGTAGAAAACACCTGTGCCATCCTTGTGGTCAGCAGCAAAGTGACAAGAGCTAGGACCCCTTCCATGCTGCCCCAAAAAGAGATCTCTCTGGGCTTTATTCAAGAGCCAAAAGGACACCTTACAGCAATGTCCCATTTCCCCTCCCTCCCATGAGGCACCTCATGTGACTGTGGCTCCTAGACCATCGCTCTAGGTATGGGAGTGTCCTGCTTCTCCCAGTGTCCCCACTGCTAACACAGGGCCTTTCATGGAGCAGAGGCTCCATAAAGGTCTTTTCAATAAATGTGCCAGTGAGGAGGGGGCTGCTTGACTCAGATGAATTGCTACTTCTTTTGATAACCCAGGAAAATCCACATAAACTGAGATCCCTTAGCTGTACTAAATAAACACACCCAATGTTTAAGAAGCAAGAATTCACTACTATCACTTTTTATTTTCTAATTTTTCCACCAACTATATCACTGTTAAATAAATTCATATTTCCAAAATCATTCTAATTCTATTTCCATGTTATCTTGTGCAGGACCACAGAATAAAATGGAAGTGTTCCTACTCTCACAGAACAGGAAAACTCTTCATCTTGAACTGGTTAAGTACAAACATAGTGTGATGATCAACGTCATTGACATTGTTAGATACTGGAATGCATTGTCTTCTATAAAAAAGAATAACATTTGAAAGATTCCTAAAGAAAACAAAGATGAGCCTCCATGTCATTGTAGAGAACAGGAACACAAAGATGCCACACACCGGGTTCCCCCAGTGGGCCAGGACCTTCACTGCTTAGAAGGCTGACTGTTTCCTGTTCAATAACAAAGGGAAGAATCAGCCTGCTTTCCTGCCCCCTAGGACAAGCTGTTGGACATGGGCCAGGAAGGAGCCTGGCTACTGCTCTGGTTCAGAGTCCTCTTTCCTCCTCCCTCGCAGCGTTTGCAGAGGGGTTGGAAGGAGCTGGGACCCCTTCAACCAACTCTGTCCAGATATTCCAGCTGTTTAAACTTGCTGGTCTCCACATAGCCCTGGGGACCCCACAGGAACTCGTAGCAAGCAGGGTCTTCATCAGGCACCTGCTGGTACACCAGGTACCCCTCCCGCACCCACACTTGGGTGAACAGCTCCCTGGGCTCCCCATAGATGAAGTGTTCTTACCGAGACACACCCTCATCCTGCTGAGTGCTCCCCAGATCTCCTCCTCAGGGGTATGGCCGTCCTCCACAGCGATCAGGCACAGGATCACCACCAGGAGGCTGGCCTTGGGCAACCTCTGCCCATTGCTCAGCATCTCACTGAGGGTGAGGCCCAGGGAGGGGACCAGGATATGGGTGTGCTCACTGGGGTCCACCTCCTTCACCTCCAAGCCAAAGACCAGCTGCAAATACTCTGAGGCTTGACCGAAGACCACCAGGAAATGGTCCTGGTAATCTTTGAGCACACTGTTCAGCACTTCTGCCTTTGTGATCAGCTCCTTGGCAAGACACCTGCTGAGCAGGAATTGCACCAGCTCATTCTTCTTCACCCGCAGGGCATCTCAGAGCCAGGATCTGGCATCTTCCTCGTCACGTGAGGTGCTTAGCACTTCATCTTGCCTGCTGAGGCCATGCTCTTCATATTGGCTCCCGGAGTAGCAGCCATGGCATTGGCATTGGGAGTGGGCCAGACACCCAGAGGGCTCTGGGGGAGACTGGGTGTTGCAGCAGCAGCCACTTCCTCCAGGGTACCCCGGACCGGGAGAAGGAGAAGGTAGCTGCATCTCCTTCCTCTAGTTGCTCCTCCTCCCTCCACCTGCTGCTGGTCCTCCTCCTCCTTCTCCACCTTCTGCTCCTCTTCATCCTCCTCCTCCACCTCCTTCTCCTCACCCCAAATGAACTGTGCTTCCATCAGGCCCTCTTCCTTTCTTGGATCCTGAAAGACTCTCTCAGGCTGGCAGAGCTCATGCATCCCTTGCATGATGACCAGGGTTGACGTGCAGACAGGAGTGAAGCAGGGGGACAGATGGGGATCCTGAGCCTGCGGGAGAGGGTGGTTGTGAGCGTCCTCAGGTGAGAAACCCAGCCTGGGCAGTCTGATTCAGGCCACTTACAAGTCTCCCCTTGAGGGGTGCTCTCAGGCCTCATAGAGGAGCTCCTCCTAAGCGGCCTAACCCCTGGCTACCTGAAGGAGGACGTGAGGTGGCTCACCAGTGTGCAGTCAGCACAGCTTGAGGTTGTGGGGCTGACATGGTGGGGAGGATTAGGGCCTTTTGGGGTCCCCACTGTTCTGGGATGTGGAGTCCCTGGTGCACACTCAGGGTAGCCAACTCACCTTGACTCTTGGCACTGCCTGGACCTCCTCAGCTCTCTGACCTATGGACTCGGGCCTCAGACATCTGCCTTCCCCTGCTGGTTCCTGGAGCCCCTGTGAGAGAAATGGAGGGACAACTCGGGAGTAGATTGTGGCACAGACTTGGGACTTCTGTGCTGGTAGGAGGGGTGGACACTGTGAGGCCCCCACAGGCCACCACCCACAGGGTGGGTGGTCCTCTTGGGGCTTTCTTGTAGTGCCCCCTTTCCCCTGGCACGGCCTGTACCCTCCCCTATGGGGACTTGCAGGGTAGTGAACAGCTGTGAGGGAACAAGAGGTCTCAGACCAGAAGGTATGTTTAAGCAGGGCAGGAGACGCTACTGATGGTGATGGCACAGGTGTCACGTTGGAGGTAGCCTGGATCTCTGTAAGCAGCCAGCCTAGAGATTTGCTCCTTTTGTTATTTTTCTAACCAGAACATGCTCCTCTTGTCCCTCTGTGGCAAGGGTTGCAGTGCTGGGAGAGGGGAGTGTACATACCTGAGGAGACACAGCCAGATCTGGCCTGACATTCAGGGCTTCTGCTCCAGAAACTTGGGATCCCACCCTGCCCCCAATAGGACAGTGAAAGCCAATGAGGAAAAGGAAGTCTCTGCCTCACATCTGGCTTCAGACCTGGTACCACTGAACTTCCCAGCCATAGGTGCTGGCACACCCTAAGGCAAGATGTGACTTGTGGTCCATCAAATCCAGCCCCATCCTCACCCCCACCCCCCTCTGATGATGGTACAGACTGTACAGTGATGCTCCCCCACAAGATCACCCCTTCAAGACCATAATAGATAATTGATGTACTTAAATGCAGAGAGGCAGAGAAAAACGGGAAGACAGAAGGACTGGTCTCCACTGAAAGACTGAGAGGAAGTCAGTTCAGTTTGTCAGTCGTGTCTGATTCTTTGCAACACCATGAATCGCACCACCCCAGGCCTCCCTGTCTATCACCAACTCGAGGAGTCCACCCAAACCCATGTCCACTGAGTTGGTGATGCCATCTAACCATCTCTTCCTCTGTCATCCCCTTCTCCTCCTCCGTCAATATTTCCCAGCATCAGGGTCTTTACCAATGAGTCAGCTCTTCGCATCAGGTGGCCAAAATATTGGAGTTTCAGTTTCAACATCAGTCTTTCCTATGAACACTCAGGACTGATATCCTTTACGATGGATTGGTTGGATCGCCTTTCAATCCAAGGAACTCTCAAGTCTTCTCCAACACCACAGTTCAAAAGGATAAATTTTTGGCACTCAGCTTTTTTATACTCCAACTCTCAATCCATACCTAACCACTGGAAATACCATAGCCTTGACTAGACAGACCTTTGTTGCCAAAGTCATGTCTCTGGGTTTTTTTTTTATTTTTAATATAAATTTATTTAATTTAATGGAAGGTTAATTACTTTACATATGGTATTAGTTTTGCCATACCTCAACATGAACCTGCCACAGTTGTACATGTGTTCCCCATCCTGTACCCGCCTCCCACCTCCCTCCCCGTACCATCCCTCTGGGTCATCCCAGTGCACCAGCAGCAAGCATCCTGTATCATGCATCGAACCTGGACTGGCGATTTGTTTCATATATGATATTGTACATGTTTCAACGCCATTCTCCCAAATCACCCCACCTTCTCCCACAGACTCTCTGATTTTTAATATGCTGTTTGTCTGCTCATAACTCAACTTCCACGGACTAAGCTTCCTTTACTTTCATGGCTGCAGTCACCATCTGCAGAGATTTTGGAGACCAGAAAAATAAACTCAGCCACTGTTTCCCCATCTTCTTCCCATGAAATGATGGGACCAGATGCCATGATCTTCGCTTTTTGAATGTTGAGCTTTAAGCCAACTTTTTCACTCTCTTCTTTCACTTTCATCAAGAGGCTCTTTACTTCTTCACTTTCTGCCATAACGTTGGTGTCTTCTGCATATCTGAGCTTATTGATACTTCTCCCGGCAATGTTGATTCCAGCTTGTGCTTCCTCTAGCCTAGCGTTTCTCATGATGCACTCTGCATATAAATTAAATAAGCAAAGTGACAATATACAGCCTTGATGTACTCTTTTTCCTACTTGGAACCAGTCTGTTGTTCCTTGTCCAGTTCTAGCTGTTGCTTCCTGACGCGCATAGAGGTTTCTCAAGAGGCTGGACAGATGGTCTGGTATTCCCATCTCTTTCAGAATTTTCCACCGTTTACTGTGATCCACACAGTCAAAGGCTTTGGCATAGTCAATAAAGCAGAAATAGATATTTTTTATGGAACTCTCTTGCTTTTTCCATGATCCAGCGGATGTTGGCAATTTGATCTCTGATTCCTCTGCCTTTTCTATAACCAGCTTGAACATCTGGAAGTTCATGGTTCACATATTGCTGAAGCCTGCTTTGGAGAATTTTAAGAATTACTCTAATGGCATGTGAGATGCGTGCAATTGTGCGGTAGTTTGAGCATTCTTTGGCGTTGTCTTTCTTAGGAATTGGAGTAAAAATTGACTTTTTCCAGTCCTGTGGCCACTGTTGAGTTTTCCAAATTAGCTGGCATATTGAGTGCAGCACTTTCACTGTATCATCTTTCAGGTTGTGAAATAGCTCGATTGGAATTTCATCACCTCCACTAGCTTTATTCCTAGTGATGCTTCTAAGGCCCACTTGACTTCACATTCCAGGATGTCTGGCCCGAGGTGTGTGATCACAAAATCATGATTATCTGGGTCATGAAGATTTTTTTTTTGTGTGTACAGTTCTTCTGGGTACTATTTGCGCCTCTTTTTAATATCTTCTGCTTCTGTTAGGTCCATAGCATTTCTGTCCTTTATCGAGCCCATCTTTGCATGAAATGCTCCCTTGCTATCTCAAATTTTCTTGAAGAGATATCTAGTCTTTCCCATTCCGTTGTTTTCCTCTACTTCTTTGCATTGATCACTGAGGAAGGCTTTCTTATCTCTTCTTGCTATTTTTGGAACTCTGGATTCACATGCTTATATTTTTCTTTGTCTCCTGTGCTTTTCACTTCTTTTCTTTTCACAACTATTTGTAAGGCCTACCCAGACAGCCCTTTTGCTTTTTGGCATTTCTTTTCCATGGGGATGTTCTTGATCCCTGTCTCCTGTACAATGTCATGAACCTCCGTCCATACTTTATCAGGCACTCTATTTGTCCGGTCTAATCCCTTAAATCTATTTCTCACTTCCACTGTATAATCATAAAGGACTGGATTTATGTCATACCTGAATTTTCTAGTGGTTTTCCCTACATTCTTAAATTTACATCTGAATTTGGCAATAAGGAGCTCATGATCTGAGCCACAGTCAGCTCCCTGTCTTGTTTTGCTGACTTTATAGAGCTTCTCCATCTTTGGCTGCAAACGATATGATCAATATGATTTCAGTGTTGATCATCTGGTGATGTCCATGGGTCGAGTCTTTTCTTCTATTGTTGGAAGACGGTGTTTGCTATGACCAGGGTGTTATCTTAGCAAAACTCTATTAGCCTTTGCCCTGCTTCATTCCATACTCCAGAGCCAAATTTTCCTGTTACTCCGGGTGTTTCTTGACTTCCTACTTTTGCATTCCAGTCCACTATAATGCAAAGGACATCTTTTTTGGGTGTTAGTTCTAAAAGGTCTTTTCAGTCTTCATAGAACCGTTCAACTTCAGCTTCTTTTCCATTGATTGTTGGGACATAGACTTGGATTACTGTGATATTGAATGGTTTGCCTTTGAAACGAACAGAGATCATTCTATAGTTTTTGAGATTGCATCCAGCTACTGCATTTTGGACTCTTTTGTTGACCATGATGGATACTCCATTTCTTCTGAGGGATTTCTGTCCGCCATACTAGATATAATGGTCATCTGAGTTAAATTCACCCATTCCATTACATTTTAGTTCACTGATTCTTAGAATGTTGATGTTCAATCTCGCCATCTCCTGTTTGACCACATGCAATTAGCCTTGATTCATGGACTTAACATTCCAGGTTCCTATGCTATATTGCTCCTTATAGCATTGGACCTTTCTTCTGTCACCAGACACATCCACAACTGGGTATTGTTTTTGCTTTGGCTCAAACCCTTCATTCTTTCTGGAGTTATTTCTCCATCAATCTCCAGTAGCATATCGGGCACCTACTGACATGGGGAGTTCCTCTTTCAGTATCCTATTGTTTTGTCTTTTCATACTGTTTTTGCGGATCTCAAGGCAAGAATACTGAAGTGGATTGCCCTTCCCTTCTCCAGTGGACCACATTCTTTCAGACCTCTCCACCATTACCCGCCCAACTTGAGAGGCCCCACAGGGCCTGGCTTAGTTTCATTGAGTTAGACAAGGCTGTGGTTCTAATGTGATTAGATTGACTAGATTTCTGTGATTATGGCTTCCGTGCATCTGCCCTCTGTTGTCGTCTTTCAACACCTACCGTCTTACGTGTGTTTCTCTTACTTGGACGTGGGGTATCACTTCATGGCTGGTCCATCAAAGCGCTGCCACTGCAACTTACCTTGGACGAGGTATATCTCCTCACTGACACCACTCCTGACCTTGAACGTGGAGTAGCTGCTCTAGTCCCTCCTGAGCCCATGCAGCCACCACTCCATGGACGTGTGATATCAGTCCTGATTATTCACTAGAAAGACTGACGCTGAAGCAGCAACTCCACTTCTTTGTCCACCTGATGCAAAGAACTGTCTCATTGGAAAAGATCCTGATGCTAGGAAGGAATGAAGGCCAAGGAGTAGAGGATAAGAGAGGATGAGATGTTTGGATGGCATCGGGGATTCAATGGTCTTGAGTTTCAGCAAGCTCTGGGAGTTGGTGATGGACAAGGAATCCTGGTGTGCTGCAGTCCATGGGGTTGCACACAGTCGGACACAACTGAACAAATGAAATGAACTGAAGGCTATAGGGAGAATGCTTTGAACACAAGTTCTTAACGTGTCTCAAAATGGAACAGCAAAAGATATTTCCTTAACATGATAGATAAGGAGCATGCACAGCAACGATGTGTGTGTGTGTAAGTTTGTGTGTGTGTGTGTGTGTGTGCATGTGTGTGAGATGGAGAAAGAGGTGGGGATGAATGAACAGACAGCCTGAGGGAGCAGTTTGAAAAGAAGTGTTTCTTTCTGTAGTGAGCTGATTTTTAGAATGAGCTGTTAAAGGAGTCAGAATTGCCTGAATCTTAGAACTTGCTCAAGCGTGGGGGAAAGCTGAAGTTCAGAGCAGAGAAGCATGGCTATTGTTTAGCCAAGCCTAGTCAGTGGGTATGTTATGGATGACTCTGAGCACTTGGCCAGTCTCTGATGTTGTTTAAAATAGGCCGAGTCAGCCCTTTGACAGTATGGTTGTTATCAAAACTGCAAATTAATGTGCTTGATGCAGAATGAGTCCCATCAAAACTAAATGTTAGAGTTTGGAAGAGTGAAAGGTTTATTACAGATTCATACAAATATGTGTGTGGCTCTTTCCCTAAGAACTCAAAGTAAATGAAGTTTTTCAGTTAAGTATATTTAAAAGCAAATGTCAGAGAGAGTTGTGGTAAGTTGTTGCAGACTTCTTATTGTCACATCCCTTGTGCTCAAAGTTAGGTCATGGTCAGGTAAGAATGTTCCTATGTATCTCTACCAGATGAATGTTATTTTCTGTCATTCTTGCCCTGTCAAGAGAGAGCAAAGTCTCAAGGCACAACTTTCACTTGAAATGTCCCATCCTGGATAAGCATAAAGAGATCTCATTTGGCAGCTCCTTAGGGGTAAGGTTTCCACATTCTGCCCAGCTCTCATCCTTGATGGAGCCAGGCACCCAACCCAATAGGTCCTGTCTCCTCAGGCTGTCCAAGTGAGGAGACCAGTTCTCAGAGGCTGAGGCCCAGGGAGATGGCCACTGCTAGTAGGTTGCAGAGTCAGGGATGGGGGAGAGGTTCACCACTCCTCAAGGCCTGGGGCAAGGCTACTGGAGGGCAATAGTGAGGGCTCTGGAGCACTACAGGATGTCCTCCCCAGTCAATTCCCTGGGACCTCCAGCTCACCCACTGGCCCAAGGCTGGGTGATCTCCAGGCCCTCCAAAGAAATGCCTGAATTTGCCTCTTCTCTCACTTTTCAGCTGATTACCACCATATCACCCTTCCTTAATCACTTCCCCAGTACTCCATTCTTGACCGTAACTGGGGGGTAGGGCCCACTGTGGTGCTGATCAATAGCTGAGCAGGACAAAGAATGGTCACTCATTGACAGTTGGCTGCTTCTGAATGGGGCCATCTGATGCACCAAGCAAGGCTGAGCTACACCTGTTGCCTAGGAACAGGGTGGGTTGAAATGAAACACATCAATGGCTAACAGCATAGGGCTGTGCTCACTCTGCTCTGTTACATTGTGAATAGAATAAGAATCACTGTAAGGATAAGGTATGTTAAAGGAGTTCTCAAGGTGGGCTGGCTTTGACATATTAGCTAAAATATATGCGGCACATGCAATCAAGTGGCAGCTGTTGGAGGGGCATATAGATAAGCACTGTTGACTGCCATGTTGACTGGCATTCCCAGTGCATGACTGGGAATACAATGAAAAGAAAGATGTACAAAAGTTAAACAAGCATGTGAAATCAAAATCTGTGGTGGGAAAGAAGTCCGTCAAAAAGATTAAAGCACTCTAGACTCAACGTATCCTTATGGAACAGAGCAGCATGAGCACAGCCATTAGCAGATAGCCATTGCTTTGCCGTATTACTCCACATCCTGTTACTAAGCATCAGGTATTGCCCAGCAATTGGACAGTGCATCGCTCGACCCTGCCAATAATCAACCAAGTATCAGTGAAATACCTGCTGGTACTTCTCCTGCTCAGCTATTTTTCAGCTCCACATTGGACCCTACCTGATGATAACTGTCAATGAGGGACCACTGGGGAAGTGATTCAGTCAAGAGACAGTGCTGCATTGGTCATCTGATCCTTACCTTTGGACAAATTACTATTTTTGTTTGTTTGTTTTAATCGGGAATGTATTTCTGGTAGATGGGGCAAGTTGAGTTTCCCTACTCAATATGGGAGCTCAAGTGTCCCCAACAATATTAGTAGAAGAGACATGTATGACTTTCTTGGCTCTGATGTGTAATTTTTTGGAGATGGTGTGTAGACCCTGGGGCAACAGAGTGAGGATTCACTAAGTCTTGGTGTCTCTACAGCTCATTGGAGTAGCAAAAACATCCAAGCTGCTATTAACTACCTTTATCCATGTTAAGTTCTTGGTTTTAAGTTCCTTAAGCCCCTCAAGAACCCCCACTAGGAAGAGAGTGGGCGAAAGAGGAAATGACAAGACAACTCTGGGGAACAGATTTGGAATGAAAAGTGCTTGGTAGAGGTTCATACAGGGATGGAGGAGGCAGGAGTGTTAAAGGGGGACATATAAGTCAAAGAATAAAGGGCACTGAAGGAAAGTCTGAGGGTCATGAGAAGAAACACCATGCCCCTGAAACACCACTCCCCAGAATCAGACACACAGAGGTGTCAGGGGTGAGAAAGTTGTATCATGGCCTCCCTCAGAACCCACTAACCCATGTTGATGGGCACAGTGGTATATTGTGATGTCTAAGACCCCAAAGCCACCACTGGCTGGGTGAGTGCCTAGCTGACCAATCAGATTGAAGGGTGTGGCTCCTCATTGTCCTGAGAAGGTATATATAGGGAGATCAGAGGCAAAGATTCTGGGTTAGGTCATGTCATGCTATCATGATAAGGTAACCAGGAAGCCACGGCAGCCAAGAATAGTTCCAATGCAGTGTGCTTCAAGGGTGAAAGGACGAAAGAAGACCCTTTGTTCACAAAGATACAGAGGCAATGGGAAGGTAAGAATATTTCATCGATGCTCCCCAAGTTTTCCATTGACTTTGCTGCCCAAGACCTCTACACTGCCCTTGCCTGCCAAAAGCCCTCATCAGTCCACATCCCTTTTCATGAAGTCTCCCTTCCAACTCAGATGTTATACACTTTCTCAAAATTAATACCCTTATCTTGTCTTTCAAGGCACGGAATATGACCTTGAGTGTCAGAAGACCTCTAAAAGGAACCTTGAGAAAGAAAATCCGATCATATGACACTCAGTCGAAGAAGGTAAAGAAAACAAGAAAACCAAAATGTTTTTTCTGCTGCTGTGCACGTAAGAAACTGAAAGAAAGCCGAAAAGGGTACCAAAATATGAGGCAGAGTCAAAGAAGGAGGCAGAATCAAAAGAGAAGGTAAGCTCAGCCACCACAGAATGAGAGACCCTGGAGAAGTATAAGCTGGGCAGACAGTAACTGAATAGAAAAGGTCATACAGTTTACAATTGTGTCTCCAGAGGTCTGCTTTCTTCAAAATGGCCAACCAGGAAAAGACTGACTCTCACACTAACATAGTAAACTGAACGCTGTGATTAAAATACACATCAAATGGTGAAAAGATGATATTTGTGTGTGTGTGTGTGTGAATTTTCTGATGGGAAGGGAGTGAAGGAAGAAAAGAGGTGGGCACCTGAAAGGGGAGGGATATGGGGTCCCAAGAGCTGCGGGAAAAGACCCTCAGGTCCCAGTTAGCCAGAGAGTAGAGGTCCGACTGGGTCAGGAGTCTGCACTGAAGGTGAATAACCCTGCTTAACCATTGATCTCAGCGGCAAGGAGTTTTGGTGCAGTATTACTGCCATTGTTTGGGGTGTGCAGTGATATCAGGGTCTAGATTGCCACAACCCAGATGAGAAGAGGGCTTCACATGGGGATGGTGAATGTCAGACTTCCCCTGAATTAGGCAGGCAGACATCACCTCCTGGCCATTTACATCTTAATGGGCTTTGTTGCATCACTCACCTATGCTGTCAGCTAAAGATGCTCAGGAGGCACAAAATGCTGATGCAACTAAAACCCACCCTTAGCACTCCCAAAGATTAAAATAATGTTTGGAGGAATCAGACCAAATATCAATTAGGCCACTGTAATCTTAAGAAATTTGGGGGAGCACTATGATCCCAAGGGCAGGGCAGTGGATGTGGCCAAATCCCGGTGCAGATGACTAACAGGATCACGACACACAGATAATGTTTTTTTGTATGGGGCACCATGCAGTTTGTGGGATCTTAGTTCCCTGACCAGGGATTGTACAAGTTCCACTTCTACTGAAAGCATGGAGTCCAAACCACTGGACAGCCAGAGAAGTCAGGACAGAGACTTTTGATAAAATATTAATATAAGACTGTGTAAAAGCTGGTCTTTTATTTATCACCATGCCCTGGTATTTCTAAATAACTACAGTCGTAAAACATTCTTCCCCAATAACCTCTTCTGTTGGTTCAACTTCTGCAAGTTTTCGTGGTTTAAAAAGAAGAGTTTTGAATATTTAATTTGGTGTTCACTTTAATTTTGAAGTGTTTGAATAGTTTCAAGGAGTAGTCAATCAAATATGGAGATATATAAAGCCAAGTCTCTACCAGAGGAAGCCCGTGTGTTTTCAGAAAACTTTTTAGAAACAATTAAAACAGAGATTCACCATCAGCATCAAAAGAGCTGAGTTCTGATTTTAAGTAAATGCTATGGTATCTTTTATCTGGACTGCAGCTCCCTAGTTAAATCTTTCTGGCACTTTATCTCCTGAGAGACACAGTTGATGATTGAAAGTCAGTCAAAGAATATGATTTAAAATCATTAAGAGTGAAGGAGACCCTGGGTTTGTTGTCCTATCAAAGGAAGTAGGAGAACTATC
Source organism: Bubalus kerabau (assembly GCF_029407905.1). NCBI lineage: Eukaryota > Metazoa > Chordata > Mammalia > Artiodactyla > Bovidae > Bubalus > Bubalus kerabau. The sequence continues at coordinate 47,725,057 of NC_073647.1, read as the reverse complement.
AACTCTGCCTGTGAAGATTAGTCAGGTAAGCAGATATCAGGATGATATGGACAGAGAACCCTGATAGGTGGGTGCTGTGATTCCAGATCTGTATATATTATCACCATTTAACACTATCACACTTTAATGCCCTGTTGTAGGACTGACTGAAATAATTGCTGTTAGGGGAAGGTAACAGATTACTAGGCCTGAAGAGCTGAAAGTGAAAGTTACTCAGTCGTGTCTGACGGTTGGTTACCCCATGGACTATACAATCCATAGAATTCTGCAGGCCAAAATACTGGAGTGGGTAGCCTTTCCTTACTCCAGGGGATCTTCCCAAACCAGGGATAAAGCCCAGGCATCCCACAGTGAAGGAGGATTCTTCACCAGCTGAGCCACAAGGGAAGCCAAAGAATGCTAGGGTGGGTAGCTTATCCCTTCTCCAATAGAGCTTCCCTACCCAGGAATTGAACTGATGTCTACAGCTTTGCAGGCAGAATCTTTCCCAACTTAGCTATCAGGAAAATCCTGAGGTGGACCAAAAGTGGAGGTTAGAGGGCCTTGTTTCCCTAATGTAGGGCTAGTATATATTTTAATATTTGTGGATATACTGCCACCTTGCAGAAAGAATTGAGGATGCATAAAGTTTAAAAAGGATTCAAAAACTCTTAGAGTTAAAAGAGAAAAACATACATAAACATTAAGTCATGAGTTGAGAAAGGGTATATCCATTTAGATCAACAACAATAAATCAATATCAGAAGTCTGTAGCTGTCCTCGAAAAGGACAGTATATTGTGATTTAAACATGGCAAGTCCTATTGCAAACGCTGTGTTGTATGCGGGTTGGGGGTTTGCTCATTAGCACTCACAAAGAGTAGTAGAAACTCTTTATACTTCCACTTATACAGGTTTGCTATGAAGAGATTGCAACTGACCCCTCTATCTGTGGCCATAACAACCTCTATTGATTGATACAATGATTTCCCTAAGACCTTCTAATTTCCTCTATGCCTGTGTCCATCCTATCTTCTGTGACTCAGAAACTAGCAACCATCTGAGGCTAGCCTAATAGTCACATTCCAAGCAAATGTTCTTAATCATTCTCTTGTGCATTAATATATTCACGTTTTCTAATCACTTGTAGTTCACTACATGCAGTTTGTAGGATAGATTTTTGAGTATGTATCTTCTCAGAAATGCATGCTAGAGAGGTAAACGGATTAGAAATCAACAGTGTGGTGATATAAAATATTATCAGAAGTTGGATTATCTAAGAATGTAAGGGAGAGAATCACTCTCTTCTGCCAAGTATGTCCAAGAATCTGTTTGAAAATATAGTAAAAACCATGAACTAGAGAGTGGATCAGAAGTCAAAGGAACTTAAATGAGAAGCTTATTTTTTTCAGTAGTCAAGAGGAACTCTATGTCTTTGTATTAAGACCACCCATTTACATGACACCAAATGCAAAAGCCAAAGCAGTACCCATGGACTCATGATGAGTGCAGAATCCTGCTGGCCCAGAGGCTTCTCTTGATTGGCAGAGGTCAAGATTAAGTCTATTTGCCTAGGGTCAGAATGTATTGCCTAGGGTCAGAACGTATGTGCCCAGGATCACATCCACAGATCAGCGGGAATCAAGTGGGATTCCCCAAACTTTACATGCTCCTGGCCAAGTCCCTTACTCCAGTGCCTTTCCTACAGGCTTGTCACTCATTACTGCCTTGAGATGAACATGATTAAGTTTCCCCTCACCATCTCTTCCATTACCTGCCGTGTGTAACTAGAAATCTGAATGCGACCTGTGGCGGATTCATTTTGATATTTGGCAAATCTAATACAGTTATGTTAAGTTTAAAAATAAAATAAAATTAAAAAAAAAAAAAAGATTGAAAGAGAACCCTTACCTTATACCTAATAATAAACTAAACTCAGAGTTGATTAAAGGTTTAAATGCAAGATTTGAAACTGTAAATAAACTAGAAGAAAACATCCTGGAGAAGTTGTAAACATTGGTTTTAGTAGTGATGTTATATATGTGACACCAAAATCATAGGCAAGAAAAGCAAAAATAGAAAAATAGGACGACTTCAAACGATTAAACTGCCTCCCACAAAGAACATCAAAAACACATCTAAATAGAAGGTAAGCTGATGCTTACCAAATGGCAAGTTAGGGCGAGGGGAGGAATTGGGAGTTGGGGATTAACATATATATATAGACAGCACTATATATAAAATAGATAACCAACAAGGACCTACTACAAAACCACAGGCAACTCTGCTAGAAATTCTGTAACAACATTAATGGAAAAATAATTTGTAAAGGAATAGATATATGGATGTGTGCCTGTGCAAACTCAGTTGATTTAGATGTTCACTACTCATTGTGACCCTATGGACTGTAGCCTGCTAGGTTTCTCTGTCCATGAGATCCTCCAGGCAACAATATTGGAGAGGCTCGTCATGTCCCTCTGAGCATATCTTCCCTACCCAGGCATTGAACCCAAATCTCCTTCATTGCAGGATGATTCTTTAACAACTAAGCCAAGTTGGAAGCCCAAATATATGTATATGTAAAGGCGAGTCACTTTGATGGAAACCTGAAAAACAACATGGTAATTCAAATACCCTGGAATGAAAAAAAAAAAAAAAAGAATCCATCAAAATGTAGAACAATTAGCTCCAAAAACTGATTGGAAAATGCAGAAAGATTCCCAAACTTACTCTCAAAGAAAGATCCACAGGGAATAGGGTATGAAGAGAAAAGGATGATTCAAGTCCTGACGTGTATCCATGGGAGAGGTTTCAGAAAATGAGGGAGATTACACGTTTGGAGATATGCCCTGGGTGTGAGTGTTTCGAGCCATATATTGGACACACAAGTCATGGGGTCTGACACAGGGAAGTGAAACACCCTTAAATGGTTGCAGGGCTATGTGGACTAACAGGAGGTCTGTGGGAAGCCCGGACTCCCCCTCCAGGAGCATGTGCTCAGGGGCTTGCTCCCAATCCACAATGAAGAGGACAGATAGAGACCGAATTTGTGGATGCCTATTTTCCCAACAACTGCCCACACTTAAACACTCCCTGCTTACTTGTGTGGTCGATCTGCACTGGAGCAGGGGCTGCCATGGCCAGGCAGACAGCTGGGATGTGGGAAACAGAGGTGCATCTGGCCCAGGGCAGCATGTCGGTGGAAGTGCTCGGGTCATGCTCCTGAAGGTCACTTATAAAGGCAGCGTATTAGGAGAAGTCCTGATCTCTGATAGAGTCCAGACTGCCACAGCAGATGATTCAGTAGGTGCCAAGAGCCCAAGAGGGCCTCACCTGCCCAATAGCACCCCTCTTCAACAGGGCAGGGAAAGCAGAAACTGGGGGAAGTGATCAGCTGTGAGGAACCAAGAGGTCTCAGACCAGAAGGTATGTTTAAGCAGGGCAGGAAACGCTACTGATGGTTATGGTACAGATGGCATGTTGGAGGTAGCCTGGATCTCTGTAAGCAGCCAGCCTGAAGATTTGCTCCTTTTGTTATTTTTCTAACCAGAACATGCTCCTCTTGTCCCTCTGTGGCAAGGGTTGCAGTGCTGGGAGAGGGGAGCGTGCATACCTGAGGTAACACAGGCAGATTTGGCCTGATATTCAGGGCTTCTGCTCCAGAAACTTGGCATCCCACCCTGCCCCCAATAAGACAGTGAAAGCCACTGAGGAAAAGGAAGTCTCTTCCGTACATCTGGCTTCAGACGTGGTACCACTGAACTTTCAAGCCATAGGTACTGGCACACCCTAAGGAAAGTTGTGACTTTTAGTCCATCAAATCCAGCCCTACCCCCACCTCACCCCAGGGTGACTATGGTACACACTATACAGTGATGCTCCCCCACAAGATCACCCATTCAAGACCAACATAGATAATTGATGCATTTAATTCAGACAGGCAGAGACAAATGGGAAGACAAGAGTACTGGTCTCCACTGAAAGACTGAGAGGAAGTCAGTTCAGTTTCTCAGTCGTGTCTGATTCTTTGCAACACCATGAACCGCAGCACACCAGGCCTCCCTGTCCATCATCAACTCGCGAAGTTCACCCAAACCCATGTCAATTGAGTTGGTGATGCTATCTAATCATCTCTTACTCTGTCGTCCCCTTCTCCTCCAGCCCTCAATATTTCCCAGCATCAGGGTCTTAACAATGTGTCAGCTCTTTGCATCAGGTGGCCAAAATATTGGAGTTTCAGTTTCAACATCAGTCTTTCCAATGAACACTCAGGACTGATATCCTTTAGGATGGACTGGTTGGATCTCCTTGCAGTCCTAGGCACTCTCAAGAATCTTCTCCAACACCACAGTTCAAAAGCATCTATTCTTTGGCGCTCAGCTTTCTTATAGTCCAACTCTCAATCCATACCTGACCACTGGAAAAACCATAGCCTTGACTAGACAGACCTTTGATGCCAAAGTAATGTCTCTGCTTTTTATTTTTTATTTTTAATATAAATTTATTTATTTTAATGGGAGGTTAATTACTTTACATTTGGTATTGGTTTTGCCATATATCCACATGAACCTGCTTCAGGTGTACATGTGTTCCCCATCCTGTACCTCCCTTCTACCTCCCTCCCCATACCATCCCTCTGGGTCATCCCAGTGCACCAGCCCCAAGCATCCTGTATTATGCATCGAACCTGGACTAGCAATTCGTTTAATATATGATATTATTCATGTTTCAATGCCCTTCTCCCTAATCACCCCACCCTCTCCCACACAATCATTGCTTTTTTATATGCTGTCGAGGTTAGTCGTAACTCTACTTCCAAGGTGTAAGCTCCCTTTAATTTCATGGCTGCAGTCACCATTCTGCAGTGATTTTGGAGCCCAGAAAAATAAACTCAGCCACTGTTTCCACTATTTCCCCATATACTTCCCATGAAGTGATGGGACCAGATGCCATGGTCTTCGCTTTCTGAATGTTGAGCTTTAAGCCAACTTTTTCACTCTCTTCTTTTACTTTCATCAAGAGGCTCTTCAGTTCTTCTTCACTTTCTGACATAACGGTGGTGTCATCTGCATATTTGAGCTTAAAGATATTTCTCCCGACAATCTTGATCCCAGCTTGTGCTTCCTCCAGCCCAGCGTTTCCATTATGCACTCTGCATATAAATTAAATAAGCAGAGTGACAATATACAGCCTTGATGTACTCTTTTTCCTACTTGGAACCAGTCTGTTGTTCCATGTCCAGTTCTAACTGTTGCTTCCTGACCTGCATAGAGGTTTCTCAAGAGGCAGGTCAGGTGGTCTGGTATTCCCATCTCTTTCAAAATTTTTCAGTTTCTGTGATCTACACAGTCAAAGGCTTTGGCATAGTCAATAAAACAGAAATAGATATTTTTTATGAAAACCTCTTGCTTTTTCCATGATCCAGCGGATGTTGGCAATTTGATTTCTGATTACTCTGCCTTTTCTATAACCAGCTTGAACATCTGGAGGTACATGATTCACATATTGCTGAAGCCTTTTTTGGAGATTTATAAGAATTGCTTGACTGGCATGTGAGATGAGTGATATTGTGTGGTAGTTTGAGCATGCTTTGGCGGTGCCTTTCTTGGGGATTGGAGTGAAACCTGACCTTTTCCAGTCTTGTGGCCACTGCTGAGTTGTCCAAATTAGCTGGCATATTGAGTGCAGCACTTTCACTGCATCATCTTTCAGGATTTGAAATAGCTCAACTGGAACGCCATCACCTCCACTAGCTTTGTTCGTAGTGATGCTTTCTAAGGCCCGCTGGACTTCACATTCCTGGATGTCTGGGCATAGGTGCGTGATCACAACATCATGATTATCTGGGTCATGTAGATTATTTTTTCTATAGTTCTTCTCGGTATTCTTAGCACTTCTTAATATCTTCTGCTTCTGTTAGGTCCATGCCATTTCGGTCCTTTATCGAGCCCATCTTTGCATGAAATGTTCCCTTGGTATCTGGAATTTTCCTAAATAGATATCTAGTCTTTTCCATTCCGTTGTTTTCCTCTACTTCTTTGCATTGATCACTGAGGAAGGCTTTCTTATCTCTTCTTGCTATTCTTTGCAACTCTGCATTCAGATGCTTATATCTTTCCTTTTTCCCTGTGCTTTCTGCTTCTCTTCTTTTCACAACTATTTGTAAGGCCTCCCCAAACAGCCCTTTTGCTTTTTCGCATTTCTTTTCCATGGGGATGGTCTTGATTCCTGTCTCCTGTACAATGTCACGAAGCTCCGTCCATAGTTCATCAGGCACACTGTCAGGTCTAATCCCTTAAATCTATTTCTAACTTCCACTGTATAATCATAAGGAATTGGATTTACATCATACCTGAATGGTCTAGTGGTTTCCCCTACTTTCTTCAATTTAAATCTGAATTTGGTAATAAGGAGCTCATGATCTGTGCCAGAGTCAGCTCCCAGTCTTGTTTTGCTGACTGTATAGACCTTCTCCATCTTTGGCTGCAAGTGATATAATCAATCTGATTTCAGTGTTGACCATCTGGTGATGTCCTTGTGTAGAGTCTTTTCTTGTGTTGTTGGAAGAGGGTGTTTGCTATGACCAGTGTGTTCTCTTTGCAAAACTCTATTAGCCTTTGCCCTGCTTCATTCCATACTCCAGAGCCAAATTCTCCTGTTACTCCATGTGTTTCTTGACTTCCTACTTTTGCATTCTAGTCCACTATAACGTAAAGGACACCTTTTTTGGGTGTTAGTTCTAAAAGGTCTTGTCGGTCTTCATAGAACCATTCAACCTCAGGTTCTTCATCATTACTTGTTGGTGCATAGACTTGGATTACTGTGATATTGAATGGTTTGCCTTGGAAACGAACAGAGATCATTCTATAGTTTTTGAGATTGCATCCAGCTACTGCATTGTGGAATCTTTTGTTGACCTGATGGCTAATCCATTTGTTCTGAGGGATTTCTGCCCACTGTAGTAGATATAATGGTCATCTGAGTTAAATTCACCCATGCCAGTCCATTTTAGTTCATTGATTCCTAGAATGTTGACGTTTACTCTTGCCATCTCCTGTTTGACCACTTCCAATTTGCCTTGATTCATGGACTTAACTTTCCATATTCCTATGCTGTATTGCTCTTTCTAGCACTGGGCCTTTCTTCTGTCACCAGTCAGATCTACAAATGAGTATTGTTTTTGCTTTGGCTCAATCCCTTCATTCTTTCTGGAGTTATTTCTCCACTGATCTCCAGTAGCATATTGGGCACCTACTAACCTGGGGAGCTCCTCTTTCAGTATCCTATCATTTTGCCATTTCATACTGCTCATGCAGATCTCAAGGCAAGAATACTGAAGTGGTTTGCCCTTCCCTTCCCAGTGGACCACATACTGTCAGACTTCTTCACCATGACCCAACCAACGTGGGAGGCCCCACAGGGCCGGGCTTTGTCTCATTGAGTTAGATAAGGCTGTGGCTCTAGTGTGATTCGATTGAATAGATTTCTGTGATTCTTGTTTCAGTGTGTCTGCCCTTTGATGCCGTCTTGCAACACCTACCATCTTACGTGGGTTTCTCCTTACCTTGGACATGGGGTATCTCTTCAAGGCTGCTCCAGCAAAGCGCAGCCACTGCTCCTCACCTTGGACGAGGTATATCTCCTCACTGCCACCACTCCTAACATTGAACGTGGAGTAGCTCCTCGAGTCCCTCCTGTGCCCATGCAACCAGCACTCCATGGACGTGTGGTATCAGTCCTGATTATTCACTAGAAGGACTGACAATGAAGCTGCAACTCCAGTACTTTGTCCACCTGATGCAAAGAACTGTCTCATTGGGAAAGATCCTGATGCTAGGAAGAAATGAAGGCCAAGGAGAAGGGGATGAGAGAGGATGAGATGTTTGAATGGCATCGGGGATTCCATGGGATTTGAGTTTCAGCAAGCTCTGGGATTTGGTGATGGACAAGGAATCCTGGTGTGCTGTAGTCCATGGGGTTTCACACAATCGGACACAACTGAACAATTGAAATGCACTGATTGCAATAGGGAGAATTCTTTGAGCACAAGTTCTTAAAATGTCTTAAAATGGAACAGAAAAAGATATTTTGTTAACATGGAAGATAAGGAGGGTGCACAGCAACTATGTGTGTGTGTGTAAGTTTGTGTATATGTGCGTGTGTGTGTGTGTGTATGTGTCTGTGTGAGTGAGATGGGAAAGATGTGGGATGGATGAACAGACAGCATGATGGAGCAGTTTGGCAAGAAGTGTTTCTTTCTGTAGTGAGCTGATTCTTAGAAGGAGCTGTTAAAGGAGTCAGAAATGTCTGACTCTTAGCGCTTGCTCTAGCGTGGGGGAAAGCTGAAGTTCAGAGGAGAGAAGCATGGCTAAAATTTAGCCAAGCCTAGTCAGTGGGTATGTTATGGATGGCTGTGAGCACTTGGCCAGTCTCTGCTGTTGTTTAAGAGAGGCCAAGTCAGCCCTTCCACCGTATGGTTGTTATCAAAATTGCAAATCCATGTGCTTGATGCAGAATGAGGCCCATGAAAACGAAATGTTAGAGTTGGAACAGGAAAAGGCTTTTTACAGATCCATACAACGATATGCGTGGCTCTTGCCCTAAGAACTCAAAGTTACTGAAGGTTTTCAGTTAAGTACATTTAAAATAAGTTTCAGAGAGAGTTGTGGTAAGTTGTTACAGAATTCTTGCTGTCACATCCTTTGTGCTTAAAGTTAGGTCATGGTCAGGTAATAATGTTCCTATATATCTCTACCAGATGAATGTTGTTTTTTATCATTCTTGCCCTGTCAAGAGAGGGCAAAGTCTCAAGGCAGAACTTTCACCTTGAAATGTCCCATCTTGGATAAGCAGAAACAGATCTCATTTGGCAGCTCCTTCAGGGCAAGGTTCCCACATTATGCCCAGCTCTCATCCTTGATGGAGCCAAGCACACAACCCAACAGGTCCTGACTCCTCAGGCTGTCCAAGTGAGGAGACCAGTTCTCAGAGACTGAGGCCCAGAAAGATGGCCACTGATTGTAGGTTGCAGAGACAAGGATGGGGGAGAGGTTCACCGCTCCTCAAGGCCTCGGCCAAGGCTACTAGAGGGCCTTAGTGAGGGCTCTGGAACACTACAGGATGTCATCGCTAGTCTTTACCCTGGAACCTGCAGCTCACCCACTGGCCCAAGGCTGGGTGATCTCCAGGCCCTCCAAAAGAATGCCTGAATCTGCCTCTTCTCTCACTTTCCAGCTGATGACCACCACACCATCCTTACTTAATCACTTCCCCAAGACTACCTTCTTGAGCGTAACTGGGGGCAGGGCCCACTGTGATGCTGATCAATAGCTGAGCAGGACAATGAATGGTCACTCATTGACAGTTGGCTTCTTGTGAAGGGGCCATCTGAGGCACCAAGAAAGGCTGAGCTACACCTGTTGCCTAGGAACAGGGTGGGTTGAAATGAAGCACATCAATGGTTAGCTCCATAGGGCTGTGCTCACTCTGCTCTGTTACATTGTGAATAGAATAAGAATCACTGTGAGATTAAGGTTTGTCAAAGTAGTTCTCAAGGTGGGCTAGCTTTGCCATTATTTATGGCTTTGAAATATTAGCTATAATATGTGTGGCACATGCAACCATGTTGCAGCTGTTGGAGGGGCATATAGATAAGCACTGCTGACTGGCATGCCTGGGAATATGATGAAAAGAATGATGTACAAAAGTTAAACAAGCATGTGAAAGAAAAATCTGAGGTGGGAAAGGAGTCAGTCAAAAAGATTAAAGCAGGAGGAGGAGCTAAGATGGCGGAGGAATAGGAAGGGGAGAACACTTTCTCCCCCTCAAATTTATCAAAAGAACATTTAAACGATGAGTAAATTCCACAAAACATCTTCTGAATGTTGGCAGAGGATGTTAGGCACCCAGAAAAGCAACCCAAGTCTTCTAAAGTAGGTAGGAAAAAATATAAAAGACAAAGAAAGAGACAAAAGAGGGATGGATGAACTTCCGTCCCTGGAAGGGAGTCTTAAAAAGAGAGAAGTTTCCAAACACCAGGAAACCTTCTCACTGCCGAATCTGTGCCGAGCCTTGGAAGCACAGAGGGCAACATAACAGGGAGGAAAAATAAATAAACAATTAAAACCTGCACATTGTGAGCCCTACGGTTACTGCCCCAGTGAAGAAGCATCGCAGAGGCCTGCATCTGCCATTAGCAAGTGGGGGCTGGGCAGGGAGGCATGGGGCGGACTGCATCACAAGGATTTGGCCTGAATACCCCGAGCGCTATCTGAGCGAAATAATTTGGGCTAGCAAACCAGACTGTGGGATATCTACACCGCGAAAAGCCAGCCCTAACCTAAGACACTGCCAGGCCCATGCACGGAACAAAGGACTGAACAGAGATAGCAGGCGGCAGACCATCCCCCTCCAGTGATAGGCAGCCAGAGCTGGAAGGGGACAATCGCAGCCCCAGAGAGACATTATCTATAAAACCGTAAGCAGGCTTCTTTGCTAACTAAAATTTCTTGGGGGTCTGGACAGTCAACATTTGCCTGAGAAGGTGCGCCGGTGCACACCTAGATAACCGAGCGGCGGGGAGGCGATAAGTCGCAGCAATCGCACGCGCCAAACACCTCATCACCTGAGCTGCTGGGATTTGGGAAGGGCACAAAACGCAGGCCCTACCGAGAGTCTGCGCCTCTGAGGACTACCCGAGTGCCTGAACCTGAATGGCTTGGACCTGGAAGTGCAGGCAGCCCAGGGCTGGCCACGGATGGGTCCTGGCGGAGCAACCTAGAGCCTGAGCAGAGTGGGCAGGGAGGCTACATGCGCTGTGAATGGGGGGCACACCCAGTGTGGCTGAGGCACTGCGAGCACACGCCAGTGTTATTTGTTTGCAGCATCCCTCCCTACCTCCCCTCAGCGCGACTGAATAAGTGAGCCTAAAAATAAAGTGTCCTCCACCGTCCCCTTTGTATCAGAGCGGAAACCAGACACTGAAGAGACCGGCAAACAGAAGAAGCTATAACAGAGGGAACTGCCTTGGAAGCTACAGGCAATAGATTAAAACCCTGTGGTTAGTACCAACTATATAGGAAGGGGCCTATAGATCTTGAGAAATATATGTCGGACCAAGGAACTAGCCAAAAATGAACTGAACCTGCAATACTCACAACAAAACCAGAGAAAGTCCTATATGTATTTTTATTATTTTTACGATCATTCTTTCTTTCCTTTTTTTTATTATTATTTTTTTAATTTTAAGTCCCCTATTATTCCTTTAATTTTCACTTTGATAACCATTTACTTTGAAAAAAAAAAAAAAAAGACACTTTTTTTAAAATCAAATTTCATATATATATATTTTATCTTTTTTTCCTTCTTTTCTTTAACATTGTATTTTTGAAATTCCAAACTCTACTGTAGGTTTTTAATTTTAGCTTTTTGGTATTTGTTATCAATTTTGTACCTATAGTTTTTTTTTATAACTTTTGTGACCCATTTTTATTTTCTCTTTTTCTTGTTCTCTGTTTCTTTTTCTTCTTCTTTTAAATATCATTATATATCTGAAATTCCAAACTCTACTCTAGATTTTTAATTTATACTTTTTGGTATTTGTTATCAATTTTGTACCTGTATTTTCTTTATAATTCATGCGACTTTGTTCTTGTTTTTTTTTTTTTTTTTTTTCCCACCCTCTCTTTTTTTTTTCTTCTTTTTTAACATTGTATTTTTGAAATTCCAAACTCTACTCTAGATTTTTAACTTTTGATTTTTGATATTAGTTATCAATTTTGTACCTATATTTCCTTTATAATTTTCACATCTTTGTTTATGTTTGTTCCGTTTTTCTCTCCTTCTTTTCCTTCTTCTTTTCTTTAACATCGTATTTTTGAAATTTAAACTCTACTCTACATTTTTAATTTTTGTTTTTATTTATTTGTTACCAATTTTGTACCTTTAAGAACCCAATCTTCAGTACCCATTTATCACTAGGGAGCGAGATTACTTGCTTAACTGCTCTCTCTCCCTTTGGACACTCCTTTTTCTCCACCAGGTCCGCTGTGTCTCCTCCCTAACCCCTCTACACTCTACCCAACTCTGTGAATTTCTGTGTATTCCATATGGTGGAGAACACTTAAGGAACTGATTACTGGCTGGATCTGTCTCCCTCCTTTTCACTCCCCCCTTCTATCCTCCTGGCCACCTCTGTCAACATCCTCCTTCTTCTCTTCTCCGTATAATTCCGTGAACAACTCTGAGTGGACCAGTTGATGAGTGCACATAAGGAAGAGATTACTGGATAGCCCACTCTCTCCTCTTTTGATTTCACCTCATCTCATTCGGGTCATCTCTAACTCCCTCCTCCCTCTTCTTTTCTCCATATAATGCTGTGAACCTCTCTGCGTGACCCTCACGGTAGAGACACTTTTCATCTTTAACGTAGATGTTTTATCAATGGTGCTGTATAGAAGGAGAAGCTATGAAACTACTGTAAAAATAAGACCGATAACTGGAAGCAGGAAGCTTAAGTTCAAACCCTGACTCCAGGGAGCTCCTGACTCCAAGGGACATTAATTGACAGGAGCTCATCAAATGCCTCCATACCTGCACTGAAACCAAGCACCACACAAGGGCCAACAAGTTTCAGGGCAAGAGATACCAAGCAAACTCTCCAGCAACAAGGAACACAGCCCTGAGCTCCAAGATACAGGCAGCCCAAAGTCACCGCAAAACCATAGACATCCCATAACTCATTACTGGACATTTCATTGCACTCCAGAGAGAAGAAATACAGCTCCACCCACCAGAACTCCGACACAAGATTCCCTAACCAGGAAACCTTGACAAGCCACCTGTACAAACCCAAAAAGAGCGAGGAAACATGAAAATAAAGAGAACTTCACAAACTGCCAGAATACAGAAATGACCCCCCAAACTCAGAAATGTAAACAAGATGAAGAGACAGACGAATACCCAGCAGATAAAGGAGCACGATAAATGCCAACCAAACCAAACAAAAGAGGAAGAGATAGGGAATCTACCTGATAAAGAATTCCAAATAATGATAGTGAAATTGATCCAAAATCTTGAAATCAAAATGGAATCACAGATAAATAGCCTGGAGACAAAGATTGAGAAGATGCAAGAAAGGTTTAACAAGGACCTAGAAGAAATAAAAGAGTCAATATATAATGAAAATGCAGTAAATGAAAATATAAACACTCTGGAGGCAACAAATAGTAGAATAACAGAGGCAGAAGATAGCATTAGCGAATTCGAAGATAGAATGGTAGAAATAAAAGAATCCGAGAGGATAAAAGAAAAACGAATTAAAAGAAATGAAGACAATGTCAGAGACGTCCTAGACAATAGTAAACACTACAACATTCGAATCATAGGGGTCCCAGAAGAAGAAGACTAAACGAAAGACCATGAGAAAATACTTGAAGAGATAATAGTTGAAAACTTCCCTAAAATGGGGAAGGAAATAATCACCCATGTCCACGAAAACCAGAGAATCCTAAACAGGATAAACCCAAGGCAAAACCCCCCAAGACACATATTAATCAAATTAACAAAGATCAAACACAAAGAACAAATATGAAAAGCAGCAAGGGAAAAACAACAAATAACACACAAGGGAATTCCCATAAGGATAACAGCTGATCTTTCAATAGAAACTCTTCAAGCCAGGAGGGAATGGCAAGACATACTTAAAATGATGAAAGAAATTAACCTACAGCCCAGATTATTGTACCCAGCAAGGATCTCATTCAAATATGAAGGAGAAATCAAACGCTTTTCAGACAAGCAAAAGCTGAGAGAATTCAGCACCACCAAACCAGCTCTCCAACAAATACTAAAGGATACTCTCTAGACAGGAAACACAAAAACGGTGTATAAAATCGAACCCAAAACAATAAAATAAATGGCAACAGGATCATACTTATCAGTAATTACCTTAAACGTAAATGGGTTGAATGCCCCAACCAAAAGACAAAGGCTTGCTGAATGGATACAAAAACAAGACCCCTACATATGTTGTCTACAAGAGACCCACCTCAAAACAGGGGACACATACAGACTGAAAGTGAAGGGCTGGAAAAAGTTTTTCCATGCAAATAGGGACCAAAAGAAAGCAGGAGTAGCAATACTTATATCAGATAAAATAGACTTTAAAACAAAGGCTGTGAAAAGAGACAAAGATGGTCACTACATAATGATCAAAAGATCAATCTAAGAAGAAGATATAACAATTATAAATATATATGCACCCAACACGTAAGTGTCGCAATATGTAAGACAAATGCTAACAAGTATGAAAAGAGAAATTAACAATAACACAATAATAGTGGGAGACTTTAATACCCCACTCAAACATATGGATAGATCAACTAAACAGAAAATTAACAAGGAAACACAAACTTTAAACGATGCAATAGACCAGTTAGACCTAATTGATATCTACAGGACATTTCATTCCAAAACAATGAAATTCACCTTTTTCTCAAGCACACATGGAACCTTCGCCAGGATAGATCACATCCTGGGCCATAAATCTAGCCTTGGTTACTTCAAAAAATTTGAAATCATTCCAAGCTTCTTTTCTGACCACAATGCAGTAAGATTAGATCTCAATTACAGGAGAAAAACTATTAAAAATTCCAACATATGGAGGCTGAACAACACGCTGCTGAATAACCAGCACATCACAGAAGAAATCAAAAAAGAAATCAAAATTTGCATAGAAACTAATGACAATGAAAACACAACAACCCAAAACCTATGGGACACTTTAAAAGCAGTCCTAAGGGGAAAGTTCATAGCAATACAGTCATACCTCAAGAAAAAAGAAAAAAGTTAAATAAATAACCTAACCCTGCACCTAAAGCAACTAGAAAAGGAAGAACTGAAGAACCCCAGGGTTAGTAGAAGGAAAGAAATCTTAAAAATTAGGGCAGAAATAAATGCAAAAAAAAAAAAAAAGAGACGATAGCAAAAATCAACAAAGCCTCAAGCTCGTTCTTTGAAAGGATAAATAAAATTGACAAAGCATTAGCCAGACTCATCAAGAAACAAAGGGAGAAAAATCAAATCAATAAAATTAGAAATGAAAATGGAGAGATCACAACAGACAACACAGAAATACAAAGGATCATAAGAGAGTACTATCAACAATTATATACCAATAAAATGGACAACGTGGAAGAAATGGAAAAATTCTTAGAAAAGTACAACTTTCCAAAACTGGACTAGGAATAAATAGAAAATCTTAACAGACCCATAGCAAGCATGGAAATTGAAACTGTAATCAAATATCTTCCAGCAAACAAAAGCCCAGTTCCAGACGGCTTCACAGCTGAATTCTACCAAAAATTTAGAGAAGAGCTAACACCTATCCTGCTCAAACTCTTCCAGAAAATTGCAGAGGAAGGTAATCTTCCAAACTCATTCTATGAGGCCACCATCACCCTAATACCAAAACCTGACAAAGATCCCACAAAAGAAGAAAACTACAGGCCAATATCACTGATGAACATAGATGCAAAAATCCTTAACAAAATTCTAGCAATCAGAATCCAACAACACATTTAAAAAGATCATACACCAGGACCAAGTGGGCTTTATCCCAGGGATGCAAGGATTCTTCAATATCCACAAATCAATCAATGTAATACACCACATTATCAACCTGAAAAATAAACACCATATGATTATCTCAATAGATGCAGAGAAAGCCTTTGACAAAATTCCACATCCATTTAAGATAAAAACTCTCCAGAAAGCAGGAATAGAAGGAACATGCCTCACCATAATAAAAGCTATATATGACAAACCCACAGCAAACATTATCCTCAGTGGTGAAAAATTGAAAGCATTTCCTCTAAAGTCAGGAACAAAACAAGGCTGCCCACTTTCACCATTACTATTCAACACAGTTTTGGAAGTTTTTGCTTCAGCAATCAGAGCAGAAAAAGAAATAAAAGGAATCCAAATTGGAAAAGAAGAAGTAAAACTCTCACTGTTTGCAGATGACATGATCCTCTACATAGAAAACCCTAAAGACTCCACCAGAAAATTACTAGAACTAATCAGTGATTAGAGTAAAGTTGCAGGATATAAAATCAACACACAGAAATCCCTTGCATTCCAATACACTAATAATGAGAAAACAGAAAGAGAAATTAAGGAAACAATTCCATTCACCATTGCAACAGAAAGAATAAAATACTTAGGACTATATTTACCGAGAGAAACTAAAGACCTATACATAGAAAACTATAAAACACTAGTGAAAGAAATCAAAGAGGACACTAATAGATGGAGAAATATACCATGTTCATGGATTGGAAGAATCAATATAGTGAAAAAGAGTATACTACCCAAAGCAATTTATAGATTCAATGCAATCCCCATCAAGCTACCAACGGTATTCTTCACAGAGCTAGAACAAATAATTTCACAATTTGTATGGAAATACAATAAACCTCGAATAGCCAAAGCTATCTTGAGAAAGAAGAAGGGAACTGGAGGAATCAACCTACCTGACTTCAGGCTCTATTACAAAGCCACGGTTACCAAGACAGTATGGTACTGGCACAAAGACAAAAATACTGATCAATGGAACAAAATAGAAAGCCCAGAGATAAATCCACGCACATAGGGACATCTTATCTTTGACAAAGGAGGTAAAAATATACAATGGATTAAACAAAATCTCTTTGACAAGTGGTGCTGGGAAAACTGGTCAACCACTTGTAAAAGAATGAAACTAGAACACTTTCTAACACCATACACAAAAATAAACTCAAAATGGATTAAAGATCTGAATGTAAGATCAGAAACTATAAAACTCCTAGAGGAGAACATAGGCAAAACACTCTCCAACATTCATCACAGCAGGATCCTCTATGACCCACCTCCCAGAAAATTGGAAATAAAAGCAAAAATAAACAAATGGGACCTAATTAAACTTAAAAGCTTCTGCACAACAAAGGAAACTATTAGCAAGGTGAAAAGGCAGCTTTCAGAATGGGAGAATATAATAGCAAATGAAGCAACTGACAAACAACTAATCTTGAGAATATACAAGCAACTCATAGAGCTCAATTCCAGAAAAATAAAGGACCCAATCAAAAACTGGGCCAAAGAACTAAATAGACATTTCTCCAAAGAAGACATAGAGATGGCTAACAAATACATGAAAAGATGCTCAACATCACTCATTATCAGAAAAATGCAAATCAAAATCATATGAGGTAGCATTTCACGCCAGTCAGAATGGCTGCTATCCAAAGTCTACAAGCAATAAATGCTGGAGAGGGTGTGGAGAAAAGGGAACCCTCTTACACTGTTGGTGGGAATGCAAACTAGTACAGCCACTATGGAGAACAGTGTGGAGATTCCTTAAAAAACTGGAAATAGAACAGCCTTATGATCCAGCAATCCCACTGCTGGACACACACATGGAGGAAACCAGAAAGGAAAGAGACACGTGTACCCCAATATTCATCACAGCACTGTTTATAAAAGCCAGGACATGGAAGCAACCTAGATGCCCATCAGCAGATGAATGGATAAGAAAGCTGTGTTACATATACACAATGGAGTATTACTCAGCCATTACAAAGAATACATTTGAATCAGTTCTAATGAGGTGGATGAAACTGGAGCCTATTATACAGAGTGAAGTAAGCTAGAAAGAAAAACACCAAAACTGTATACTAACGCATATATATGGAATTTAGAAATATGGTAACAATAACCGTGCGTAAGAGACAGCAAAAGAGACACTGATGTATAGAACAGTGTTATGGACTCTGTGGGAGAGGGAGAGGGTGGGGAGATTTGGGAGAATGGCATTGAAACATGTATAATATCATGTATGTAACGAGTCACCAGTCCAGGTTCAATGCACAATACTGGATGCTAGGGGCTGATGCACTGGGACGACCCAAAGGGAGGGTATGGGGAGGGAGGAGGGAGGAGGTTTCAGGATGGGGAACACAGGTATACCTGTGGCTCATTCATTTCGATATTTGGCAAAACTAATACAGTATTGTAAAGTTTAAAAATAAAATAAAATTAAAAAAAAATTAACTAGGGAGCTGCAGTCCAGATAAAAGATACCATAGCATTGACTTAAAATCTGAACTCAACCCTTTTGATGCTGATGGTGAAATTCTGTATTAATTGTTTCTAAAATGCTTTCTGAAAACAAACGGGATTCCCCTGGTAGAGACTCTGCCTTATATATCTCCATATTTGATTGACTACTCCTTAAAACTATTCAAATACTTCAAAACTAAAGTTAACACCAAATTAAATATTCGATACTCTTCTTGTTAAACCACAAAAACTTGATTAACTTGGACTAACAAAAGAGTTTATTAGGGAAGAATGTTTTATGACTGTAGTCATTTAGAAATTCTACGGGATGGTGATAAATATAAGACCAGCTTTTACACAGTCTTATATTAATATTTTATCAAAAGTCTCTGTCCTGACTTCTCTGGCTGTCCAGTGGTTAGGACTCCATGCTTTCACTAGAAGCGGAACCGGTTCAATCCCTGTTCAGGGAACTGAGATTCCACAATCTGCATGGTGCCCCACACCCAAAAATGTTATCTGTGTGTCGTGATCCTGTTAGTCATCTGCACCAGGATTGGACCACCTCCACTGCCCTGACCTTGGGAACACACTGCTCCCACAAATTTCTTAAGATAACAGTGGCCAACTTGATATTTGGACTGATCCCTGCAAACATTATTTTAATCTTTGGGAGTGCTAATTGTGGGTTTTAGTTGTATCAGCATTTTATGCCTCCTGAGCAACTTTAGCTGACAGCATAGGTGAGTGATGCAACAAAGCCCATTAAGATGTAAAAGGCCAGGAGGTGATGTCTGCCTGCCTAATTCAGGGGAAGTCGGACATTCACCATCCCCATGTGAAGCCCTCTTCTCATCTGGGTTGTGGCAATCTAGACCTTAATGTCACTCCACACCCCAAACAATGGCAGTAACACTGCACCAAAACTCCTTGCCGCTGAGATCAATGGTTAAGCAGGGTTATTCACCTTCAGTGCAGACTCCTGACCCAGTCAGGCCTCTACTCTCTGGCTAACTGGGACCTGAGGGTCTGTTCCCGCAACTCTTGGGACCCCATATCCCTCCCCATTCAGGTGCCCGCCTCTTTTCTTCCTTCACTCCCATCCCATCAGAAAATTCACACACATGCAAATATCATCTTTTCACCATTTGATGTGTATTTTAATCACAGCCTTCAGTTTACTATGTTAGTGTGAGAGTCAGTCTTTTCCTGGTTGGCCATTTCGAAGAAAGCAGACCTCTGGAGACACAGTTGTAAACTGTCTGACCTTTTCTATTCAGTTACTCTCTGCCCAGCTTGTACATCTCCAGGGTCTCTCTTTCTGGGGTGGATGAGCTTGCCTTCTCTTTTGATTCTGCCTCCTTCTTTGACTCTGCCTCATATTTTGGTACCCTTTTCGGCTTTGATTCAGTTTCTTACATGCACAGCAGCAGAAAAAACAGTTTGGTTTTCTTGTTTTCTTTACCTTCATCGACAGAGTGGCATATGATCGGATTTTCTTTCTCAAGGTTCCTTTTAGAAGTCTTCTGACCCTCATCGTCATATTCCGTGCCTTGAAAGACAAGAGAAGGGTATTAGTTTTGAGGAAAGGGAATAACATCTTAGTTGGGAGGGAGACTTCATGAAAAGGAATATGGGCTGATGAGGGCTTCTGGTAGGCAAGGGCAGTGTAGAGGTCTTGGGCAGCAAAGTCAATTGAAAACGTGGGGAGCACAGATGGAATCATCTTATCTTCCAATTCCCTCTGTATCTCTGTGGACAAAGGGTCTTCTTTCGTCCTTTCACCCCTGAAGCACACCGCATTGGAATTCTTCTTGGCTGCCGTGGCTTCCTGGTTACCTTATGATGATAGCAGGAAATGGCCTAACCCAGAATCTCTGCCTCTCATCTCCCTATATATACCTTCTCAGGACAATGAGGAGTCACACCCTTCAATCTGATTGGTCAGCTGGGCACTCCCCCAGCCAATGGTGGCTTTGGGGATCTTAGACATCACAATGTACCACTGTGCCCATCAACATGGGTTAGTGGGTGCTGAGGGAGGCCATGATGCAACTTTTTCACCCCTGACACCTCTGTGTGTCTGATTCTGGGGAGTGGTGATTCAGGGACATGGTGTTTCTTCTCATGACCCTCAGACTTTCCTTCAGTGCCCTTTATTCTTTGACTTATATGTTCCCCTTCAACACTCCTGCCTCCTCCATCCTTGTATGAACCTCTACCAAACACTTTTCACTCCAAATCTGTTCCTCAGAGTTGTCTAGTCATTTCGTCTTTCACCCACTCTCTTCCTAGTGGGAGTTCTTGAGGGGCTTAAGGAACTTAAGAGCAAGCACTTAACATGGAAAAAGGTACCTAAGAACAGCTTGGATGTTTTTCCTACTTCACTGAGCTTTAGAGACCCCAAGACTTGGTGAATCCTCAGTCTGTTGTCCAGAGGTCTATACACCGTCTCCATAAAATTACACATCAGAGCCAAAAAGTCATAAATGTCTCCTCCACTAATATTGTTGTGGACACTTGAACTCTCATATTGAGTAGGGAAACTCAACTTGCCCCATCTACCAGAAATACATTCCCGATTAAAAAAAAAAATAGTAATTTACCCAAAGGTAAGTGTCAGATGACCAATGCATCACTGTCTCTTGACTGAATCACTTCCCCAGTGGTCCCTCATTGACAGTTATCATCAGGTAGGGCCCAATGTGCAGCTACAGTATACTAGTACACCCACTTAACAGATGAGGAAGCTAAGGTAACAGGTAGTAAAATCGTAGTGACAAGATTTATGCACAGAACCTGTTGACCTTTTTAGTCCTCTGACTGAGCATGAGACTCAGCCAAGTGACAGTGTCCCTGCTGCTCCAGGGCCCTGGCAGGCAACTTGAACTGAGGTCACCGGGTGCAAACCACAGGGAGTGAGGGGGATAGAACACATGGAGAGGTCATGATCTAGCCCAGGAGGAGCTGCCACTCACAATAGGAGGGTGTGCAGCCCAGGTGCCAGGCCTTTTGATTTGTCCAGAATGGCCAAAAAAGCTGAAGTTCAGTAAGAGATCTCCTGGTTTTTGAATGTTAGCTCCTTATTTTATAAAGGCACTCTCTATGCCAAACGACTACCTTTGCCACTCACTCAGAGCCTACAGGTGGCCCTCTCCTATCTCCACAGCACTGGCTCCACACAGTGTGCCCCTTGCCAGGAGTTTGCTCTCAGACGCTGATCTTCTGTCTGCCAGTGCTCCCGCCTGGGCTCAATGAGTCTGCTCAGCTTCATGAACTCATGCTGTTAAAGAATGGAGACAGACTCAGGGAACACGCACGCTTCCATGTCTCCTCTTGTGGTTTACTCAGCTCAGTTTGCACTGCATCTCCGTGATTTCCCACATCCTCTCTGTAGCAATCGGTATCCTCTTGGCCAAAGTTCTCCCGAGGCATTGCACTGTGTCTGGCTATATCCTTTCTTCCTTTCACCTGGTCCATTTTTCCTCTCTCCCAGTTACACAGTCAGCCTCTTGGGAAAAATCCAGTTCAGTTCAGTTCAGTCACAAATCCAGTTCAGTTCAGTTGTGCCCGGATTTTTGTGACCCCATGGACCGCAGAATGCCAGGCTTTCCTGTCCACCACCAACTCCCACAGTTTACCCAAAATCATGTCCACTGAGCCGGTCTTGCCATCCAACCATCTCATCCTCTGTCTTCCCTTTCTCCTTCTGCCTTCAATCTTTCCCATCATCAGGGTCTTTTCAAATGAGTCAACCCTTTGCATCATGTGGCCAAAGTATTGGAGTTTCAGCTTCAACATCAGTCCTTTCAATGAACATTCAGGACTGATATCCTTTAGGATGGACTGGTTGGACCTCCTTTCAGTCCAAGGGACTCTCAAGAATCTTATCCAACACCACAGTTCAAAAACATCAATTCTTTGGTGCTCCACTTTCTTTATAGTCCAACTCTCACATCCATACATGACTACTGGGAAAACCATAGCATTGACTAGACAGACCTTGTTTGTGAAGTAATGTCTCTGCTTTTTAATATGCTGTCTAGGTTTGTCATAACTTTTCTTCCATTGAGTAAGTGTTTTGTAATTTCATGGCAGCAGTCAGCATCTGCAATGATTTTCAAGTCCCCAAAAATAAAGTCAGCCACTGTTTCCACTGTTTGCCCATCTATTTGCCATGAAGTGATAGGACCGGATGCCATGATATTAGTTTTCTGAATGTTGAGCTTTAAGCCAACTTTTCCACTCTCCTCTTTCACTTTCATCAAGAGGCTCTTTAGTTCTTCTTCACTTTCTGCCATAAAGGTGGTGTCATCTGCGTATCTGAGATTATTGATATTTCTCCCGGCATTCTTGATTCCAGCTTGTGCTTCTTCCAGCTCAGCGTTTCTCATGATGCACTCTGTATATAAGTTAAATAAGCAGGGTGACAATATGCAGCCTTGACATATGCTTTTCCTATTTGGAACCAGTCTGTTGTTCCATGTCCAGTTCTAACTGTTGCCTCCTGACTTGCATACAAGTTTCTCAAGAGGCAGGCCAGGTAGTCTAGTATTCTCATCTCTTTCAGAATTTTCCACAGTTTATTGTGATCCACACAGTCAAAGGCTTTGGCATAGTCAATAAAGCAGAAGTAGATGTTTTTCTGGAACTCTCTTGCTTTTTTGATGATCCAGCGGATGTTGGCATATTGGTCTCTGGTTCCTCTCTCTTTTCTGAATCCAGCTTGAACATCTGGAAGTTCACAGTTCACGTACTGCTGAAGCCTGGCTCAGAGGCTTTGGGGCATTACTTTAATAGCGTGTGAAAGGAGTGCAATTGAGCGGCAGTTTGAGCATTCTTTGGCATTCGTATTTTGGGACAAGTCCAAAGTCTTGCTAATTACCTCACTCTTCCCATCTTCTCCCAAGTGTGATCTCAGTGCTTAATAGGTTTACCTTTCTAATATTTGCTGAATTAAACATAAAAATTCACAGGAGACTTGTCCATAGACCAAGACTATGATTCCCTGTGTTCACTGAGGACGCCAGGCAAGGGGGTTAATTTGACAGGCTGGCCCAGGGTCCTCAGGAGTCCCAGTAGGCATGAAGTTGTATTCTATGGGACCCTCTGTCTGGGGTGACTGGATCCTCTTGTTCCCACTGGAGGGGGCCTCCATGACCCTTTAGAGAAGGCTGCAGTCCCAAAACAGCCTGATGGCACAGATGCTTGTTGAGGGGCTACAGCATCCATGACACTGGGGGACACAGGCACCCACACACCTTCTCATGGGGGCCCCTCAACAGGCACCAGATTTCAGAAACTTTTTGTGGAAAAGATGTTTTAGCTGAAGAGGGTTAACAGCAGCAGGTATCTGTCCATCACCAACGGCCAGAGTTTATTCAAACTCGCCCATTGAGTCGGTGATGCCATCCAACCATCTCATCCTTTGTTGTCCCCTTCTCCTTCCACCTTCAATCTTTCCTAGCATCAGGGTCTTTCCAAATGAGTCAGCCCTTCTCATCAGGTGGCCAAAGTTTTGTAGTTTCAGCTTTAACATCAGTTCTTCCAATGAATATTCAGGACTGATTTCCTTTAGGATGGACTGGTTGAATCTCCTTGCACTCCAAGGGACTCTCAAGAGTCTTCTCCAACACCACAGTTCAAAAGCATCCATTCTTCGGCACTCAGGTTTCTTTATAGTCCAACTCTCACATCCATACATGACTACTAGAAAAATCATACCCTTAACTAGACAGATTATTGTTGGCAAAGTAATGTCTCTGCTTTTAAATATGCTGTCCAGGTTGGCCATAACTTTCCTTCCAAGGAGTAAGCGTCTTTTTGTTTCATGGCTGCAGACACCATCTGCAGTGATTTTGGAGCCCCCAAAAGTAAATCCTGCCACTGTCGCTGTTTCTCCGTCTATTTGCCATGAAGTGATTGGACCATATGCCATGATCTTTGTTTTCTGAATGTTGAGCTGTAACACAACTTTTTCACTCTCCTCTTTCACTTTCATCAAGTGGCTCTTTAGTGCTTCTATGCTCTGGTGTCACAAAGAATCAGACACGACTGACAAATAGAACTGACTTCCTCTCAGTCTTTCAGTGGAGACCAGTCCTTCTGTCTTCCCATTTGCCTCTGCCTCTCTGAATTGAAGTGCATCAATTATCTATTATGGTCTTGAAGGGGTGATCATGTCGGGGAGCATCACTGTACAGTCTCTACCATAGTCAGCAGTGGGTGGGGGTGGGGTGGGGCTGGATTTGATGGACCACAAATCACATCTTTCCTTAGGGTGTGCCAGTACCTATGGTGGGAAGTTCAGTGGTACCACGTCTGAAGCCAGATGTGAGGTAGAGACTTCCTTTTCCTAAGTGGCTTTCACTGTCCTATTGGGGGCAGTGTGGGATACCAAGTTTCCGGAACAGAAGCCCTGAATGTCAGGCCAGATATTGATGTGTTCCCTCAAGTATGTATGCTCACCTCTCCCCGCACTGCAACCCTTGCCACAGAGGACCAAGAGGAGCGTGTTCTGGTTAGAAAAATAACAAAAGGAGCAAATCTCCAGTCTGGCTGCTTATGGAGATCCAGGCTACCTCCAACGTGCCATCTGTGCCATCACCATCAGAAGCGTCGTCTGCCCTGCTTAAACATACCTTCTGGTCTGAGACCTCTTGGTCCCTCAAGGCTGATCACTTCCACCAGCTTCTGCTCTCCATGCCCTGTTGAAGAGGGGTGCTATTGGGCAGGTGAAGCCCTCATGTTCTCTGGACACATACTGGGTCATCTGCTATGGCAGTCTGGCCTCTATCAGAGACCAGGACTACTCCTGATACTCTTCCTATGTAAGTGCCCTGCATGAGCATGACCCCGGCTCTTCCACCCACATGCTGCCCTGGGCCAGACGCACCTCTGTTTCCCATATTCCAGCTGTCTGCCTGGTCATGGCAGCACCTGCTCCAATGCAGATCTGCCTCGCGGACTAAGCAGGGCATGTGTAAGGGTGGACAGTTGATGGGAAAACAGGCATCCACAAATGTGTTCTCAATCTGTCCTCTTCAATGTAGCTTGGGAGCAAGCCACTGAGCACATGTTCCTGGAGGGGGAGTCCGGGTTCTCACAGACATCCTGTTAGTCCACATAGCCCTGCAACCATCTAAGTGTGTTTCTCTTCTCTGTGTCAGACCCAGGACTTGTGTGTCCAATATATGGCTCAAACCACTCACACCCAGGGCCTATCTTTAACCGTGTAATCTCCCTTATATTCTGAGTCCTCTCCCACGGGCACACGTCAGATCTTGGGTCATCCTTTTCCCTTCATACCCTGTTCCCTGTGGATCTTTCTTTGAGAGTACATTTGGGACTGTTTCTTCACTTTCCAACTAGTTTTTTTGAGCTAATAGTTCTACATGTTGATGGATTCTTTTTATTTTTTTTTCATTCGAGTATATTTGATTTACCATGTTGTGTTTCAGGTGTACAGCAAAGTGATTCAGCTTTACATATACATGTATTTGGGCTTCATATTTTGCTCAGTTGTTAAAGAATCACCCTACAATGAAGGAAATTTGGGTTCAATCCCTGGGTTGGGAAGATACGCTCAGAGGGAGATAACAAGCCTCTCCAGGATTCTTGCGTGGAGAATCTCATGGATAGAGAACCTAGCAGGCTACAGTCCATAGGGTCACAAAGAATATGGCACATCAGAATCAACTGAGCTTGCACAGGCACACATCCATATATATATATATTACTTTACAAATTCTTTCTTCATTTATGTTGTTACAGAATTTCTAGCAGACTTGCCTGCGGTTTTTTAGTAGGTCTTTGTTAGTTATCTATGTTATATATAGTGGTGTCTATATATATGTTAATCCCCAACTCCCAATTCCTTCCACCGCCCCAACTTGGAATTTGGTAACCATTAGCTTGGCTTCTATGTAGATTTGTTTTTAATGTTCTTTGGGGGAGGCAGTGTAGTCATTTGAAGTCGTCCTACTTTTCTATTTTTGCTTTTGCTGCCTCTGCTTTCGGTGTCACATACATAAAATCACTTCTAAGACAAATGTTTACAACGTCTCCAGGATGTTTTCTTCTAGTTCATTTATAGTTTCAGATCTTGCATTTAAATCTGTAATCAACTCTGAGTTTAATTTTTTATGTGATTTAAGGTAAGGGTCCTATTTCAATCTTTTGCATTCTGATTTCTAGTTGCCCAGGGCAGTTAATTGAAGAGATGGTGAGGTGAAACTTAATCATGGTCATCTCAAGGCAGTAAAGAGTGACAAGCCTGTAGGAAACGCACTGGAGTGAGAAACTTGGCCAGGAGCATATAAAGTTTGGGGACTCCCACTTGATTCCCGCTGATAAGAGGATGTGATCCTGGGCAGATGCGTTCTGACCCTAGGCACATGGACTTGCTCTTGACCTCTGTCAATCAAGAGAAGCCTCTGGGCCAGCAGGATTGTGCACTCATCATGAGTCGATGGACACTGCTTTGGCTTTTTCATTTCGTGTCATGCAAATATGTTTTTTTAATACAAAGACATAGAGCTCCTCTTGACTACTGATAAAATAAGCTTCTCATTTAAGTTCCTTTGACTTCTGATCCACTCTCTAGATTATGGGTTTTACTATATTTTCAAACAGATTCTTGGACATACTTGGCAGAAGAGAGTGATTCTCTCCCTTACAGTCTTACATAATCCAACTTTTGATAATATTTGATATTACCACCCTGTTGATTTCTAATCCGTTTCCCTCTCTGGCATGCATTTCTGATAAGATACATACTTAAAAACCTATCCGAGAAACTGCATGTAATGAACTGCAAGTGATTAGAGAACGTGAAAATATTAATACACAAGAGAATGATTAAGAACATTTCCTTGGGAGGTGACCACTCGGCTAGCCTCAGATGGTTGCTAGTTTCTGAGTCACAGAAGATAGGATGGACACAGGCATAGAGGAAAGGAGGTCTTAGGGAAATCATTGTATCAGGCAATAGAGGTTTTTAGGGACACAGCTAGACCGGTCATTTGGAATTTATTCATAGCGAACCTGTATAAGTGGAAGTATAAAGAGTTTCTACTACTCTTTGTGAGTGCTAATGAGCAAAACCCCCACCCCCATACAACACAGCGTTTGCAATAGGACTTTTCATGTTTGAATCACAATATACTGTTCTTTTCCAGGAGAGCTACAGACATCTGATATTGTTTAATTCTTGTTGATCTAAATGGATGTACCCTTTCTCAACCCATGACTTAGTGTTTACATTTTTCTCTTTTAACCCTAAGAGTCTTTGGATCCTTTTTAAACTCTATGCATCCTCAATTCTTTCTGCATAGTGGCAGTATATCCACGGATATTAAAATATATACCAGTGCTACTTTAGGGAAACAATGCCCTCTAACCTCCACTTTTGGTCCACCTCAGGAGTTTCCTTATAGCTCACTTGGGAAATAGTCTGCCTGCAAAGCTGTAGACATCAGTTCAAATCCTGGGTAGGGAAGCTCTGCTGGAGAAGGGATAAGCTACACACCCTAGCATTTTTTGGCTTCCCTTGTGGCAAAGTTGGTGAAGAATTCACCTTCATGTGGAATGCCTGGGCTTGATCCCTGGGTTGGGAAGATCCCACGGATTAAGGAAAGGTTACTCACTCCAGTATTCTGGCCTGGAGAATTCCACTGACTGTATAGTCCATGGGGTCACCAACCATCGGACACGACGGAGCAACTTTCACTTTCAGCTCTTCGGGCCTTGTAATCTGTTACCTTCCCCTAACAGCAAGTATTTCAGTCAGTCCTACAGCAGGGCTTTAAAATGTGATAGAGTTAAATGGTGATAATATATACAGATCTTGGATCACAGCACCCACCTATCAGGGCTCTCTGTCCATATCATCCTGGTAGCTGCTTACCTGACTAATTTTCACAGGCAGAGTTGATAGTTCTCCCACTTCCCTTGAAAGGACAACAAACCCAGGGTCTCCTTCACTCTTAAAGATTTTAAATCACATTCAATGACTGACTTTGAATCATCAACTGTGTCTCCCAGGAGTTAAAATGCCAGAAAGATTTAACTAGGGAGCTGCAGTCCAGATAAAAGATATCGTAGCTTTGACTTAAAATGTGAACTTAGCTCTTTTGATGCTTATGGTGAAACTCTGTCTTAATTGTTTCTAAAATGTTCTCTGAAAACACACAGGATCCGCTCATAGAGACTCTGCCTTATATATCTCCATATTTGATTGACTACTACTTGAAACACTTCAAACACTTCAAAACTAAGTTAACACCAAATTAAATATTTGATACTCTTCTTTTTAAACCACAAAAATTGTAGAACTTGAACTAAGAAAAGAGTTTATTGGGGAGGAATGGTTTATGACTGTAGTTATTTCGAAATACTAGAGTATGGTGATAAATATAAGACCAGCTTTTACACAGTCTTAAATTAATACTTTTATCAAAAGTCTCTGTCCTGACTTCTCTGGCTGTCCAGTGGTTAGGACTCCATGCTTTCACTGGAAGGGGAACCGGTTCAATCCCTGGTCAGGGAACTGAGATCCCACAAACTGCATGGTTCCCCCCTCCCAAAAACATTATCTGTGTGTCGTGATCCTGTTAGTCATCTGCACCGGGATTGGGCCACCTCCACAGCCCTGCCCTTGGGGACACACTGCTTCCACAAATTTGTTAGGATAACAGTGGTCAAATTGATATTTGTTCTGATCCCTCCAAACATTATTTTGATCTTTGGGAGTGCTCATTGTGGGTTTTATTTGTTTCAGCATTTTGTGCCTCCTGAGCACCTTTAGCTGACAGCATAGGTGAGTGATGCAACAAAGCCCATTATGACGTAAGTGGCCAGGAGGTGATTTCTGCCTGCCTCACTCAGGGGAATTATGACATTCACCACCCCCATGTGAAGCCCTCTTCTCATCTGGGTCCTGGCAATCTAGACTCTAATGTCACTCCACACCCCAAACAATGGCAGTAACACCGCACCACTACTCCTTGTCGCTGAGATCAATTGTTAAGCAGGGTTATTTACCTTCAGTGCAGACTCCTGACCCAGTCGAGACCTCTACTCTCTGGCTAACTGGGACCTGAGGGTCTGTTCCCTCAGTTCTTGGTACCCCACAGTTCTTCCCACTCAGGTGCCCACATCTTTTCTTCCTTCCCTCCCTTCCCATCAGAAA
This sequence comes from Bubalus kerabau, assembly GCF_029407905.1. Lineage (NCBI taxonomy): Eukaryota > Metazoa > Chordata > Mammalia > Artiodactyla > Bovidae > Bubalus > Bubalus kerabau. The sequence continues at coordinate 47,695,792 of NC_073647.1, read as the reverse complement.
ATTCACAAACACACAAATATCATCTTTTCACCATTTGATGTGTATTTTACTCACAGCCATCAGTTTACTATGTTAGTGTGAGAGTCAGTCTTTTCCTGGTTGGCCATTTCTAAGATAGCAGACCTCTGAAGACACAATTTTAAACTGTCTGACCTTTTCTATTCCGTTACTGGCTTCCCAGCTTGTACTTCTTCAGGGTCTCTCATTTTGGGGTGGCTGAGCTTACCTTCTCTTTTGATTATGCCTCATTTTTTGACTCTGCCTCATATTTTGGTACTCTTTTCAGCTTTGATTCAGTTTCTTACTTGCAGAGGAACAGAAAAAACAGTTTGTTTTTATTGTTTCCTTCACCTTCTTTGACTGAGTGGCATATGATCGGATTTTCTTTCTCAACGTTCCTTTTAGAGATCTTGTGACTCTCATGGTCATATTCCATGCTTGAAAGACAAGAGAAGAGTATTAGTTTTGAGGAAACGGTATAACATCTGAGTTGGAAGGGAGATGTTGTGAAAAAGGATGTGGGCTGATGAGGGCTTTTGTGGCAGGCAAGGGCAGTGTAGAGGTCTTGGGCAGCAAAGCCAATGGAGAACATGGGGAGCATAGATGGAATCATCTTATCTTCACACTTCCTCTGTAACTCTGTGGACAAGGGTTTTCTTTCGTCCTTTCACCCTTGAAGCACATCGCGTTGGAACTCTTCTTGACTGCCGTGGCTTCCTGGTTACCTTATGATGGTAGAATGATATGGCCTAACCCAAAATCTCTGCCTCTGACCTACCTATATATACCTTCTCAGGACAATGAGGGGCCACACCCTTCAAACTGATTTTTTAGCTAGGAACTCCCCCAGCCAATGGTGGCTTTGGGGTCTTAGACATCACAATGTACCACTGTGCCCATCAACATGGGTTAGTGGGTGCTGAAGGAGGCCATGATACACTTTCTCACCCCTGACACCTCTGTGTGATTCTGGGGAGTGGTTATTCAGGGGCATGGTGTTTCTTCTCATGACCCTCAGACTTTCCTTCAGTGCCCTTTATTCTTTGGCTTATATGTCCCCCTTCAACACTCCTGCCTCCTCCATCCTTGTATGAACCTCTACCAAACACTTTGTACTCCAAATCTGTTCCTCAGAATCGGTTAGTCATTTCATCTTTTGAACACCCTCTTCCAAGTGGGGGTTCTTGAGAGGCTTAAGAAACTTAAGAGCAAGCACTTAACATGGAAAAAGGTAATTAAGAATAGGTTGGATGTTTTTGCTACTCAAATGAGCTTTAGAGACCCAAAGATTTGGTGAATCCTCAGTCTGTTGCCCCAAGGTCTATACACAGTCTCCATAAAATTACACACCAGAGCCATGGAAATCATAAATGTCTCCTCCACTAATATTGTTGGGGACAATTCAACTCTCATACTAAGTAGGGAAACTCAACTTGCCCCATCTACCAGAAATACATTCCCGAATTAAAAAAAAACAAAAAACAAAAAAAAACTTAAGATGCTCAAAGGCAAGAGTCAGATGACGAATGCACCACTGTCTCTTGACTGAATCACTTCCCAAGTGGTCCCTCATTGACAGGTATCATCAGGTAGGGCCCAATGTGGAGCTGACCTATAGCTGAGCAGGAGAAGTACCAGTAGGTATCTCACTGATAGTTGGTTGCTTATTGGCAGGGTGGAGCGATGCACTGTCCAATAGCTGGGCAAGACCTGTTGCTTAATAACAGGATATGGAGTAATAAGGAAAAGCAATGGCTACCTGCTAATGGCTGTGCTCATGTTGCTCTGTTCCATAAGGATACATTGGGTCCAGTGTGCTTTAATCTTTTTCACTGACTCCTTTCTCACCGCAGATTTTGATTTCACATGCTTGTTTACCCTTGGTACATCATTCTTTTCATTGTATTCCCAGGCATGCAAGGCAGCAGTGCTTATCTATATGCCACTCCAACAGCTGCCACATGATTGCATGTGCCACATATATTATAGCTAATATTTCAAAGCCAACAAGAATGTCAAAGCCAGCCCACCTTGAGAACTACTTTGACAAACCTTAACCTCACAGTGATTCTTATTCTATTCACAATGTAACAGAGCAGAGTGAGCACAGCTCTATGCAGTTAGCCATTGATGTGCTTCATTTCAACCCACCCTGTTCCTAGGCAACAGGTGTAGCTCAGCCTTGCTTGGTGCCTCAGATGACCCCAGTCACAAGCAGACAACTGTCAGTGAGTGACCATTTGTTGACCTGCTCAGCTATTGATCAGCACCACAGTGGTCCCTGTCCCCCAGTTACTCTCAGGAATGGAGTATTGGGGAAGTGATAAGGAAGGGTCGTGTAGTGGTCATCAGCTGGAAAGTGAGAGAAGAGGCAGATTCAGGCATTCATTTGGAGGGTCGGGAGATCACCCAGCCTTAGGCAGTGGGTGAGCTAGAAGTCCCAGGGAATAGACTGGGGATGACATCCTGTAGTGCTCCAGAGCCCTGACTAAGGCCCTTCAGTAGCCTTGGCCCAGCCCTTGAGGAGCATTGAACCTCTCCCCCATCCCTGTCTCTGCAACCTCCTAACAGTGGCCATCTTCCTTGGCCTCAGTCTCTGAAATCTGGTCTCCTCACTTGGACAGCCTGAGGAGACAGGGCCTATTATGTTGGGTGCCTGGCTCCATAAAGGATGCGAGCTGGGCAGAATGTGGGAACCTGCCCTGAAGCACCTGCCAAATGAGATCTGTTTCTGCTTTTCCAGGATGGGACATTTCAAGTGAAAGTTGTGCCTTGAGACTTTGCCCTCCCTTGACAGGGCAGGAATGACAGAAAATAACATTCATCTTGTAAAGATAGATAGGAACATTATTACCTGACCATGACATAACTTTAAGCACTAAGATGTGCCACCAAGAAATCTGTAACAACTTAACACAACACTCTCAAACATTTGCTTTTAAATGTACTTAAATTAAAAAAAAAATTAAGTTACTTTGGGTTCTTAGGCAAAGAGCCACCCACAACCTTGTATGACACTGTAATAAACCTTTCCCTGTTCCAAACTCTAACATTTACTTTTGATGGGCCTCATTCTGCATCAAGCACATAGAGGTGCATCTGACCCAGCGCGACATGTGGGTGGAAAAGCCGGGGTCATGCTCATGAAGGGTACTTACATAGGCAGCGTATCAGGGGAAGTCCTGATCTCTGATGGGGGCCAGACAGTCACAGCAGATGACCCAGTATGTGCCCAGAGCCCATGAGGGCCTCACCTGCCCAATAGCATCCCTCTGCAACAGGGCAGAGATAGCAGAAGCTGCGGGAAGTGATCAGCTATGAGGAATCAAGAGGTCTCAGACCAGAAGGTATGTTTAAGGAGGGCAGGAGACGATACTGATGGTGATGGCACAGATGGCACGTTGGAGCTAGCAAGGATCTCTGTAAGCAGCCAGCCTGGAGACTTCCTCCTTTTGTTATTTTTCTATCCAGAACATGCTCCTCTTGTCCCTCTGTGGCAAGGGTTGCAGTGCTGGGAGAGGGGATCCTACATACTTGTGGGAACACAGCCAGATCTGGCCTGACATTCAGGGCTTCTACTCCAGAAACTTGGGATCCCACCAAGCCCCCAATAGGACAGTGAAAGCCACTGAGGAAAAAGAAGTGTCTGCCTCACATCTGGCTTCAGACATGGTACCACTGAACTTCCCAGCCATAGATGCTGGCACACCCTATCGAAAGGTGTGAACTGTGGTCCATCAAATCCAGCCCCACCCCCACCCCACCCCAGGCTGACTATGGTACAGACTGTACAGTGACGCTCCCTGATATGATCACCCCTTCAAGACCATAATAGATAATTGATGCACTTAAATTCAGAGAGGCAGTGACAAATGAGAAGACAGAAGGACATTTCAAGTGAAAGTTGTGCCTTGAGACTTTGCCCTCTCTTGACAGGGCAAGAATGACAGAAAATAACATCCATTTGGTAGAGATAGATAGGAACATTATTACCTGACCATGACCTAACTTTAAGCACAAAGGATGTGACACCAAGAAGTCTGTAACAATTTACCATAACTGTCTCTGAAATATGCTTTTAAATATACTTAACTGAAAAAGTTCAGTAACTTTGAGTTCTTAGGGCAAGAGCCACGCACATCTTTGTATGAATCTGTAATAAACCTTTCCCTGTTCCAAACTCTAACATTTAGTTTGTTGGGACTCATTCTGCATCAAGCACATGAATTTGCAATTTTGATAACAACCATACTGTCAAGGGCTGACTTGGCCTCTATTAAACAACAGCAGAGACTGGCCATGTGGTCCCAGTCATCCATAACATACCCAATGACTAGGCTTGGCTAAACTTTAGCCATGCTTCTCTCCTCTGAACTTCAGCTTTCCCTCACGCTTGAGCAAGCCCTAAGAGTCAGACAATTCTGACTCCTTTAACAGCTCATTCTAAAAATCAGCTCAGTACAGAAAGAAACACTTCTTTTCACACTGCTCCATCATGCTGTCTGTTCATCCATCCCCACCTCTTTCCCCATCTCACACACACATACACACATACACACAGACACACACACACACACAAACTTACAAACACACACATAGATGCTGTGTACCCTCCTTATCTTCCATGTTAAGGAAATATCTTTTTCTGTTCCATTTTGAGACACGTTAAGAACTTGTGTTCAAAGCATTCTCCCTATAGCCTTCAGTTCATTTCATTTGTTCAGTTGTATCCGACTGTATGAAACCCCATGAACTGCAGCACACCAGGATTCCTTGTCCATCACCAACTCCCAGAGCTTGCTGAATCTCAAGTCCATTGAATCCCTGATGCCATCCAAACATCTCATCCTCTCTCATCCCATTCTCCTTTGCCTTCATTCCTTCCTAGCATCAGGATCTTTCCCAGTGAAACAGTTTTTTTGCATCAGGTGGACAAAGTACTGGAGTTGCAGCTTCACCGTCAGTCCTTCTAGTGAATAATCAGGACTGATACCACACGTCCATGGAGTGGTGGTTGCATCGGCTCAGGAGGGACTAGAGGAGCTACTCCATGTTCAAGGTCAGGAGTGGTGGCAGTGAGGAGATACACCTCGTCCAAGGTAAGGAGCAGTGCCTGGGCTTTGCTGGAGCAGCTGTAAAGAGATACCCCACGTCCAAGGTAAGAGAAACCCACGTAAGACAGTAGGTGTTGCAAGACGGAATCAGAGGGCAGACACACTGAAACCAGAATCACAGATATCTAGTCAATTTAATCACACTAGAACCACAGCCTTGTCTAACTCAATGAAACTAAGCATGGACCTGTGGGGCCTCCCAAGTTGGCAGGGTCATGGTAGAGAGGTCTGACAGAATGTGGTCCACTGGAGAAGGGAAGGGCAATCCACTTCAGTATTCTTGCCTTGAGATCCGCATGAACAGTATGAAAAGGCAAAATGATAGAATACTGAAAGAGGAACTGCCCAGGTCCGTAGGTCCCAATATGCTACTGGAGATCAGTGGAGAAATAACTCCAGGAAGAATGAAGGAATTGAACCAAAGCAAAAACAATACCCAGTTGTGGATGTGACTGGTGACAGAAGAAAGGTCCAATGCTATAAAGAGCAAAATAGCATAAGGACCTGGAAGGTTAAGTCCATGAATCAAGGCAAATTGGAAGTGGTCAAACAGGAGATGGCAAGAGTGAATGTCAACATTCTAGGAATCAGTGAACTAAAATGGAATGGAATGGGTGAATTTAACTCAAATGACCATTATTTCTACTATGGCGGGCAGGAATCCCTCAGAACAAATGGATTAGCCATCATGGTCAACAAAAGAGTCCAAAATGCAGTAGCTGGATGCAATCTCAAAAACTATAGAATGATCTCTGTTTGTTTCCAAGGCAAACCATTCAATATCACGGTAATCCAAGTCTATGCCACAACAAGTAACGATGAAGAAGATGAAGTTGAACGGATCTATGAAGACCGCTGAGACCTTTTAGAACTAACACCCAAAAGATGTCCTTTAAGTTACAGTGGACTAGAATGCAAAAGTAGGAAGTCAAGAAACTCCTGGAGTAACAGGAAAACTTGGCCCTGAAGTATGGAATGAAGCAGGGCAAAGGCTAATAGAGTTTTGCAAAGAGAACACACTGGTCATAGCAAACACTCTCTTCCAACAACACAAGAAAAGACTCTACACATGGACATCACCAGATGGTCAACACGGCAATCAGATTGATTATATCGTTTGCAGCCAAAGATGGGGAAGCTCTAAACAGTCAGCAAAACAAGACTGGGAGCTGACTGTGGCTCAGATTATGATCTCCTTATTGCAAAACTCAGATTTAATTTGAAGAAAGTAGGGAAAACCACTATACCATTCAGGTATGATGTAAATCAAATCTCTTATGATCATACAGTGGAAGTGAGAAATAGATTTAAGGGACTAGACCTAACAGATAGAGTGCCTGATGAACTATGGACGGAGCTTCGTGGCATTGTACAGAAGACAGGGATCAAGACCCTCCACATGGAAAAGAAATGCCAAAAAACAAAAGTGCTATTTGGGGAGGCCTTACAAATAGTTGTGAAAAGAAGAGAAGCAAAAAGCACAGGAGAAAAGGAAAGATATAAGCATCTGAATGCAGAGTTCCAAAGAATAGCAAGAAGAGATAAGAAAACCTTCCTCAGTGACCAATGCAAAGAAATAGAAGAAAACAATGAAATGGGAAAAACTAGACATCTTTTCAAGAAAATTCGAGATAGCAAGGGAATATTTCATGCAAAGATGGGCTCGATAAAGGACAGAAATTGTATGGACCTAATAGAAGCAGAAGATATTAAGAAGAGGTTGTAAGAATACCCAGAAGCACTGTACAAAAAAAAATATTCATGACCCAGCTAATCATGATGGTGCAATCACTCACCTAGGGCCAGACATCCTGGAATGTGAAGGCAAGTTGGCCTTAGAAAGCCTCACTACGAACAAAGCTAGTGGAGGTGATGGAATTCCAGTTGAGCTATTTCAAATCCTGAAAGATGATGCTGTGAAAGTGCTGCACTCAATATGCCATCTCATTTGGAAAACTCAGCAGTGGCCACTGGACTGGAAAATGTCACTTTTCACTCCAATCCCTAAGAAAGGCAACGCCAAAAAATGCTGAAACTACCACACAGTTGCACTCATCTCACATGCCAGTCAAGTAATTCTTAAAATTCTCCAAAGCAGGCTTCAGCAATATATGAATCATGAACTTCCAGATGTTCAAGCTGGTTATAGAAAAGGCAGAGGAATCAGAGATCAAATTGCCAACATCTGCTGGATCATGGAAAAAGTAAGAGAGTTCATAAAAATATTTATTTTTGCTTTATTGACTATGCCAAAGCCTTTCACTGTGTGATTCACAGTAAACTGTGAAAAATTCTGAAAGAGATGTGAATACCAGAACACCTAACCTGCCTCTTGGGAAAGCTCTATGCAGGTCAGGAAGCAGCAGTTAGAACTGGACATGGAACAGACTGGTTCCAAGTAGAAGAAAGAGTATATCATGGCTGTATATAGTCACTCTGCTTATGTAAATTATATGCAGAGTGCATCATGAGAAACCCTGGGCTGGAGGAAACACAAGCTGGAATCAAGATTGCCAGGAGAAATATCAATAAGCTCAGATATGCAGTTGACACCACGATTATGGCAGAAAGTGAAGAATAAATAAAGAGCCTCTTGATGAAAGTGAAAGAAGACAGTGAAAAGTTGGCTTAAAGCTCAACATTCAGAAAGTGAAGATTATGGCATCTGGTCCCATCACTTCATGGGAATTAGATGGGGAAACAGGGGCTGAGTTTATATTTCTGGGCTCCAAAATCACTGCAGATGGTGACTGCAGCCATGAAATTAAAGGAAGCTTACTCCTTAGAAGTAGAGTTATGACTAACCTAGACAGCATATTAAAAAGCAGAGACTCTGTGGGAGAGGGTGTGTTGATTTGGGAGAATGGCATTGAAACATGTATAATATCATATATGAAACAAATCGCCAGTCCAGGATCGATGCATGATATAGGATGCTTGGGGCTGGTGCACTGGGATTACCCAGAGGGATGCCTACGGGGTGGGAGGTAGGAGGGGGGTACATGATGGGGAACACATGTACACCTGTGGCAGGTTCATGTGGAGGAATGGCAAAACCAATACCATATGTAAAGTAATTAACCTCCTATTAAAATAAATAAATTTATATTAAAAATAAAAAATAAAAAACAGAGACTTTACTTTGGCAACAAAGGTCTGTCTAGTCAAGGCTATGGTTTTTCCAGTGGTCAGGTATGGATTGAGAGTTGGACTATAACATAGCTGAGCACCAAAGTATTGATACTTTTGAACTGTGGTGTTGGGGAAGACTATTGAGAGTCCCTTGGACTGCAAGAAGATCCAACCAGTCCATCCGAAAGGATATCAGTCTTGAGTGTTCATAGGAAAGACTGATGTTGAAACTGAAGATCCAATATTTTTGGCATTTGATGCGAAGAGCTGACTCATTGGTAAAGACCCTGATGCTGGGAAATATTGAGGGAGGTGGAGAAGGGGACGACAGAGGAAGAGATGGTTAGATGGCATCACCAACTCAGTGGACATGGGTTTGGGTGGACTTCACGAGTTGGTGATGGATACGGAGGCCTGGTGTGCTGCGGTTCATGGTGTCGCAAAGAATCAGACACGACTGACAAACTGAAATGACTTTCTCTCGGTCTTTCAGTGGAGACCAGTGGTTCTGTCTTCCCATTTGTCTCTGCCTCTCCGAATTTAAGTGCATCAATTTTCTATTATGGTCTTGAAGGGGTGAACTTGTGGGGGAGCATCACTGTACAGTCTGTACCATAGTCAGTGGGGGGTGGTGGTGGGGTGGGGCTGGATTTGATGGACCACAAATCACATCTTTCCATAGGGTGTGCCAGCACCTATGGCTGGGAAGTTCAGAGGTACCACGTCTGAAGCCAGATGTGAGGCAGACACTTCCTTTTCCTCATTGGCTTTCACTGTCCTATTGGGGGCAGGGCGGGATCCCAAGTTTCTGGAGCAGAAGCCCTGAATGTCAGGCCAGATCTGGCTGTGTTCCCTCAAGGATGTACGCGCCCCTTTCCCAGCACTGCAACCCTTGCCACAGAGGGACAAGAGGAGCATGTTCTGGTTGGAAAAATAACAAAAGGAGCAAATCTCCAGGCTGGCTGCTTACAGAGATCCAGGCTACCTCCAACGTTCCATCTGTGCCATCATCATCAGTAGCGTCACCTTCACTGCTTAAACATACCTTCTGGTCTGATATCTCTTGGTCCCTCAAAGCTGATCACTTCCCCAGGCTTATGCTGTCCCTGCCCTTTGAAAGAGGGGTGCTATTGGGCAGGTGAGGCCCTCATGGGCTCTGGGCACATACTGGATTATCTGCTGTGGCAATCTGGCCTCCATCAGAAATCAGGACTTCTCCTGATATGCTGCCTATATAAGTGCCCTCCATGAGCTTCACCCTGGCTCTTCCACCCACTTTCTGCCCTGGCCCACATGCACCTCTGTTTCCCACATTCTAGCTGTCTGCCTGGTCATGGCAGCCCGTGCTCCAGGGCAGATCGGCCACATAGAGTAAGCAGGGCGTGTGTAACTGTGGGAAGTTGTTGAGTAAACAGGCATCCACAAATGCGGTCTCAATCTGTCCTCTTCATTGTGGCTTGGGAGCAAGCCCCTGAGGGCATACACCTGGATGGGGGAGTGGGGCCTTCCCACAGACCTCAGTTAGTCCACATAGCCCTGCAACCATCTAAGGGTGTTTGTCTTCCTGGTGTCAGACCCCAGGACTTGTGGGCCCAATATATGGCTCAAAGCACTTACAACCAGGCCATATCTCCAACCGTGTAATCTCCCTTATCTTTTTAGTCTTCTCACATGGGCACACGTCAGGACTTGAATCATCCTTTTCCCTTCATACCCTGTTCCCTGTGAATCTTTCTTTGAGAGTATGTTTGGGAATCTTTCTGCACTTTCCAATTAGTTTATTGAGCTAATTGCTCAACATGTTGATCGATAATTTTTTTTCATTTGAATATATTTGATTTACCATGTTGTGTTTCAGGTGTACAGCAAAGTGATTCAGCTTTACATATACATGTATTTGGGCTTCCCAATTGGCCCAGGTGTTAAAGAATCACCCTGCAATGAGGGAGATTTGGGTTCAATCCCTTGGTTGGGAAGATATGCTCAGAGGGACATGAGGAGCATCTCCAGAATTCTTGCCTGGGGACTCTCATAGACAGTGGAGCCTAGCAGGCTACAGTCCATAGGGTCACAAACAGTAGGGCACATCTGAATCAACTGAGCTTGCACAGGCACACATATATCTATTCCTCTACAAATTCTTTCTCCACTTATGTTGTTACAGAATTTCTAGCAGAGTTTCCTGTGGTTTTGTAGTAGGTCCTTGTTGGTTATCTATTTTATATATAGTGGTGTCTATATATATGTTAATCCCCAACTCCCAATTCATCCCCCCGCCCCAACTTGCCATTTGGCTACCATCAGCTTGGCTTCTATGTAGATGTGTTTTTGATGTTCTTTAGGGGAGGCAGTTTAATCATTTTTAGTCGACCTACTTTTCTATTGTTGCTTTTGTTGCCTATGATTTCAGTGTCACATACATAAAATCACATCTAAGACCAATGTTTACAACTTCTCCAGGATGTTTTCTTCTAGTTCATTCATAGTTTCAGATCTTGCATTTAAATCTTTAATCAAGTCTGAGTTTAGTTTTTTATGTGGTATTAGGTAAGGGTCCTATTGCAATCTTTGGCATTCAGATTTCTAGTTGCCCACGGCAGTTAATTGAAGAGATGATGAGGTGAAACTTAATCATGATCATCTCAAGGCAGTAAAAATGACAAACCTGTAGGAAAGGCGCTGGAGTGAGGGACTTGGTCAGGAGCATGTATAGTTTGGGGATTCCCAGTTTATTACCGCTGATACGTGGATGTGATCCTGGGCAGATGCATTCTGAAACTAGGCACATAGACTTGCTCTTGACCTCTGCCAATCAAGAGAAGCCTCTGGGCCAGCAGAATTGTGCACTCATCATGAGTCCATGGGCACTGCTTTGGCTTTTGTATTTGGTGTCATGCAAATGGGTTTTCTTAATCCAAAGACATAGAGCTCCTCTTGACTACTGATAAAATAAGCTTCTCATTTAAGTTCCTTTAACTTCTGATCCACTCTCTAGTTTATGGTTTTACTATATTTTCAAACAGATTCTTGGACATACTTGGCAGAAGAGAGTGATTCTCTCCCTTACAGTCTTAGATAATCCAACTTCTGATAATATTTTATATCACCACACTGCTGATTTCTAATCAGTTTACCTCTCTGGCATGCATTTCTGAGAAGATACATACTCAAACATCTATCCTACAAACTGCATGTAATGAACTGCATGTGATTAGAGAACGAGAAAATATTAATACACAAGAGAATGATTAAGAACATTTCCTTGGGAGGTGACCATTCGGCTGTCCTCAGATGGTTGCTAGTTTCTGAGTCACAGAAGTTAGGATGAACACAGGCAAAGAGGAAAGTAGAAGGTCTTAGGGAAATCATTCTATCAATCAATAGAGGTTGTTATGGCCACAGCTAGAGGGGTCATTTGGAATGTATTCATAGTGAACCGGTATAAGTGGAAGTATAAAGAGTTTCTACTACTCTTTGTGAGCGCTAATGCGCAAACCCCCACCCCCATACAACACAGCGTTTGCAATAGGACTTGTCATGTTTGAATCACAATATACTGTCCTTTTCTAGGACAGCTACAGGCGTCTGATATGGATTTATTGTTGTTGATCTAAATGGATATACCCTTTCTCAACTGATTACTTACCGTTTTTCTCTTTTAACCCTAATAGACTTTGGATCCTTTTTGAACTCTATATATCCTCAGTTCTTTCTGCAAGGTGGCAGTATATCCACGGATATTAAAATATATACCAGCGAGACTTTAGGGAAACAGGCCCTCTAACCTCCACTTATGCTCCATCTCAGGACTTTCCTGATAGCTCACTTGGGAAAGATTCAGCCTGCAAAGCTGTAGACATCAGTTCAATTCCTGGGCAGGGAAGCTTTGGTGGAGAAAGGATAAGCTACCCACTCAAGCATTCTTTGGCTTCCCTTGTGGCTCAGCTGGTGAAGAATCCACCTTCAATGTAGGATGCCTGGGCTTGATCTCTGGTTCGGGAAGATCCCCTGGAGTAAGGAAAGTCTAATTACTCTAGTATTCTGGCCTGGAGAATTCCATGGACTGTATAGTCCATGGTTCACCAAACTTCGGACAAGACTGAGCAACTTTCACTTTCAGCTCTTCAGGCCTAGTAATCTTTTACCTTCCCCTAACAGCAAGTATTTCAGTCAGTCCTGCAACAGGGCATTAAAGTGTGATAGTGTTAAATGTTGATAATATATACAGATCTGGAACTACAGCACCCACTTATCAGGGCTCTCTGTACATAACATCCTGGTAGCTGCTTACCTGACTAATTTTCAGATGCAGAGTTGATAATTCTCCCACTTCCTTTGAAAGGACAACAAACTCAGGGTCTCCTTCACTCTTAATGTTTTTAAATCACATTCAGTGACTGACTTTGAATCATCCACTGTGTCTCTCAGGAGTTAAAGTGCTAGAAAGATTTAACTAGGGAGCTGCAGTCCAGATGAAAAATACCTTAGCATTGACTTAAAATCTGAACTCAGCTCTTTTGATGCTGATGGTGAAACTCTGTTTTAATCGTTTCTAAAATGTTTTCTGAAAACACACGGGATTCCTCTGGTAGAGACTCTGCCTTATATATCTCTGTATTTGATTGACTACTGCTTGAAACTCTTCAAACACTTCAAAATTAAGTTAAACACCAAATTAAATATTTGATACTCTTCTTTTTAAACCACGAAAACTTGGAGAGCTTGAACAGAGATTATTGGAGAGTTTATGGGAGAATAATATTTTACAACTGTAGTTATTTAGAAATTCTAGATGATGGTGATAAATATAAGACCAGTTTTGCATTCTAATCTTAATACTTTTATCAAAAGTCTCTGTCCTGACTTCTCTGGCTGTCCAGTGTTTAGGACTCCATGCTTTCACTAGAAGGGGAACTGGTTCAATCCCTGGTCAGGGAACTAAGGTCCCACAAACTGGATGGTGCCCCCACCAAAAAACAATATCTGTGTGTCATGATCCTGTTAGTCATCTGCACCAGGATTTGGCCACATCCACTGCCCTGCCCTTCGGAACACACTGCTCCCACAAATTTCTTAGGATAACAGTGGCCTAATTGATATTTGGTCTGATCAATCCAAATATTATTTTAATCTTTGGGATTGCTCATTGTGGGTTTTAGTTGTATCAGCATTTTGTGCCGCCGAAACACCTTTAGCTGACATCATAGGTGAGTCATGCAACAAAGCCCATTATGACGTAAGTGGACAGGAGGTGATTTCTGCCTGCCTCACTCAGAGGAAGTATGACATTCACCATTCCCATGTGAAGCCCTCTTCCCATCTGGGTTCTGGCAATCTAGACTCTAATGTCACTCCACAGTGCAAACAATGGAATAAACACCGCACCACTACTCCTTGCCGCTGAGATCAATTGTTAAGCAGGGTTATTCACCTTCAGTGCAGACTCCTTACCCAGTCGAGACCTCTACTCTCTGGCTACATGGGGACCTGAGGGTCTGTTCCCTCAGCTCTTGGGACCCCACATCCCTCCCCACTCAGGTGCCTACCTCTTTGCTTCCTTCCCTCCTTTCCCATCAGAAAACTCACACACACACAAATATCATCTTTTCACCATTTGATGTGTATTTTACTCACAGCCATCAGTTTACTATTTAGTGTGAGAGTAAGTCTTTTCCTGGTTGGCCATTTCTAAGAAAGCAGACCTCTAGAGACACAATTCTAAACTGTCTGACCTTTCCTTTTCAGTTTCTGGCTGCACAGGTTGTACTTCTCCAGGGTCTGTCATTCTTGGGTGGCTGAGCTTACCTTCTCTTTTGATTCTGACTCCTTCTTTAACTCCGCCTCATATTTTTGTACCCTTCTCGGCTTTGATTCAGTTTCTTACGTGCACAGGAACAGAAAAAACAGTTTGGATTTCTTGTTTTCTTCACCTTCTTCCAATGAGTTGCATATGATCGGATTTTCTATCTCAAGGTTCACTTTAGAGTTTGTGTCCCTCATGGTCATATTCTGTGCCTTGAAAGACAAGAGAATGGTATTAGTTTTGAGGAAAGGTTATAACATCTGAGTTGGAGGGGAGATTTCATGAAAAGGGATGTGGGCTATGAGGGCTTTTGTGGCAGGCAAGGGCAGTGTAGAGTTATTGGGCAGAAAGTAAATGGAGAACATGTGGAGCATAGGTGGAACCATCTTACCTTCACACTACCTCTGTATCCCTGTGGACAAAGGGTCTTCTTTTGTCCTTTCACCCTTTAAGCACACAGCATTGGAACTCTTCTTGGCTCCGTGGCTTCTTGTTACCTTATAATGATAGCAGGAAATGGCCTAACACAGAAAATCTGCCTCTGACTTCCTTTCTTAGAACAATGAGGAGCCACACCCTTCAATCTGATTGGTCAGCTAGGTACTCCCCCAGCCAATGGTGGCTTTGGGGTCTTAGACATCACAATGTACCACTGTGCCCATCAACATGGGTTAGTGGGTGCTGAGGGTGGCCATGATACAACTTTTTCACCCCTGACACCTCTGTGTGTCTGATTCTGAGGAGTGGTGATTCAGGGGCATAGTGTTTCTTCTCATGACCCTCCGATTTTTCTTCAGTGCCCTTTATTCTTTGACTTATATGTCCCCCTTCAACACTCCTGCCTGTTCCATCCCTGTATGAACCTCTACCAAAATCTTTTGACTCCAAATCTGTTCCTCAGAGTCGTCTAGTCATTTCAACTTTTGACCACCCTCTTCCTAGTGGGGGCTTGTGAGGGGCTTAAGGAATTTAAGAACAAGCACTTAACATGGAAAAAGGTAATTAAGAACAGGTTGGATGTTTTTGCTACTCCAATGAACATTACACACTCGAAGACTTGGTAAATCCTCAGTCTGTTGCCCCAAGGGCTATACACCCTCTCCATAAAATTACACATAAGAGACAAGAAAGACATAAATGTCTCCTCCAATAATATTTTTGGGGACACTTCAACACTTATATTGGATAGGGAAACTCAACTTGCCCCATCTACCAGAAATACATTCCCAATTAAAAAAAAAAAAATAAGTAAGTGACCCAATGGCAAATGTCAGATGACCAATGCACCCCTGTCTCTTAACTGAATCACTTCCCCACTGTCTCTTAACTGAATCACTTCCCCAGTGTCTCTTAACTGAATCACTTCCCCAGTGGCCCGACCTGATGATAACTGATTAGCACTTATCATCAGGTAGGACCCAATGTAGAGCTGACCAATAGCTGAGCAGGAGAAGTACCGGTAGGTATCTCACTGATAGTTGGTTGCTTTTTGGCAGGGCAGAGCGATGCACTGTCTAATTGCTGGGCAAAACCTGTTGCTTTGTAACAGTATCTGGAGTAATACTCCAAAGCAAAGCCTACCTGCTAATGGCTGTGCTCATGATGCTCTGTTCCATAAGGATACGTTGGGTCCAGTGTGCTTTAGTCTTTGTGATTGACTCCTTTCCCATCACAGATTTTGATTTCACATGCTTGTTTACCTTTTGTACATCATTCTTTTCATTGTATTCCCAGGCATGCCAGGCAGCAGTGCTTATCTATATGCCCCTCAACAGCTGCCACATAATTGCATGTGCGGCATATATTATAGCTAAAATTTGAAAGCCAACAAAAATGTCAAAGCCAGCCCAACTTGAGAACTACTTTGACAAACCTTAACCTCACAGTGATTCTTATTCTATTCACAATGTAACAGAGCAGAGTGAGCACAGCCCTATGCAGTTAGCCATTGATGTGCTTCATTTCAACCCACCCTGTTCCTAGGCAACAGGTGTAGCTCAGCCTTGCTTGGTGCCTCAGATGGCCCCATTCACAAGAAGCCAATTGTCAATGAGTGACCAATAGTTGTCCTGCTCAGCTATTGAACAGCACCACATTGGGCCCTGCCCCCCAGTTACTGTCAAGAAGGGAGTATTGGGGAAGTGATTAAAGAAGGGTGGTGTGGTGGTCATCAGCTGGAAAGTGAGAGAAGAGGAAGATTCAGGCATTCTTTTGGAGGACCCGGAGATCATTCAGCCTTGGGTTAGTGGGTGAGCCGGAGGTCCAAGGTAATAGACCTGGAAGAAATCCTGTAGTGCTCCAGAGCCCTCACTAAGGCCCTCCAGTAGCCTTGGCCCAGGCCTTGAGGAGCAGTTAACCGCTCCCACATCCCTGTCTCTGCAGCCTACTAGCAGTGGCAATTTACTTGGTCCTCAGTCTCTGAGAACTGGTCTCCTCACTTGGACAGCATGAGGAGACAGGACCTTTTGGGTTGGGTGCCTGGCTCCATCAAGGATGAGAGGTCGCAAATTGTCAGAACCTTGCCCTGAAGGAGCTGCCAAATGAAATCTGTTTCTGCTTATCCAGGATGGGACATTTCAAGATGAAAGTTGTGCCTTGACCCTTTGTCCTCTCTTGAGAGGTCAAGAATGACAGAAAATATCATTCATTTGGTAGAACTATATAGGAACATTTTTACCTGACCATGACATAACTTTAAGCACAAATAATGAGACACCAAGAAGTATGTAACAACTTACCACAACACTCTCTAACATTTGTTTTTAAAGGCACTTAACTGAAAAGGTTCAGTACCTTTTGGTTCTTTGGGTAAGAGCCACCCACATCCTTGGATGAATCTGTAATAAACCTTTCCCTGTTCCAAACTCTAACATTTAGTTTTGATGGGCCTCATTCTGCCCCAAGCACATGGATTTGAAATTTTGATAACAACCGTACTGTTGAAGGGCTGACTTGGCCTCTCTTAAACAACAGCAGAGACTGGCCAAGTGCTCACAGTCATCCATAATATACCCACTGATTAGGCTTGGCTAAACTTTAGCCATGCTTCTCTCCTCTGAACTTCAGCTTTCTCCCACGAATGAGCAAGCACTAACATTCAGACATTTCGGACTCCTTTAACAGCTTCTTCAAAGAATCAGCTTACTACAGATAGAAACACTTCCTGTCAAACTGCTCCATCATGCTGTCTTAAATCCATCCCCACCTCTTTCCCCATCACACACACACACACACACACACAAACTTACACACACACACATAGTTGCTGTGCACCATCCTTATCTTCCATATTAATGAAATATATTTTTCTGTTCCAATTTAAGACACGTTAAGAGCTTGTGATTAAAGCATTCTCCCTATTGCAATCAGTTCATTTCATTTGTTCAGTTGTGTCCGACTGTGTGCAACCCCAGGGACTGCAGCACACCAGGATTCCTTGTCCATCACCAACTCCCAGAGCTAGCTGAAACTCAAGTCTATGGAATCCCCGATGCCACCCAACCATCTCATCCTCTCTCATCCTCTTCTGCATGGCCTTCATTCCTTCCTAGCATCATGATCTTTTCCAATGAGACAGTTCTTTGCATCAGGTGGACAAAGTACTGGAGTTGCAGCTTCAGCGTCAGTCCTTCTAGTGAAAAATCAGGACTGATACCACACGTCCATGAAGTTGTGACTGCATGGGCACAGGAGGGGCTAGAGAAGCTACTCCACGTTCAAGTTCAGGATTGGTGGCAGTGAGGAGATATACCTAGTCCAAGGTAAGGAGCAGTGGCTTCACTTTGCTGGAGCAGCCGTCAAGACATACCCCATGTCCAAGGTAAGAGAAACCCACGTTAGACGGTACGTGTTGCAAGACGTCATCAGAGGGAAGACACACTGAAACCATAATCACAGAAATCTAGTCAGTCTAATCACACTAGAACCACAGACTTGTCTAACTCAGTGAAACTTAGCCAGGCCTTGTGGGGCCTCCCAAGTTGGTCAGGTCATGGTGGATAAGTCTGACAGAATGTGGTCCACTGGAGAAGAGAAGGGCAATCCACTTCAGTATTCTTGCCTTGAGATGTGCAAGAACAGTATGAAAAGGCAAAATGATTGGATACTGAAAGAGGAACTCTCCAGGTCATTGGTGTCCCATATGCTACTGGAGATTGGTGGAGAAAGAACTCCAGAAAGAATGAAGGCATTGAGCCCAAGCAAAAACAATACCCAGTTGTGGGTGTGACTGGTGACAGAAGAAAGGTCTAATGCTATAAAGACCAATATAGCATAGGAACCTGGAATGTTAAGTCCATGAATCAAGGCAAATTGGAAGTGGTCAAACAGGAAATGGCAAGAGTGAACATCAACATTCTAAGAATCAGTTAACTAAAATGGAATGGAATGGGTGAATTTAACTCAGATTACCATTATATCTACTATGGCGTGCAGGAATCCCTCAGAACAAATGGAGTAGCCATTATGGTCAACAAAAGAGTCCAAAATGCAGTAACTGGATGCAATCTCAAAAATTATAGAATGATCTCTGTTCGTTTCGAAGGCAAACCATTCAATATCACAGTAATCCAAGTCTATGCACCAACAAGTAATGATGAAAAATCTTAAGATGAATGGTTCTATGAAGACCAACAAGACCTTTTAGAACTAACACCCAAAAAAGATGCCCTTTATGTTATAGTGAACAGGAATGCAAAATTAGGAAGTCAAGAAACACCTGGATTAACAAGAAAATTTGGCCCTGAAAATGGAATGAAGCAGGGCAAAGGCTAATAGAGTTGTGAAATTAGAACTCAGTGGTCATAGCAAACACCCTCTTCCAACAACACAAGAAAAGGCTCTACACATGGACATCATCAAATGGTCAACACTGAAATCAGATTGATTATATCGTTTGCAGCCAAAGATGGAGAAGCTCTATATAGTCAGCAAAACAAGACTTGGAGCTGACTGTGGCTCAGGTCATGAGCTGCTTATTGTCAAATTCAGATTTAAATTGAAGAAAGTAGGGAAAACCACTAGACCATTCAGGTATGACATAAATCCATTCCCTTATGATTATACGGTGGAAATGAGAAATAGAATTATGGGACTACACCTGACAGATAGAGTGCCTGATGATCTATGGACGGAGCTTCATGACATTGTACAGGAGACAGTGATAAAGACCATCCCCAAGGAAAAGAAATGCCAAAAAGCAAAAGGGCTGTCTGGGGAGGCCTTACAGTTAGTTGTGAAAAGAAGAGAAGAGAAAAGCACAGGAGAAAAGGAAAGATATACGCATCTGAATGCAGAGTTCTAAATAATAGCAAGAAGAGATAAGAAAGCATTCCTCAGTGATCAATGCAAAGAAGTAGAGGAAAACAACAGAATGGGAAAGACTAGACATCTCTTCAAGGAAATTCGAGATAAAAAGGAGACAGTTCATGTAAAGATGGGCTCGATAAAGGACAGAAATATTATGGACCTAACAGAAGCAGAAGATATTAAGAAGAGGTGGTAATAATACCAAGAAAATCTTTACAAAAAAAAATCTTCATGACCCAGATAATCATGATAGTGTGATCACACACATAGGACTAGAAATCCTGGAATGTGAAGTCAAGTGGGCCTTGGAAAGCATCACAACGAACAAAGCTATTGGAGGTGATGGAATTCCAGTTCAGCTATTTCAAATCTGGAAAGATGATGTAGTGAAAGTGCTGCATTCAATATGCCAGCTAATTTGGAAAACTCAGCAGTGGCCACAGGACTGGAAAATTTCAGTTTTCACTCCAATCCCCGAGAAAGGCAACGCCAAAGAATGCTCAAAGTGCTGCACTATTCCACTCATCTTACATCCCGTTCAAGTAATTCTTCGAGCCCTGCAACAGAATGCCTGAATCTGTCCCTTCTCTCACGTTCCAGCTGATGACAATCACACCACCCTTACTTAATCACTTCACCAATACTCCATTCTTGAGAGTAACTGAGGGGCAGGACCCACTGTGGTGCTGATCAATAGCTGAGCAGGACAAGGAATGGTCACTCATTGAGAGTTGGCTCTTGTGAATGGGGCCATCTGAGGCACCAAGCAAGGCTGAGCTACACCTGTTGCCTAGGAACAGGGTGGGTAGAAATGAAGCACATCAATGGCTAACTGCATAGGGCTGTGCTCACTCTGCTCTGTTACATTGTGAATAGAAAAAGAATCACTGTGAGGGTAAGGTTAGTCTAAGTAGCTCTCAAGCTGGGCTGGCTTTGACATTCTTGATGGCTTTCAAATTTTAGCTATAATATATGCCGCACATGCAATCATGTGACAGCTGTTGGAGGGGCATATAGATAAGCACTGCTGACTGGCATGCATGGCAATACAATGAAAAGAATGATGTAGAAAAGTTAAACAAGCCTGTGAAATCAAAATCTGTGGTGGGAAAAGAGTTAATCAAAAAGATTAAAGCACACTGGACCCAACGTATCCTTATGGAACAGAGCAGCATGAGCACAGCCATTAGCAGGTAGCCAACACTTTTCCGTATTACTCCAAATCCTGTTTCTAAGCAACAGGTCTTGCCCAGCAATTGGACAGTTCATCGCTCGGCCTTGCCAATAAGCAACCAACTATCAATGAGATACCTACTGGTACTTCTCCTGCTCAGCTATTGGTCAGCTCCACATTGGGCGCTACCTGATGATACCTGTCAATGAGGGGCCACTTGGGAAGTGATTCAGTCAAGAGACAGTGGTGCATTGGTCATCTGACTGTTGCCTTTGGGCACTTTACATTATTTGTTTTTTAATCGAGAATGTATTTCTGGTAGATGGGGCAAGTTGAGTTTTCCTACTCAAATTGAGAGTTTAGGATTCCCAAAAAATATTAGTGGAGGAGACATTTATGACTTCCATGGCTCTGATGTGTAATTTTATGGAGATGGTGTATAGACCTTGGGGCAAGAGACTGAGTATTCACCAAGTCTTGGGGTCTCTAAAGCTCATTGGAGTAGCAAAAACATCCAACCTGTTCTTTTTTTTTTTTTTTTTTAATTGTTTTATTTTTATTATTTTTTTTTAATTTTATTTTATTTTTAAACTTTACATAACTGTATTAGATTTGCCAAATATCAAAATGAATCTGCCACAGGTTTACATGTGTTCCCCATCCTGAACCCTCCTCCCTCCTCCCTCCCCATTCCATTCCTCTGGGTCGTCCCAGTGCACCAGCCCCAAGCATCCAGTATCGTGCATCGAACCTGGACTGGCAACTCATTTCATACATGATATTTTACATGTTTCAATGCCATTCTCCCAAATCTTCCCATCCTCTCCCTCTCCCACAGAGTCCATAAGACTGTTCTATGTTCTTAATTACCTTTTTCCATGTTAAGTGCTTGCTCTTAAGTTACTTAAGACCTTCAAGAACCCCCACTAGGAAGAGGATTGTGAAAAGATGAAATGACAAGACAACTCTGAGGAATAGATTTGGAGGGAAAAGTGTTTGGTAGAGGTTCATACAGGGATGGAGGAGGCAGGAGTGTTGAAGGGGGACATAAAAGTCAAAGAATAAAGGGCACTGAAAGAAAGTCTGAGGGTCATGAGAAGAAATATCATACCCCTGAATCACCACTCCCCAAAATCAGACACACAGAGGTATCAGGGGTGAGGAAAGGTGTATCATGGCCTCCATCAGCACCCGCTAACCCATGTTGATGGGCACAGTGGTACATTGTGATGTCCAAGACCCCAAAACCACCATTGGCTGGGGGAGTACCTAACTGACCAATCAGATTGAAGGGTGTGGCTCCTCATTGTCTGGAGCAGATATACATAGGAAGGTCAGAGGCAGAGATTCTGGGTTAGACCATGTCATGCTATCATCATAAGGTAACCCAGATGCCACAGCAGCCAAGAAGAGTTCCAATGCCGTGTGCTTTAGGGTTAAAGGACGAAAGAAGACCCTTTGTCCACAGAGATACAGAGGCAGTGTGAAATTTCTGATGGGAAAGGAGGGAAGGAAGCAAAGAGGTAGGCACCTGAGTGGGGAGGGATGTGGGGTCCCAAGAGCTGAGGGAACAGACCCTCAGGTCCCCAGTTAGCCACAGAGTAGACGTCACGACTGCATCAGAAGTTTGCACTGAAGGTGAATAGCCTTGCTTAACAACTCATCTCAGTGGCAAAGAGTAGTGGTGCAGTGTTAATGCCATTGTTTGGGGTGTGGAGTGACGTTAGGGTCTAGATTTCCAGAACCCAGATAGGAAGAGGGCTTCACATGGGGATGAAGAATTTCATACTTCCCCTGAGTGAGGCAGGCAAAAATCACCTCCTGGCCATTTACGTCATAACGGGCTTTGTTGCATCACTCACCTATGCTGTCAGCTAAAGGTGCTCAGGAGGCACAAAATGCTGATACATCTAAAACCCACAATTAGCACTCCCAAAGTTTAAAATAATGTTTGGAGAGTTCAGACCAAATATCAATTAGGAAACTGTTACCTAAGAAATTTGTGGGAGCAGTGTGTTCCCATGGGCAGGGCAGTGGAGGTGGCCCAATCCTGCTCCAGATGACTAACAGGATCACAACACACAGATATTGTTTTTTTTGGTGGGGAGCATCATGCAGTTTGTGGGATATTAGTTCCCTGACCAGAGATTGAACCGGTTCCCCTTCTAGTGAAAGCATGGAGTCCTAACCCCTGGACAGCCAGAGAAGTCAGGATAGAGACTTTAAGTATTAATATAAGACTGTGTCAAAGCTGGTCTTATATTTATCACCATCCCCTAGTATTTCTAAACTGCGGTTGTAAAGCATTCTTCCCCAATTAACTTTTTTGTTAGTCCAAGTTCTACCAGTTTTCATGGTTTAAAAAGAAGAGTACCAAATATTTAATTTGATGTTAACTTTAGTTTTGAAGTATTTGAATAGTGTCAAGGAGTAGTCAATCAAATATGGAGATATATAAGGCAGAGTCTCTACCAGAGGAATCCAGTGTGTTTTCAGAAAGCATTTTAGAAACAATAAAAACAGAGTTTCACCATCAGCATCAAAAGAGTTGAGTTAAGATTTTAAGTCAATGCTACAGTATCTTTTATCTGGACTGCAGCTGCCTAGTTAAATCTTTCTGGCACTTTAACTCCTGAGAGACACAGTGGGTGATTCAAAGTCAGTCACTGAATGTGCTTTAAAATTATTAAGAGTGAAGGAGACCCTGGGTTTGTTGTCCTTTAAAAGGAAGTGTGAGAAATATCAACCCTGCCTGTGAAAATTAGTCAGGTAAGCAGCTACCAGGATGATATGGACAGAGAAACCTTATAGGTGGGTGCTGTGTTTCCAGATCTGTATATATTATCACCATTTAACACTATCACACTTTAATGCCCTGTTGCAGTACTGACTGAAATACTTGCTGTTAGGGGAAGGTAAAAGATTACTAGGCCAGAAGAGCTGAAATTGAAAGTTGCTCAGTCGTGTCCGATGGTTGTTGACCCCATTGACTATACGGACCATGGAACTCTCCAGGCCAGAATACAGGAGAGGGTAGCCTTTACTTACTCCAGGGGATCTTCCCAACCCAGGGATCAAGCCCAGGCATCCCACATTGAAGGCGGATTCTTCACCAGCTGAGCCACCAGGTAAGCCAAAGAATGCTAGGGTGGGTAGCTTATCCCTTCTCCAGCAGAGCTTCCCTACCCAGGAATTGAACTGATGTCTACAGCTTTGCAGGCAGAATCTTTCCCAACTGAGCTATCAGGAAAGTCCTGAGGTGGACCAAAATGGAGGTTAGAGGGCCTTGTTTCCCTGAAGTAGCGCTGGTATTTAGTTTAATATCCGTGGGGATACTGCCAAAATGCAGAAAGAATTGAGAACGCATAAAGTTTAAAAAGGATCCAAAGACTTTTAGGGGTAAAAGAGAAAAACATAAACACTAAGTCATGTGTTTAGAAAGGATATATCCATTTGGATCAGCAACAATAAATCAATATCACATGCCTGTAGATCTCCTGGAAAAGGACAGTATATTGTGATTCAAACATGACAAGTCCTATTGCAAACGCTATGTTGTATGGGGGTGTGAGTTTTGCTCATTAGCACTCACAAAGAGCAGTAGAAACTCTTTAAAGTTCCACTTATACAGGTTCGCTATGAATAGATTCCAACTGACCCCTCTAGCTGTGGCCATAACAACCTGTTTTGATTGACAATATGATTTCCCTAAGACCTTCTCCTTTCCTCTATGCCTGTGTCCATCCTATTTTCTGTGACTCACAGACTAGCAACCATCTGAGGCCAGCCGAATGGTCACCTCCCAAGGAAATGTTCTTACTCATTCTCTTGTGTATTAATATTTTCATGTTCTCTAACCACTTGCAGTTGATTACATGCAATTTGTAGGATAGGTTTTGGAGTATGTATCTTATCAAAAATGCTTGCCAGAGAGGTAAACAGAATAGAAATCAACAGTGTGGTGATATAAAATATTATCAGAAGTTTGATTATCTAAGACTGTAAGGGAGAGAATCACTCTCTTCTGCCAAGTATGTCCAAGAATCTGTTTGAAAATATAGTAAAACCCATAAATTAGAGAGTGGATCAGAAGTCAAAAGAACTTATGAGAAGCTTATTTTATCAGTAGTCAAGTAAAACTCTATGTCTTTGTATTAAGAAAACCCATTTGCATGCCACCAAATGCAAAAGCCAAAGCAGTACCCATGGACTCATGATGAGTGCAAAATCCTGCTGGTCCAAAGGCTTCTCTTGATTGGCAGAGGTCAAGAGCAAATCTATGTGCCTAGGGTCAGAAAACATTCGCCCAGGATCACATTCACAGATCAGCGGGAATTAAGTGGGAGTCCCCAAACTTTACATGCTCCTGGCCAAGTCCCTCACTTCAGTGTCTTTCCTACAGGTTTGTCACTCATTACTGCCTTGAGTTAATAATACTGCCATGATTAAGTTTCCCCTCACCATCTCTTCAATTAACTGTCGTGGGCAACTAGAAATCTGAATGCAAAAGATTGAAATAAGATCCTTACCTTGTGCCACATAAAAAACTAATCTCAGAGTTGATTAAAGATTTAACTGCAAAATCTGAAACTATAAATCAACGAGAAGAAAACACCCTGGAAAAGTTGTAAGCATTGGTCTTAGAAGTGATTTTATGTATGTGACAATGAAAGCATAGGCAACAAAAGCAAAAATAGAAAAGTAGGATGACTTCAAATGTTTAAACTGCCTCCCCTAAAGAACATCAAAAACACATCTACATATAAGCCAAGCTGATGGTTACCAAATGGCAAGTTGGGCCGAGGGGATGATTGGAATTTTGGGATTAACATATATATAGACACCACTATATATAAAATAAATAACCAACAAGGACCTACTACAAAACCACAGGCAACTCTGCTAGAAATTCTGTAACAACATAAATGGACAAAGAATTTGTAAAGGAATAGATATATGCATGTGTGCCTGTGCAAGCTCAGTTGATTCATATGTGCCATACTCTTTGTGACCCTATGGAATGCAGCCTGCTAGGCTCCTCTGTCCATGAGATTCTCCAGGCAAGAATACTGGAGAGGTTCGTCATGTCCCTCTGAGCATATCTTCCCTACCCAGGCATTGAACCCAAATCTCCTTCATTGCAGGGTGATTCTTTAACAACTGAGCCAAGTGGGAAGCCCAAATACATGTATGTATAAAGCTGAATCACTTTGCTGGACACCTGAAACACAACATGGTAAATCATATATACTAGAATGGAAAAAAATAAAAAGAAACAATCAACATGTAGAACAAGTAGCTCCAAAAACTAATTGGAAAATACAGATAGATTCCCAAACTTATTCTCAAAGAAAGATCCACAGGGAACAGGGTATGAAGAGAAAAGGATGTTTCAAGTCCTGACGTGTGCCCATTGGAGAGGACTCAGAATATGAGGGAGATTACATGGTTGGAGATATGCCCTCGGTGTGAGTGTTTCGAGCCATATATTGGACACATAAGTCCTGGGGTCTGACAAAGGGAAGACAAACACCCTTAGATGGTTGCAGGGCTATGTGGCTAACAGGAGGTCTGTGGGAAGCCCGGACTACCCCTCCAGGAGCATGTGCTCAGGGGCTTGCTCCCAAGCCACAATGAAGAGGACAGATAGTGACCGCATTTGTGGATAACTGTTTTCCCAACAACTGCCCACCCTTACACATGCCCTGCTTTCTGTGTGGCCGATCTGCACTGGAGCAGGGGCTGCCATGACCAGGCAGAAAGCTGAGATGTGGGAAACAGAGGTGCATCTGGCCCAGGGCGGCATGTGGGTGGAAGAGCCGGGATCATGCTCATGGAGGGCACTTACATAGGCATCGTATCAGGAGAAGTCCTGATCTCTGAGGGAGTCCAGACTGCCACAGCAGATGACCCAGTAGGTGTCCAGAGCACATGAGGACCTCAACTGCCCAATAGCACCCCTCTTCAACAGGGCAGGTAAAGCCGAAGCTGGGGGAAGTGATCAGCTGTGAGGGACCAAGAGGTCTCAGACCAGAAGTTATGTTTAAGCAGGGCAGGAAACACTACTGATGGTGATGGCAGAGACGGCATGTTGGAGGCAGCCTGGATCTCTGTAAACAGCCAGCCTGAAGAGTTGCTCCTTTTGTTATTTTTCTAACCAGAACATGATCCTTTTGTCCCTCTGTGGCAAGGGTAGCAGTGCTGGGAGAGGGGAGTGTACATACCTGAGGTAACACAGCCAGATCTGGCCTGACTTTCAGGGCTTCTGCTCCAGAAATTTGGCATCCCACCCTGCCCCCAATAGGACAGTGAAAGCCACTGAGAAAAAGGAAGTCTCTGCCTCACTTCTGGCTTCAGACCTGGTACCACTGAACTTCCCAGCCATAGGTACTGGCACACCCTAAGGAAAGATGTGACTTGTAGTCCATTAAGTCCAGCACCAGCCCCACCCCACCGCCAGCTGACTATGGTACAGACTGTACAGTGATGCTCCCCCAAAAGACCACCCCTTCAAGACCATAATAGATAATTGATGCACTTAAATTCAGAGAGGCAGAGACTAATGGGAAGACAGAAGGACTGGTGTCCCCTGAAAGACTGAGAGGAAGTCAGTTCAGTTTGTCAGTCGTGTCTGATTCTTGCGACACCATGAACCACGCACACCAGGCCTCCCTGTCCATCACCAAGTCGCGGAGTCCACCCAAACCCATGTCCATTGAGTTGGTGATGCCATCTAACCATCTCTTCCTCTGTCGTCTCCTTCTCCTCCTGCCCTCAATATTTCCCAGCTCAGGGTCTTAACAATGTGTCAGCTCTTTGCATCAGGTAGCCAAAGTATTGGAGTTTCAGTTTCAGCTTCAGTCTTTCCAATGAATACTAAGGACTGATATCCTTTAGGATGGACTGGTCCATCTCCTTGCAGTCCAAGGGACTCTCAAGAGTCTTCTCCAACATCACAGTTCAAAAGCATCAATTCTTTGCGCTCAGCTTTTTATAGTCCAACTCTCAATCCATACCTGGCCACTGGAAAAACCATACCCTTGACTAGACAGATCTTTGATGCCAAAGTAATGTCTCTGCATTTTATTTTTAATACAAAAGTATTTATTTTAATGGGAGGTTATTTATTTTACATATGGTATTGCTTTTGCCATATATCCACACGAACCTGCCACAGGTGTACATGTGTTCCCCATCCTGTACCCCTCTCCTACCTCCCTCCCCGTACCATCCCTCTGGGTGATCCCAGTGCACCAGCCCAAGCATCCTGTATTATTCATCGAACCTGGACTAGCGATTCATTTCATATATGATATTATACATGTTTCAATGCCATTCTCCCTAGTCACCCCACCCTCTCCCACACAGTCATTGCTTTTTTATATTCTGTCTAGGTTAGTCATAACTTTACTTCCAAGGAGTTAGCTCCCTTTAATTTCATGGCTGCAGTCACCATTCTGCAGTGATTTTGGAGCCCAGAAAAATAAACTCAGCCACTGTTTCCACTATTTCCCCATATACTTCCCATGAAGTGATGGGACCAGATGCCATGATCTTCGCTTTCTGAATGTTGAGGTTTAAGCCAACTTTTTCACTGTCTTCTTTCACTTTCACAAGAGGCTCTACAGTTCTTTTTCACTTTCTGCCATAACGGTGGTGTCATCTGCGTATTTGAGTTTATTGATATTTCTCTCGGCAATTTTGATTCCAGCTAGTTCTTCCTCCAGCCCAGCGTTTCTCATGATGCACTCTGCATATAAATTAAATAAGCAGAGTGACTATATACAGCCTTGATGTACTCTTTTTCCTACTTGGAACCAGTCTCTTGTTCCATGTCCAGGTCTAACTGTTGCTTCCTGACCTGAATAGAGGTTTCTCAAGAGGCAGGTCAGGTGGTCTGGTATTCCCAATTTTTCAAAATTTTCCAGTTTCCTGTGATCCACACAGTCAAAGGCTTTGGCATAGTCAATAAAACAGAAATAGATATTTTTATGGAACTCTCTTGCTTTTTCCATGATCCAGCGGATGTTGGCAATTTTATCTCTGATTCCTCTGCTTTTTCTATAACCAGCTTGTACATCTGGAAGTTCAAGATTCACACATTGCTGAAGCCTCCATTTGAAAATTTTAAGAATTACTTGACTGGCCTGTGAGATGAGTGATATTGTGTGGTAGTTTGAGCCTTCTTTGGTGTTGCCATTCTTGGGTTTTGGAGTGAAAAGTGACCTTTTCGAGTTCTTTGGCCACTTCTGAGTTTTCCAAATTAGCTGGCATATTGAGTGCAGCACTTTCACTCCATCATCTTTCAGGATTTGAAAAAGCTCACCTGGAACGCCATCACCTCCACTAGCTTTGTTCGTAGAGATGCTTTCTAAGGCCCACTTGACTTCACATTCCAGGATGCCTGGCCCTAGGTGCGTGAACACAACATCATGATTAACTGGGTCATAAAGATTATTTTTCTACAGTTCTTCTCGGTATTCTTACCACTTCTTGTTAATATCTTCTGCTTCTGTTAGGTCCATACCATTTCTGTCCTTTATCGAGCCCATCTTTGCATGAAATATTCCCTTGGTAGCTGCAATTTTCTTGAAGAGATGTCTAGTCTTTCCCATTCCGTTGTTTTCCTCAACTTCTTTGCATTGATCACTGAGGAAGGCTTTCTTATCTCTTCTTGCTATTCTTTGGAACTCTGCATTCAGATGCTTATATCTTTCTTTTTCTCCTGTGCTTTTTGCTTCTCTTCTTTTCACAACTATTTGTAAGGCCTCCCCAGACAGCCCTTTTGCTTTTTGGCATTTCTTTTCCATGGGGATGATCTGGATCTCTGTCTCCTGTACAATGTCATGAACCTCCGTCCAGAATTTATGAGGCACTCTATCTGTCAGGTGTAGTCCCTTAAATCTATTTCTCATTTCTACAGTATAATCATAAAGGATTGGATTTATGTCATACCTGAATGGTCTAGTGTTTTTCCCTGCTTTCTTCAATTTAAATCTGAATTTGGCAATAAGGAGCTCATGAGATGCGCTAGAGGCAGCTCCCAGTCTTGTCTTGCTGACTGTATAGGCTTTCTTCATCTTTGGCTGCAAATGATATAATCAATCTGATTTCAGTGTTGACCATCTGGTGATGTCCATGTGTACAGTCTTTTGTGTTGTTGGAAGAGAGTGTTTTCTATGACCAGTGTGTTCTCTTTGGAAAACTCTATTAGCCCTTGTCCTGCTTCATTCCATACTCCAGAGCCAAATTTTCCTGTTACTCCCTGTGTTTCTTGACTTCCTACTTTTGCCTTCCAGTCCACTATAACCTAAAGTACATTTTTTTTTTTTTTTGGTGTTGGTTCTAAAAGGCATTGTCGGTCTTCATAGAACCATTAAACTTCAGCTTCTTCATTGTTACTCATTGGGTCATAGTCCTGGATTACTTTTATACTGAATGATTTGCCTTGAAAATGAACAGAGATCATTCTATAGTTTTTGAGACTGCATCCATCTTCTGCATTTTAGACTCTTTTTTTGACCATGATGGCTACTCCATTTCTTCTAAGAGATTCCTGCCTGCTGTAATAGATATATTGGTCATCTGAGTTAAATTCACCCATTCCAGTCCATTTAAGATCACTGATTCTTAGAATGTTGATGTTCACTCTTGTCATCTTCTGTTTGACCACTTCCAATTTGCCTTGATTCGTGGACTTAACATTCAATTTCCTATGCTGTATTGCTCCTTATAGCATTGGACCTTTCTTCTGTCACCAGTCACATCCATAACTGGGTATTTTTTTCTGCTTTGGCTCAATCCCTTCATTCTTTCTGGAGTTATTTCTCCACCATTCTACAGTAGCATATTGGCACCTACTGACCTGGGGAGTTCCTCTTTCAGTATCCTATCACTTTGCCTTTTCATACTGTTCATGCTGATCTCAAGGCAAGAACACTGAAGTGGATTGCCCTTCCCTTCTCCAGTGGACCACACCCTGTCAGACCTCTCCATCATGACCCTCCCAACTTGGGAGGCCCCACAGGGCCTGGCTTCGTTTCATTGAGTTAGACAAGGCTGTGGTTCTAGTGTGATTAGATTGACTAGATTTCTGTGATTCTGGTTTCAATGTGTCTGCCCTCTGATGCCGTCTTGCGACACCTACCATCTTACGTGAGTTTCTCTTACCTTGGACTTGGGGTATCTCTTCACGGCTGCTCCAGCAAAGCGCATCCACTGCTCCTTACCTTGGACGAGGTGTATCTCCTCACCTCCACCACTCCTGACCTTGAACCTGGACTAGCTCCTCTAGCCCCTCCTGTGCCCATGCAGCCTCCACTCGATGGACGTGTGGTATCAGTCCTGATTATTCACTAGAAGGACTGAGGCTGAAGCTGCAACTCCAGTACATCATCCACCTGATGCAAAGAACTGTCTCATTGGAAAAGATCCTGATGCTAGGAAGGAATGAAAGCCAAAGACAAGGGGATGAGAGAGGATGAGATCGTTGGATGGCATCGGGGATTCCATGGACTTGAGTTTCAGCAAGCTCTGGGAGTTGATGATGGACAAGGAATCCTGGTGTACTGCAGTCCATGGGGTTGCACACAGTCGCACACAACTGAACAAATGAAATGAACTGATTGCCATAGGGAGAATGCTTTGAATACAAGATGTTAACGTGGCTCAAAATGGAACAGAAAAAGATCTTTCGTTAACATGGAAGATAAGGAGGGTGCGCAGCAACTATGTGTGTGTCTGTAAGTTTGTGTATATGTGTGTGTGTGTGTGTCTGTGTGACTGTGATGGGAAAAAACGTGGGATGGATGAACAGACAGCATGATGGAGCAGTTTGACAGGAAGTGTTTCTTTCTGTAGTGAGCTGATTCTTAAAAGGAGCTGTTAAAGGAGTCAGAAAGGTCTGACTCTTAGCGCTTGCTCCAGCGTGGGGGAAAGTTGAAGTTCAGAGGAGAGAAGCATGTCTAAAATTTAGCCAAGCCTAGTCAGTGGGCATGTTATGGATGACTGTGAGTACTTGGCCAGTCTCAGCTGTTGTTTAAGAGAGGCCAAGTCAGCCCTTCCACAGTATGGTTATTATCAAAAGTGCAAATTCATGTGCTTCATGCAGAATGAGGCCCATCAAAACGAAAAGTTAGCCTTTGGACCAGGGAAAGGTTTTTTCAGATTCATACAAGGATATGGGTGGCTCTTGCCCTAAGAACTCAAAGTACTGAACGTTTTCAGTTAAGTACATTTAAAATACATGTCAGAGAGAGTTGTGGTAAGTTGTTACAGAATTCTTGCTGTCACATCTTTTGTGCTTAAAGTTAGGTCATGTTCAGGTAATAATGTTCCTATATATCTCTACCAGATTAATGTTGTTTTTTTTTATCATTCTTGCCCTGTCAAGAGAGGGCAAAGTCTCAAGGCAGAACTTTCACTTTGAAATGTCCCATCTTGGATAAGCAGAAACAGATCTCATTTGGCAGCTCCTTCAGGGCAAGGTTCCCACATTCTGCCCAGCTCTCATCCTTGATGGAGCCAGGCACCCAACCCAACAGGTCCTGTCTCCTCAGGCTCTCCAAGTGTGGAGACCAGTTCTCAGAGACTGAGGACCAGGAAGATGGTCACTGCTAGTAGGTTGCAGAGACAGGGATGGGGGAGAGGTTCACCACTCCTCAAGGCCTGGTCCAAGGCTACTGGAGGGCCTTAGTGAGGGCTCTGGTGCACTACAGGATGTCATCCCCTGTCTTTTCCCTGGGACCTGCAGCTCACCCACTGGCCCAAGGCTGGGTGATCTCCAGGCCCCCCAAAAGAATGCCTGAATCTGTCCCTTCTCTCACTTTCCAGGTGATGACCACCACACCATCCTTACTTAATCACTTCCCCAAGACTACCTTCTTGACAGTAACTGGGGGCAGGGCCCACTGTGATGCTGACCAATAGCTGAGCAGGACAACGAATGGTCACTCATTGACAGTTGGCTGCTTGTGAAAGGGGCCATCTGAGGCACCAAGTAAGGCTGAGCTACACCTGTTGCCTAGGAACAGGGTGGGTTGAAATGAAGCACATCAATGGCTAACTGCACAGGGCTGTGCTCACTCTGCTCTGTTACATTGTGAGTAGAATAAGAATCACTGTGAGGTTAAGGTTTGTCAAAGTAGTTCTCAAGTTGGGCTGGCTTTGACATTCTTATTGGCTTTGAAATATTAGCTGTAATATATATGTCACATGCAATCATGTTGCAGGGGAGGGGCATATAGATAAGCACTGCTGCCTGGCATGCCTGGGAATTCAATGAAAAGAATGATGTACAAAAGGTAAACAAGCATGTGAAAGAAAAATCTGAGGTGGGAAAGGAGTCAGTCAAAAAGATTAAAGCAGGAGGAGGAGCTAAGATGACGGAGGAGTAGGAAGGGGAGAACACTTTCTCCCCTACAAATTCATCAAAAGAACATTTAAACGCCAACTAAATTCCACAAAACAACTTCTGAATGCCAGCAGAGGACATCAGGCACCCAGAAAAGCAACCCAAGTCTTCGAAAGGAGGTAGGAAAAAATATAAAAGACACAGAAAGAGACAAATGAGGGAGGAACGGAATTCCATCCCAGGAAGGGAGTCTTAAAAACAGAGAAGTTTCCAAACACCAGAAAACCTTCTCACTGCCGAATCTGTGCCGAGCCTTGGAAGCACAGAGGGCAACATAACAAGGAGGAAAAATAAATATACAATTAAAACCCGCACATTGCGAGCCCTACGGTAACTCCCCCAGCAGAGAAGCAGCTCAGACGCCTGCATCCGCCATTAGCAAGCGGGGGCTGGTCGAGGAGGCGCAGGGTGGACAGGGAGGTGCGGCGCGGGCTGCATCGCAAGGATCTGGCCTGAATACCACGAGCGCTATCTGAGTGAAATAATTTGGGCTAGCAAACCAGACTATGGGATATCTACCACGCAAAAAGCCAGCCCTAACCTAACACACCACCAGGCCCACGCACGGAACAAAGGACTGAACAGAGATAGCCGGTGGAAGACCATCCCTCTCCAGTGATAGGCAGCCAGAGCTGGAAGGGGACAATCACAGCCCCAGAAAGACATTATCTATAAAACTGTAAGCAGGCTTCTTTGCTAACTAAAACTTCTTAGGGGTCTGGACGGTCAACATCTGCCTGAGAAGGTGCGCCGGTGCACACCTAGATAACCAAGCAGAGGGCAGGCGATAAGTCGCAGCAATCGCACGTGCCAAACACCTCATCACCTGAGCTGCTGGGATTTGGGAAGGGCACAAAACACAGGCCCAACCGAGAGTCTGCGGCACTAAGGACTACCCGAGTGCCTGAACCTGAGCAGCTTGGACCTGGAATTACAGGGCTGGCCACGGATGGTTCCCGGCAGAGCAACCTAGAGCTTGAGCAGTGTGGGCAGGCAGGCTACACGCGCCGTGAACTGGGGGCAGAACCAGTGTGGCTGAGGCACTGCGAGCACACGCCAGTGTTATTTGTTTGCAGCATCCCTCTCTACTTCCCCTCAGCGCGACTGAATAAGTGAGCCTAAAAAAAAAAAAAAAAAAAAAAAAAAAGGGTCCTCCACCGTCCCCTTTGTATCAGGGCGGAAACCAGACACTGAAGAGACCAGCAAACAGAAAAATCTATAACAGAGGGAACCGCCTTGGAAGCTACAGGCAATAGATTAAAACCCTGTGGTTAGTACCAACTACATAGGAAGGGGCATATAGATCTTGAGAAATATATGTCGGGCCAAGGAACTAGCCCAAAATGAACTGAACTGGCAATACTCACAACAAAAACAGAGAAAGTCCTAGATATATTTTTTACTGTCCTGTATTATTCCTTTAATTTTCACTTGTATACCCGATTACTTTGCAAAAAAAAAAAGAAGACACCTTTATATTTTTAAAGCAAACTTCATATATATATATATATATATATATATATATATATGTATATATATTTTGACCTTGTTTTTTTTTTTTTTCCTTCTTTTCTTTAACATTGTATTTTTGAAATTCCAAACTCTACTGTAGATTTTTAATTTTAGCTTTGTGGTATTTGTTATCAATTTTGTACCTATAGATTTTTTTTTTATAATTTCTGTGACTCATTTTTATTTTCTCTTTTTCTTGTTCTCTGTTTCTTTTTCATCTTCTTTTAAATATCATGTTATATCTGAAATTCCAAACTCTACTCTAGATTTTTAATTTATGCTTTTTGGTATTTGTTGTGAATTTTGTACCAGTAATTTCTTTATAATTTATGCGACTGTGTTTGTTCTTGTTTTTTTTTTTTTTCTCCCTCTCTTTATTTTTCTTCTTCTTTTTTTAACATTGTATTTTAGAAAATCCAAACTCTACTCTAGATTTTTAACTTTTGCTTTTTGATATTAGTTATCAATTTTGTACCTATATTTTCTTTATAATTTTCATGACCTTGTTTGTTTTTGTTTGTTCGTTTTTTCTCTCTTTCTTTTCCTTCTTCTTTTCTTTAACATCATATTTTTTAATTTCCAAACTCTACTCTAGAGTTTAAATTTTAGCTTTTATGTATTTGCTACCAAATTTGTACATTTAACAACCCAATCTTCAGTACCCATTTATCACTAGGGAGCGAGATTACTGGCTTAACTGCTCTCTCTCCCTTTGGACTCTCCTTTTTCTCCACCAGGTCGCCTGTGTCTCCTCCCTAACCCCTCTCTACTCTACCCAACTCTGTGAATTTCTGTGTGTTCCAGACGGTGGAGAACACTTAAGGAACTGATTACTGGCTGGATCTGTCTTCCTCCTTTTCACTCCCCCCTTTTATCCTGGTGGCCACAATTGTCACCTTCCTCCTTCTTCTCTTCTCTGTATAAATCCATGAACAACTCTGAGCAGTCCAGTTGTGGAGTTCTCATAAGGAAGAGATTACTGGATAGCCCACTCTCTCCTCTTTTGATTCCACCTCATCTCATTCGGATGATCTCTAACTCCCTCCTCCCTCTTCTTGTCTCCATATAATGCTGTGAACCTCTCTGGGTGACACTCACAGTAGAGAAACTTTTCATCTTTAATGTAGATGTTTTATCAATGGTGCTGTATAGAAGGAGAAGCTATGAAAGTACTGTAAAAATAAGACTGATAACTGGAAGCAGGAGGCTTAAGTTCAAACCCTGACTCCAGGGAGCTCCTGACTCCAAGGGACATTAATTGACGGGAGCTCATCAAATGCCTCCATACCTTCACTGAAGCCAAGCACCACACAAGGGCCAACAAGTTTCAGGGCAAGACATACCAAGCAAATTCTCCAGCAACAAGGAACACAGCCCTGAGCTCTAAGATACAGACAGCCCAAAGTCACCCCAAAACCATAGACATCCCATAACTCATTACTGGACATTTCATTGCACTCCAGAGAGAAGAAATACAGCTCCACCCACCAGAACTCCGACACAAGCTTCCCAACCAGGAAACCTTGACAAGCCACCTGTACACACCCACACAGTGCAAGGAAACGCCACAATAAAGAGAACTCCACAAACTGCTAGAATACAGAAAGAACACCCCAAACTCAGCAATTTAAACAAGATGAAGACAGACGAATACCCAGAAGATAAAGGAACATGATAAATGCCCAACAAACGAAACAAAAGAGGAAGAGATAGGGAAATTACGTGGTAAAGAATTCCGAATAATGATGGTGAAATTGATCCAAAATCTTGAAATCAAAATGGAATCACAGATAAATAGCCTGGAGACAAAGATTGCGAAGATGCAAGAAAGGTTTAACAAGGACCTAGAAGAAATAAAAGAGAGTCAATATATAATGAAAATGCAATAAATGAAATTAAAAACACTATGGAGGCAACAAATAGTAGAATAACAGAGGCAGAAGATAGGAATAGCGAATTCGAAGATAGAATGGTAGAAATAAAAGAATCAGAGAGGATAAAAGAAAAACGAATTAAAAGAAATGAGGACAATCTCAGAGACCTCCAGGACAATATTAAACGCTACAACATTCGAATCATAGGGGTCCCAGAAGAAGAAGACTAAAAGAAAGACCATGAGAAAATACTTGAAGAGATAATTGTTGAAAACTTCCCTTAAATGGAGAAGGAAGTAATCACCCAAGTCCAAGAAACCCAGAGTGTCCTAAACAGGATAAACCCAAGGCGAAACACCCCAAGACACATATTAATCAAATTAACAAAGATCAAACACAAAGAACAAATATGAAAAGCAGCAAGGGAAAAACAACAAATAACACACAAGGGAATTCCCATAAGGATAACAGCTGATCTTTCAATAGAAACTCTTCAAGCCAGGAGGGAATGGCAAGACATACTTAAAATGATGAAAGAAAATAACCTACAGCCCAGATTATTGTACCCAGCAAGGATCTCATTCAAATATGAAGGAGAAAACAAAAGCTTTTCAGACAAGCAAAAGCTGAGCGAATTCAGCACCACCAAACCAGCTCTCCAACAAATACTAAAGGATATTCTCTAGACAGGAAACACAAAAACGGTGTATAAAATTGAGCTGAAAACAATAAAGTAAATGGCAACGGGATCATACTTATCAGTAATTACCTTAAACATAAATGGGTTGAATGCCCCAACCAAAGGACAAAGACTGGCTGAATGGATACAAAAAAAAATACCCCTACATATGTTGTCTACAAGAGACCCACCTCAAAACAGGGGACACATACAGATTGAAAGTGAAGGGCTGGAAAAAGATTTTCCTTGCAAATAGGGACCAAAAGAAAGAAGGAGTGGCAATACTAATATCAGATAAAATAGACTTTAAAACAAAGGCTGAGAAAAGAGAGAAAGATGGTCACTACATAATGATCAAAGGATCAATCCAAGAAGAAGGTATAAAAATTATAAACACATATGCACCCAACAAGGGAGTGCCACAATATGTAAGACAAATGCTAACAAGTATGAAAGGAGAAATTAACAATAACACAATAATAGTGGGAGACTTTAATACCCCACTCACATCTATGGATAGATCAAATAAACAGAAAATTAACAAGGAAACACAAACTTAAAATGATACAATAGACCAGTTAGACCTAATTGATATCTACAGGACATTTCATTCCAAAACAATGAATTTCACCTTTTTCTCAAGCGCACATGGAACCTTCTCCAGGATAGATCACATCCTGGGCCATAAGACTAGCCTTGGTAAATTCAAAAAAATAGAAATCATTCCAAGCATCTTTTCTGACCACAATGCAGTAAGATTAGATCTCAATTACAGCAGAAAAACTACTAAAAATTCCACCATATGGAGGCTGAACAACACGCTGCTGAATAACCAGCACATCACAGAAGACATCAAAATTTGCATAGAAACTAAGGAAAATGAAAACACAACAACCCAAAACCTATGGGACACTTTAAAAGCAGTCCTAAGGGGAAAGTTCATAGCAATACAGGCACACCTCAAGAAACAGGAAAAAAGTTAAATAAATAATGTAACCCTACACCTAACGCAACTAGAAAAGGAAGAAATGAAGAACCCCAGGGTTAGTAGAAGGAAAGAAATCTTAAAAATTAGGGCAGAAATAAATGCAAAAGAAAAAAAAGAGACCATAGCAAAAATCAACAAAGCCTCAAGCTCGTTCTTTGAAAGGATAAATAAAATTGACAAAGCATTAGCCAGATTCATCAAGAAACAAAGGGAGAAAAATCAAATCAATAAAATTAGAAATGAAAATGGAGAGATCACAACAGACAACACAGAAATACAAAGGATCATAAGAGACTACTATCAACAATTATATGCCAATAAAATGGACAACGTGGAAGAAATGGACAAATACTTAGAAAAGTACAACTTTCCAAAACTGGACTAGGAAGAAATAGAAAATCTTAACAGACCCATCACAAGCACGAAATTGAAACTGTAACCAACAATCTTCCAGCAAACAAAAGCCCAGGTCCAGACGGCTTCACAGCTGAATTCTACCAAAAATTTAGAGAAGAGCTAACACCTATCCTGCTCAAACTCTTCCAAAAAATTGCAGAGGAAGGTAAACTTCCAAACTCATTCTATGAGGCCACCATCACCCTAATACCAAAACCTGACAAAGATCCCACAAAAGAAGAAAACTACAGGCCAATATCACTGATGAACATAGATGCAAAAATCCTTAACAAAATTCTAGCAATCAGAATCCAACAACACATTTAAAAAGATCATACACCAGGACCAAGTGGGCTTTATCCCAGGGATGCAAGAATTCTTCAATATCCACAAATCAATCAATGTAATACACCACATTATCAAACTGAAAAATAAAAACCATATGATTATCTCAATAGATGCAGAGAAAGCCTTTGACAAATTTCAACATCCATTTATGATAAAAACTCTCCAGAAAGCAGGAAAAGAAAGAACATACCTCAATATAATAAAAGCTATATATGACAAACCCACAGCAAACATTATCCTCAATAGTCAAAATTTGAAAGCATTTCCTCTAACGTCAGGAACAAGACAAGGGTGCCCACTTTCACCATTACTATTCAACATAGTTTTGGAAGATTTGGCCACAGCAATGAGAGCAGAAAAAGAAATAAAAGGAATCCAAATTGGAAAAGAAGAAGTAAAACTCTCACTATTTGCAGATGACATGATCCTCTACATAGAAAACCTTAAAGAATCCACCAGAAAATTACTAGAACTAATCAATGACTATAGTAAAGTTGCAGGATATAAAATCAACACACAGAAATCCCTTGCATTCCTATACACTAATAATGAGAAAACAGAAAGAGAAATTAAGGAAACAATTCCATTCACCATTACAACGGAAAGAATAAAATACTTAGCACTATATTTACCGAAAGAAACTAAAGACCTATACATAGAAAACTATCAAAAAATGGAGAAAGAAGTCAAAGAGGACACTAATAGATGGAGAAATATACCATGTTCATGGATTGGAAGAATCAATATAGTGAAAATGAGTATACTACCCAAAGCAATTTATAGATTCAATGCAATCCCCATCAAGCTACCAACGGTATTCTTCACAGAGCTAGAACAAATAATTTCACAATTTGTATGGAAATACAAAAAACCTCGAATAGCCAAAGCTATCTTGAGAAAGAAGAAGGGAACTGGAGGAATCAACCTACCTGACTTCAGGCTCTATTACAAAGCCACAGTTATCAAGACAGTATGGTACTGTCACAAAGACAGAAATATTGATCAATGGAACAAAATAGAAAGCCCAGAGATAAATCCACGCACATAGTGACACCTTATCTTTGACAAAGGAGGTAAAAATATACAATGGATTAAAGACAATCTCTTTAACCAGTGGTGCTGGGAAAACTGGTCAACCACTTGTAAAAGAATGAAACTAGAACACTTTCTAAAACCATACACAAAAATAAACTCAAAATGGATAAAAGATCTGAATGTAAGACCAGAAACTATAAAATTCCTAGAGGACAACATAGGCACAACCCTCTCCGACATACATCACAGAAGGATCCTCTATGACCCACCTTCCAGAATATTGAAAATAAAAGCAAAAATAAACAAATGGGACCTAATTAAACTTAAAAGCTTCTGCACAACAAAGGAAACTATTAGCAAGGTGAAAAGGCAGCCTTCAGAATGGGAGAAAATAATAGCAAATGAAGCAACTGACAAACAACTAATCTCAAGTATATATAAGCAACTCATACAGCTCAATTCCAGAAAAATAAAGGACCCAATCAAAAACTGGGCCAAAGAACTAAATAGACATTTCTCCAAAGAAGACATACAGATGGCTAACAAACACATGAAAAGATGCTCAACATCACTCATTATCAGAGAAATGCAAATCAAAACCACTATATGGTACCATTTCACGCCAATCAGAATGGCTGCGATCCAAAAGTCTACAAGCAATAAATGCTGGAGAGGGTGTGGAGAAAAGGGAACCCTCTTACACTGTTGGTGGGAATGCAAACTAGTACAGCCACTATGGAGAACAGTGTGGAGATTCCTTAAAAACCTGGAAATAGAACGGCCTTATGATTCAGTAATCCCACTGCTGGACATACACACTGAGGAAACCAGAACGGAAAGAGACATGTGTACCCCAATGTTCATCGCAGCACTGTTTATAATAGCCAGGACATGGAAGCAACCTAGATGCCCATCAGGAGATAAATGGATAAGAAAGCTGTGTTACATATACACAATGGAGTATTACTCAGCCATTAAAAAGAATACATTTGAATCAGTTCTAATGAGGTGGATGAAACTGGAGCCTATTATACAGAGTAAAGTAAGCCAGAAAGAAAAACACCAATACAGTATACTAACGCATATATATGGAATTTAGAAAGATGGTAACAATAACCCTGTGTACGAGAGAGCAAAAGAGACACTGATGTATAGATCAGTCTTATGGACTCTGTTGGAGAGGGAGAGGGTGGGGAGATTTGGGAGGATGGCATTGAAACATGTATAATATCATGTATGAAACAAGTCGCCAGTCCAGGTTCGATGCACAATACTGGATGCTAGGGGCTTGTGCACTGGGACGACCCAGAGGGAGGGTATGGGAAGGGAGGAGGGAGGAGGGTTCAGGGTGGGGAACACAGGTATACCTGTGGCTGATTCATTTCGATATTTGGCAAAACTAATACAGTGTTGTAAAATTTAAAAATAAAATAAAATTAAAAAAAAAATTTAACTAGGGAGCTGCAGTCCAGATAAAAGATACCATAGCATTGACTTAAAATCTGAACTCAACTCTTTTGATGCAGATTGTGAAACTCAGTTTTAGTTGTTTCAAAAATGCTTTCGGAATACACACGGGATTCCTCTGGTAGAGACTCTGCCTTATATATCTCCATATTTGATTGACTACACCTTAAAACTATTCAAACACTTCAAAACTAAAGTTAACACCAAATTAAATACTCGATACTCCTCTTGTTAAACCACGAAAACTTGTAGAACTTGGACTAACAAAAGAGTTTATTGGGGAAGAATGTTTTATGACTGTAGTTATTTAGAAATACTACGGGATGGTGATAAATATAAGACCAGCTTTTACACAGTCTTATGTTAATATTTTATCAAAAGTCTCTGTCCTGACTTCTCTGGCTGTCCAGTGGTTAGGACTCCATGCTTTCACTAAAAGTGGAACCGGTTCAATCCCTGGTCAGGGAACTGAGATCCCACAATCTGCATGGTGCCCCGCACCCAAAAATGTTATCTGTGTGTCGTGATCCTGTTAGTCATCTGCACCAGGATTGGACCACCTCCACTACCCTGACCTTGGGAACACACTGCTCCCACAAATTTCTTAGGATAATAGTGGCCAAATTGATCTTTGGTCTGATCCCTCCAAACATTATTTTAATCTTTGGGAGTGCTAACTGTGGGTTTTAGTTGTATCTGCATTTTGTGCCTCCTGAGCAACTTTAGCTGACAGCATAGGTGAGTGATGCAACAAAGCCCATTATGACGTAAATGGCCAGGAGGTGATGTCTGCCTGCCTAATTCAGGGGAAGTCTGACATTCACCATCCCCATGTGAAGCTTGTTTGTCATCTGGGCTGTGGCAATCTAGACCCTAATGTCACTCCACACCCCAAACAATGGCAGTAACACTGCACCAAAACTCCTTGTCTCTGAGATCAATGGTTAAGCAGGGTTATTCACCTTCAGTGCAGACTCCTGACCCAGTCGGGCCTCTACTCTCTGGCTAACTGGGACCTGAGGGTCTCTTCCCACAGCTCTTGGGACCCCATATCCCTCCCCATTCAGGTGCCCACCTCTTTTCTTCCTTCACTCCCTTCCCATCAGAAAATTCACACACACACACAAATATCATCTTTTCACCATTTGATGTGTATTTTAATCACAGCCTTCAGTTTACTATGTTAGTGTGAGAGTCAGTCTTTTCCTGGTTGGCCATTTCGAAGAAAGCAGACCTCTGGAGACACAATTGTAAACGGTCTGACCTTTTCTATTCAGTTACTCTCTGCCCAGCTTATACTTCTCCAGGGTCCCTCATTCTGTGGTGGCTGAGCTTACCTTCTCTTTTGATTCTGCCTACTTCTTTGACTCTGCATCATATTTTGGTAGCCTTCTCGGCTTTCATTCTGTTTCTTACATGCACAGCAACGGAAAAAAAGTTTGCTTTTCTTGTTTTCTTTACCTTCTTCGACAGAGTGGCATATGATCGGATTTTCTGTCTCAAGGTTCCTTTTAGAGGTCTTCTGCCCCTCAAGGTCATATTCCGTGCCTTGAAAAACAAGAGAAGGGTATTAGTTTTGAGGAAAGGGTATAACATCTGAATTGGGAGGGAGACTTCATGAAAAGAAATGTGGGCTGATGAGGGCTTTTGGCAGGCAAAGGCAGTGTAGAGGTCTTGGGCAGGAAAGTCAATTGAAAACGTGGGGAGCATAGATGGACTCATCTTATGTTCCCATCCCTTCTGTATCTCTGTGGACAAAGGGTCTTATTTTGTCCTTTCACCCCTGAGGCACACCACATTGGAACTCTTCTTGGCTGCCATGGCTTCCTGGTTACCTTATGATGATAGCATGAAATGGCCTAACCCATAATCTTTGCCTCTCAACTCCCTTTATATACCTTCTCAGGACAATGAGGAGCCACACCCTTCAATCTGATTGGTCAGCTGGGCACTCCCCCAGCCAATGGTGTCTTTGGGGATCTTAGACATCACAGTGTACCACTGTGCCCATCAACATGGGTTAGTGGGTGCTGAGGGAGGCCATGAAACAATGTTCTCACCCCTGACACCTCTGTGTGTCTGATTCTGGGGAGTGGTGATTCAGGGGCATGGTGTTTCTTCTCATG
Organism: Bubalus kerabau; assembly: GCF_029407905.1. NCBI lineage: Eukaryota > Metazoa > Chordata > Mammalia > Artiodactyla > Bovidae > Bubalus > Bubalus kerabau. The sequence continues at coordinate 47,652,425 of NC_073647.1, read as the reverse complement.
ACCCTCAGACTTTCCTTCAGTGCCCTTTATTCTTTGACTTATATGTTCCCCTTCAACACTCCTGCCTCCTCCATCCTTGTATGAACCTCTACCAAACACTTTTCACTCCAAATCTGTCCCTCAGAGTTGTCTAGTCATTTCGTCTTTCACCCACTCTCTTCCTAGTGGGAGTTCTTGAGGGGCTTAAGGAACTTAAGAGCAAGCACTTAACATGGAAAAAGGTACCTAAGAACAGCTTGGATGTTTTTCCTACTTCACTGAGCTTTAGAGACCCCAAGACTTGGTGAATCCTCAGTCTGTTGTCCAGAGGTCTATACACCGTCTCCATAAAATTACACATCAGAGCCAAGAAAGTCATAAATGTCTCCTCCACTAATATTGTTGGGGACACTTGAACTCTCATATTGAGTAGGGAAACTCAACTTACACCATCTACCAGAAAAACATTCCCGATTAAAAATAATAATAATAGTAATTTACCCAAAGGTAATGGTCAGATGACCAATGCACTACAGTGCCTTGACTAAAACACTTCCCCAGTGGCCCCTCATTGACAGGTATCATCAGGAGGGCCCAATGTGCAGTTTACCAATTGCTGAGCAGGAGAAATACCAGCAGGTATCTCACTGATAGTTGGTTGCTTATTGGCAGGGTCGAGCGATGCACTGTCGAATTGCTGGGAAAGACCTGATGCTTAGTAACAGGATGTGGAGTAATATGTCAAAGTAAAGGCTACCTGCTAATGGCTGTGCTCATGCTGCTCTGTTCCATAAGGATACGTTGGGTCCAGTGTGCTTTAATCTTTTTGACGGACTTCTTTCCCTCCACAGATTTTGATTTCACATGCTTGTTTAACATTTTTACATCTTTCTTTTCATTGTTTTCCCAGTCATGCCAGTCAACAGTGCTTGTCTATATACCCCTCCAACAGCTGCCACTTGATTGCATGTGCCGCATATATTTTAGCTAATATGTCAAAGCCAACAAGTATGTCAAAGCCAGCCCACCTTGAGAACTTCTTTGACAAACCTTATCCTTACAATGATTCTTATTCTATTCACAATGTAACAGAGCAGAGTGAGCACAGCCCTATGCAGTTAGCCATTGATGTGCTTCATTTCTATCCACCCTGTTCGTAGGCAACAGGGGTAGCTCAGCCTTGCTTGGTGCCTCAGATGGCCCCATTCACAAGCAGCCACCTGTCAGTGAATGACCATTCGTTGTCCTGCTCAGGTATTGATCAGCACCACGGTGTGCCCTGCCCCCCAGTTACTGTCAAAAAGGGAGTATTTGGGAAGTGACTAAATAAGGGTGGTGTGGTGCTCATCAGCTGGAAAGTGATAAAAGAGGCAAATTTAGGCATTCTTTTGGGTGTCCTGAATATCACGCAGCCTTGGGCCAGTGGGTGAGCTGGAGGTCCCACGGAATAGACTGGGGATGACATCCTGTAGTGCTCCAGAGCCCTCACTAAGGCCCTCCAGTAGCCTTGGCCCAGGCCTTGAGGAGCAGTGAATCTCTCCCCCATCCCTGTCTCTGCAACCTACTAGCAGTGGCCATTTTCCTGGGCCTCAGTCTCTGAAAACTGGTCTCCTCACTTGGACAGCCTGATGAGACAGGACCTTTTGGGTTGGGTGGCTGGCTCCATCAAGGACGAGAGCTGGGCAGAATGTGGGAACGTTGACCTGAAGGAGCTGCCAAATGAGATCTGTTTCTGCTTTTTCAGGAAGGGACATTTCAAGGTGAAAGTTGTGCCTTGAGACTTTGGCCTCTCTTGACAGGGCAAGAATGATAGAATATAAGACTCACCTGGTAGAGATAGATAGGAACATTATTACCTGACCATGACCTAACTTTAAGCACAAAGGATGTGCCACCAAGAAGTCTGTAACAACTTACCACAACTCTCTCTAACTTTTGCTTTTAAATGTACTTAACTGAAAACGTTCAGTAACTTTAGGTTCTTAGGGCAAGAGCCACCCACATCCTTGTATGAATCTATAATAAAACTGTCCCTGTTCCAAACTCTAACATTTAGTTTTGATGGGCCTCATTCTGCTTCAGGCACATGAATTTGCAATTTTGATAACAACCATACTGTCGAAGGGCTGACTTGGCCTCTCTTAAATAACAGCAGAGACTGGCCATGTGCTCACAGTCATCCAAATATACCCCAAAACTAGGCTTGGCTACACTTTAGACATGCTTCTCTTCTCTGAACTTCAGCTTTCCCCCACGCTTGAGCAAGAGCTAAGAGTCAGACATTTCTGACTCCTTTAACAGCTCCTTCTAAGAATCAGCTCACTACAGACAGAAACGCTTCCTGTCAAACTTCTCCATCATGCTGCCTGTTCATCCATCCCCAACTCTTTCCACATCTCTCACACACACACACACTCACACACACACGCAGACTCAAACTTACACACCCACACATAGGTGCTGCGCACCATCCTTATTTTCCATGTTAACGAAATGTCCTTTTCTGTTTCATTTTGAGACACGTTAAGAACTTGTGTTCTAAGCATTTTCCCTATTGTAATCAGTACATTTCCTCTGTTCAGTAGTGTCCGACTGTGTGCAACCCCATGGACTGCAGCACACCAGGATTCCTTGTCCATCACCAACTCCCAGAGCTTGCTGAAACTCAAGTCCATCGAATCCCCGATGCCATCCAACCATCTCATCCTCTCTCAACCCCTTCTCCTTGGCCTTCATTCCTTCCTAGCATCAGGATCTTTTCCAATGAGACACTTCTTTGCATCAGGTGGGCAAAGTACTGGAGTTGCAGCTTCAGCATCATTCTTTCTAGTGAATCAAGGATTGATACCACATGTCCATGGAGTGGAGGCTGCAATGGGACAAGAGGGACTAGAGCAGCTACTCCATGATCAAGGTCAGGAGTGCTGGCAGTGAGGAGATATACCTCGTTCAAGGTAAGGAGCAGTGGCTGCGCTTTGCTGGAGCAGCAGTGAAGAGATACCCCATGTCAAAAGTAAGAGAAACCCACGTAAGATGGAAGGTGTGGCAAGACGGCATCAGAGGTCAGACACACTAAAACCAGAATCACAGAAGTCTAGTCAATCTAAACACACTACAACCACAGCCTTGTCTAACTCAATGAAACTAAGCCAGGGCCTGTGGGGCCTCCCAAGTTGGCCGGGTCATGGTGCAGAGGTCTGACAGAATGTGGTCCACTGGAGAAGGGAAGGGCAATCCACTTCAGTATTCTTGCCTTGAGATCCACATGAATAGTAAGAAAAGGCAAAATGATAGGATACTGAAAGCGGAACTCCCCAGGTCAGTGGGTCCCCATATGCTACTGGAGGTCGATGGAGAAATAACTCCAGAAAGAATGAAGGGATTGAGCCAAAGCACCAACAATACCCAGTTGTGGATGTGACTGGTGACAGAAAAAAGGCCCAATGCTATAAAGAGCAAAATAGCATAGGAACCTGGAATGTTAATTCCATGAATCACGACAAATGGGAAGTGGTCTAACAGGAGATGGCAAAAGTGAACGTCAAAATTCTAGGAAACAGTGAACTAAAATGGACTGGAATGGGTGAATTTAACTCAGATGACTATTATATCTACTACGGCGGGCAGGAATCCCTCAGAGGAAATGGAGTAGCCATCATGGTCAGCAAAAGAGTCCAAAATGCAGCAGCTGGAAGCAATCTCAAAAACTATAGAATGATCTCTGTTTGTTTCCAGGCAAACCATTCAATATCACAGTAATCCAAGTTTATGTCCCAACAAGGAATGATGAAGAAGCTGAAGTTGAACGGTTCTATGAAGACCGACAAGACCTTTTAGAACTAACACCCAAAAAAGTTGTACTTTACCTTATGGTGGACTGGAACGCATAAGTAGGAAGGCAAGAAACACCTGAAGTAACAGGAAAATTTGGCTCTGGAGTATGAAAGGAAGCAGGGCAAAGGCTAATAGAGTCTTCCAAAGAGAACACACTGGTCATAGCAAACACCCTCTTCCAACAACACAAGAAAAGACTCTACACATGGACATCACCAGTTGGTCAACACTGAAATCAGATTGATTATATCGTTTGCGGCCAAAGATGGAGAAGCTCTATACAGTCAGCAAAACAGGACTGGGAGCTGACTGTGGCTCAGATCATGAGCTCCTATTGCCAAATTCAGATTTAAAATGAAGAAAGTAGGGAAAACCACTAGACCGTTCAGGCATGAAGTAAATCCAGTCCCTTATGATTATGCAGTGGAAGTGCGAAATAGATTTAAGGGACTAGACCTGACAGATATAGTGCTTGATGAACTATGGTCGGAGGTTCGTGACATTGTACAGGAGACAGGGATCCAGACCATCCACATCGAAAAGAAATGCCAGAAAGCAAAAAGGCTTTCTGGGTGGGGGGGGTGGGGGGTCTTGCAAATAGTTGTGAAAAGAAGAGCAGCATAAAGCACAGGAGAAAAGGAAAGATATAAGCATCTGAATGCAGAGTTCCAAAGAATAGCAAGAAGAGATAAGAAAGCCTTCCTCAGTGATGAATGCAAAGAAATAAAGGAAAACAACGGAATGGGAAAGATTAGACATCTCTTCAAGAAAAATCTAGATACGAAGGGAACATTTCATGCAAAGATAGGCTCGAAAAAGGACAGAAATGGTATGGACCTAACAGAAGCAGAAGATATTAAGAAGAGGTGGTAAGAATACCCAGAAGAACTGTACAAACAAAAATCTTCATGACCAAGATAATCATGATGGTGTGATCACACACCTAGGGCCAGACATCCTGGAATGTGAAGTCAAGTGGGCCTTAGAAAGCATCACTATGAACAAACTACTGGAGGTGAAGGAATTCCAGTTGAGTATTTCAAATCCTGAAAGATGATGCAGTGAAAGTGCTGCATTCAATATGCCAGCTAATTTGAAAAACTCATCAGTGGCCACAGGACTGCAAAAGGTCAGTTTTCCCTCCAATCCCCAAGAAAGGCAACACCAAAGAATGCTCAAACTACCACACAATTGCACTCATCTCAGAGGCCAGTCAAGTAATTCTTAAAATTCTCCAAATCAATTCAGCAATATGTGAATCATGAACTTACAGATGTTCAAGCTGGTTATAGAAAAGACAGAGGAATCAGAGATCAAATTCCCAACATCTGCTGGATCATGGAAAAAGCAAGAGATTTCCATAAAAATATCTATTTCTGCTTTATTGACTATGCCAAAGCCTTTGACTGTGTGGATCACAGTACACTGTGGAAAATTCTGAAAGAAATGGGAATATCAGACCACCTGATCTGCCTCTTTAGAAACCTCTATGCAGGTCAGGAAGAGCAGTTAGAACTGGACATGGAACAACAGACTGGTTCCAAGTAAGAAAAAGTGTACACCAAGGCTGTATATTGTCACTCTGCTTATGTAATTTATATGCAGAGTGCATCATGAGAAACACTAGGCTGGAGGAAGCACAGGCTGGAATCAAGATTGCTGGGAGAAATATCAATAAGCTCAGATATGAAGAAGAACTAAAGAGCCTCTTGATGAAACTGAAAGAAGAGAGTGAAAAATTGGCTTAAAGATCAACATTCAGAAAGCGAAGATCATGGCATGTGGTACCATCACTTCATGGGAAGTAGATGGGGAAACAGTGGAAACAGTGGCTGAGTTTATTTTTCTGGGCTCCAAAATTCCTGCAGATGGTGACTGCAGCCATGAAATTAAAGGAAGCTTACTCCTGTAAGTAGAGTTACGACTACCCTAGACAGCATATTAAAAAGCAGAGACTCTGTGGGAGAGGGTGGGGTGATTTGGGAGAATGACACTGAAAATTGTATAATATCATATATGAAACGAATTGCCAGTCCAGGTTTGATGCATGATACAGGATGCTTGGGGCTGGTGCACTGGGATGACCCAGAGGGATGGTACAAGGAGGGAGGTGGGAGGTGGGTACAGGATGGGGAACACATGTACACCTGTGGCAGGTTCATGCGGATGTATGTCAAACCAATACCATATGTAAAGTAATTAACTTTCCATTAAAATAAATAAATTTATATTAAAAAAAAATAAAACATAGACATTACTTTGGCAACAATGGTCTGTTTAGTCAAAGCTATGGTTTTTCCAGTGGTCAAGTATGGATTGAGAGTTGAAGTATAAAAAAGCTGAGCGCCAAAGAATTGATGCTTTTGAACTGTGGTGTTGGAGAAGACTCTTGCGAGTCCCTTGGACTGCAAGAAGATCCAACCAGTCCACCCTAAAGGATATCAGTCCTGAGTGTTCATTGGAAAGACTGATGTTGAAACTGAAACTCCAATATTTTGGCCACCTGATGCGAAGAGCTGACTCATTGGTAAAGACCCTGAGGCTGGGAAATATTGAGGGCAGGAGGAGAAGGGGACAACAGAGGAAGAGATGGTTAGATGGCATCACCAACTCAATGGACATGGGTTTGGGTGGACTCCACGAGTTGGTGATGAACAGGGAGGCCTGGTGTGCTGCGATTCATGGTGTCGCAAAGAATCAGACACGACTAAAAACTGAACTGACATCCTCTCAGGCTTTCAGTGGAGACCAGTCCATCTGTCTTCCCATTTGTCTCTGCCTATCAGAATTTAAGTGCATCAATTATCTATTTTTATCTTAAAGGGGTGATCTTGTGGGGGAGCATCACTGTACAGTCTGTACCATAGTCAGCGGGTTTGGGGTTTGGGGTGGGGCTGGATTTGATGGACCACAAGTCACATCTTGCCTTAGGGTGTGCCAGCACCTATGGCTGGGAAGTTCAGTGGTACCTGGTCTGAAGCCAGATGTGAGGCAAAGCCTTCCTTTTTCTTGTTGGCTTTCACTGTCCTATTGGGGGCAGGGTGGGATCCCAAGTTTCTGGAGCAGAAGCCCTGAATGTCAGGCCAGATCTGGCTGTGTTCCCTCAAGTATGTACTCTCCCCTCTCCCAGCACTGCAACCCTTGCCACAGAGGGACAAGAGGAGCATGTTCTGGTTAGAAAAATAACAAAAGGAGCAAATCTCTAGGCTGGCTTCTTAAGAGATCCAGGCTACCTCCAACGTGCCATCTGTGCCATCACCATCAGTAGCGTCTCCTGCCCCGCTTAAACATACCTTCTGGTCTGAGACCTCTTGGTCCCTCACAGCTGGTCAATACCCTCCCAATTCCCATAGGGGATGGTCCAGGCCATGCCAGGGGAAAGGGGGCACTACAAGAAAGCCCCAAGAGGACCACCCACCCTGTGGGTGGTGGCCTGTGGGGGCCTCACAGTGCCCACCCCTCCTACCAGCACAGAAGGCCCAAGTCTGTGCCACAATCTACTCCCGAGTTGTCCCTCCATTTCTCTCACAGGGGCTCCAGGAACCAGCAGGCAAAGGCAGATGTCTGAGGCCCGAGTCCATAGGGCAGAGAGCTGAGGAGGTCCAGGCTGTGCCAAGAGTCAAGGTGAGTTGGCTACCCTGAATGTGCACCAGGGACTCCACATCCCAGTACAGTGGGGACCCCAAAAGGCCCTAATCCTCCCCACCATGTCAGCCCCACAACCTCAAGCTGTGCTGACTGCACACTGGTGAGCCACCTCACGTCCTCCTTCAGGTAACTAGGGGTTAGGCTGCTTAGGAGGAGCTCCTCTATGAGGCCTGAGAGCACCCCTCAAGGGGAGACTTGTAAGTGGCCTGAATCAGACCGCCCAGGGTGGGTTTCTCTCCTGAGGACGCTCACAACCAGCCTCGAATGCAGGCCCAGGATCCCCATCTGTCCCCCTGCCTCACTCCTGTCTGCACCTCAAACCTGGTCATCATTCAAAGGATGCATGAGCTCTGCCAGCCTGAGAGAGTCTTTCAGGATCCAAGAAAAGAAGAGGGCCTGATGGAGGCACAGTTCATTTGGGGTGAGGAGAAGGAGGTGGAGGAGGAGGATGAAGAGGAGCAGAAAGTGGAGAAGGAGGAGGAGGACCAGCAGCAGCAGCAGGTGGAGGGAGGAGGAGCAAGTAGAGGAAGGAGATGCAGCTACCTTCTCCTTCTCCTGGTCTGGGGTACCCTGGAGGAAGTGGCTGCTGCTGCAACACCCAGTCTCCCCCAGAGCCCTCTGGGTGTCTGGCCCTCTCCCAATGCCATGGCTGCTAGTCCGGGGAGCCAATATGAAGAGCATGGCCTCAGCAGGCAAGATGAAGTGCTAAGCACCTCACGTGACCAGGAAGATGCCAGATCCTGGCTCTGAGATGCCCTGCGGGTGAAGAAGAATGAGCTGGTGCAATTCCTGCTCAGCAGGTTTCTTGCCAAGGAGCTGATCACAAAGGCAGAAGTGCTGAACAGTGTGCTCAAAGATTACCAGGACTATTTCCTGGTGGTCTTCGGTCAAGCCTCAGAGTATTTGCAGCTTGTCTTTGGCTTGGAGGTGAATGAGGTGGACCCCAGTGAGCACACCGATATTCTGGTCCCCTCCCTGGGCCTCACCCTCAGTGAGATGCTGAGCGATGGGCAGAGGTTGCCTAAGGCCGGCCTCCTGGTGGTGATCTTGTGCCTGATCGCTGTGGAGGATGGCCATGCCCCTGAGGAGGTGATCTGGGGAGCACTCAGCAGGATGAGGGTGTGTCTCGGTAAGAACACTTCATCTATGGGGAGCCCAGGGAGCTGCTCACCCAAGTGTGGGTGCGGGAGGGGTACCTGGTGTACCGGCAGGTGCCTGATGATGACCCTGCTTGCTACGAGCTCCTGTGGGGTCCCCAGGGCTATGTGGAGACCAGCAAGTTTAAAGACCTGGAATATCTGGACAGAGTTGGTTGAAGGGGTCCCAGTTCCTTCCAACCCCTCTGCAAAGGCTGCGAGGGAGGAGGAAAGAGGACTCTGAGCCAGAGCAGCAGCCAGGCTCCTTCCGGGCCCATGTCCAACAGCTTGTCCTAGGGGGCAGAAAAGGAGGCTGATTCTTCCCTTTGTTATTGAAGAGGAAACAGTCAGCCTTCTCAGCAGTGAAGGTCCGGGCCCGTTGGGGGAACCCGGTGTGTGGCATCTTTTTGTTCCTGTTCTCTACAATCACATGGAGGCTCATCTCTGTTTTCTTTAGGAATTTTTCAAGTGTTATTCCTTTTTATAGAAGACAATGCATTCCAGTATCTAACTATGTCAATGACTTTGATCATCACACTGTGTTTGTACTTAACCAGTTCAAGATGAAGAGTTTTCCTGTTCTGTAAAAGAGAGTAGGAACACTTCCATTTTATTCTGTGGTCCTGCACAAGATAACATGGAATTAGAATTAGAATGATTTTGGAAATATGAATTTATTTAGCAGTGATATAGTTGGTGGAAAAATTAGAAAATAAAAAGTGATAGTAGTGAATTCTTGCTTCTTATACCTTGTGTGTGTTCATTTGGATAGAGCCTAGGGATCTCAGTTTATGTGGATTTTCCTGGGTTATCAAAAGAAGTAGCAATTCATCTGAGTCAAGCAGCCCCCTCCTCACTGGCACATTTATTGAAAATACTTTTATGGAGCCTCTGCTCCATGAAAGGCCCTTTGTTAGCAGTGGGGACACTGGGAGAAGCAGGACACTCCCATACCTAGAGCGATGGTCTAGGAGCCACAGTCACATGAGGTGCCTCATGGGAGGGAGGGGAAATGGGACATTGCTGTAAGGTGTCCTTTTGGCTCTTGAATAAACCCCAGAGAGATCTATTTTTGGGGAAGCATGGAAGGGGTCCTAGCTCTTGTCACTTTGCTGCTGACCACAAGGATGGCACAGGTGTTTTCTACCCATTATCTGCTAGGAATCCCGAAGAACTCCCATCTCACTCCCTTGAAGTGATGCCCAGAAATCCACGGACTGACCCTCTCTTTCCTGGTCCTGGGGGCCCAGAACTCAAGGTGTTAACTAGCTTTCAATTATCTTCATTGTAATTGGGCATTGTAATCAAAGACTCAACATTTATTGGTGGTGCAATGAAGGAAGGCAAGTGTTTGGATGCAAGGCCACCTGGGACTCATGCAAAGAGTGGTTCCTGCTTCTGTTTCCTGGAGCTGCTTGGGTCCTGCTGGAACACTCCTCCGCACCCAAATTTTACAGGTCCTCTAACTGGAAATGGGCCTTTCTGGGTAGCCCATACAATGAAGAATCTGTTTGCATTGTGGGAGTCCTGGGTTCCATCCCTGGGTCAGGAAGATCCCCCTGGAGAAGGGCATGACAACTCACTCCACTATTCTTGTCTGGAGAATTCCATGGACAGAGGATCCTGGCAATCTATAGTCAATGGAGTTGTAGAATCAGATATGACTGAGTGACTAACACTATGGTCCACTACAGTCTAAGTAGAAAAGTTTCTTAGTTTTATTTATGAAACTTCCTGTTTGGCTAATTAGGAATTCCACATCCTATTGAGGTGCATATTCTCTAACCTTCCCTGGACCACAAAGTAGCCAACCCCATCCAGTGCACAATGGAGGATTTTCTGGGGGCAACAGTGTGAAAGATTCCTGCCCTGTTATCACAGGATCAACAGTTGCCAGGCCCTGCGAGCTCTGTCTCATCCCTTATGTCCATCCTGCAACCCAATACATGGGGCTCCTCACACCCGCTCGCCTCCCACATGAAGAACTGAGGCCACGGGGCTTGGCCATCTTCCCAGGATCACGTGCTAGTGAGGGCCGCGGTGGGCTCAAAGCCCTGTTCTCTATTCCTCTGGAGCCCTCACCTTTCCCGCCCACCCCAGGCCACGACCTGACCTTGCGACTTCTCATACCTTCCTCTTCTCAGTGCTACACGATGCCTCTGAGGTGACAAAAATCAGGCCTGTGGAAGGAAGGGGACAAGGAGAATCAGAAGCCCTGTGGGGCTGCTCTGTGCTTTGCTGAGAACTGCCTCTGCTCGGGGCCAGCATCTCTGTCCAGTCCCAGAGCCTCCAGCCTGAGGGTGGCGCCCTGTCCGGGCTACTGCCATGGGGCCTCCCGCCCAACTGAACCTGCCAGGCTGATCAGCTCATCACTGAGCAGGAGGGAGGGAAAGCCTGACTGTATGGTCCCAGTTCCCACTGGGATAAGACCATACAGGAGGCTCCTCCGATATGGGAGGGAAGGGAACACAGGTGGATCCCTGAGGCTCCAGATCTCCCAAGCTGCAGTGAGGGAGGGGAGCAGTTGGAGGGCCTTTGGGCTGGGGAAACCAGGGGATGGACACTAAGCATAGGGGCAGGAGAGTGAGGCAGAGAAAGGCAGGCCTTGGACGTCAGGAGGGCTTGTGTGTGCACAACACAAGTGTCCCGAGCCACGGATGACAAAGACCCCTTGGCGACACACAAACACACTGCCAGAGCCTGGGTGCTTCCTGGAGGAGGGGGACCAGAAAAGGCAGCTCCCTCAGGACCCAGGGGGTGAGGAGGGGAACAAAGCGTGGGAGGGAGCAAGAAAGACCAGCTAGTCAGGCTGCCCACAGATAACAGTACCTTCTGTCGCCTTCAGAGGAGCCACCAGAGGCCCCCACCAACGTATATAGCCTCCAGAGTCATGTCCCAGTCAGAGGAACTGGCTGGAAGCAAAGCTTTGTCAACCTGCTTTTAAGCAGAAAGGCCATGAAGAAGCCCAAGTCGAAGCCTGAATCTCATCCATGCCGCCAGTCATTAGGAAGAAAGGCCTCTGGGAGAGCTTCTTCCACACCCTCTTAGCTCACCCCTTTCAGATACCAGGCTGTGGTCATCACATAGGGAAAATGACCCTGCTACTGGTAGAACTGGGAGACAATGCCCTAGGGTCCTCAAATACGGGCCTTTCCAAGGTACCAGTCTGTTTCCTACACAGTGATTTTCAAGAACAGTGGCCCACAAATACCAGAGAACATGCATCTCCAAACCCACTGCTCTACTGCCCACATGTGGTAAAGACCAGTGACTCACTCAGGTTTCATCCAGTCCCACACCCGGATTCTCATACTTTTTCAAATACAGGTTGACGAGGGCTTCCTTTGGTCACATCTAGCTCAACAAGTTAGACATGTTCCTTGGAGTGAGTGTGTAAAGGAGGGCCCTTGAAAAGCACCTAACCCATAAAATCATTCGATGGGCCTGCCATCTGGGTAACAGAGAACAGGTCCACAGTGGTGGTGGGGACAGGGGCAGGGGTGGGGAAGATCAGAGCTGGCCTTGGAGAGGACCAGTGAAGTGGCTGTTTTCAACAGAACTGGCTGTACCTTGAGCCCCCGATCAAGTCCTTCAAAGGGAAGGTACCCAAAGTGACCCAAATTGGACATGGATTGCCAAGACCAGGGGTAGCAGAAGCCCAACCACCCCACTGAGGAAAGGAAACAGGGCTTCTGAAACAGCCTGCAGGAGGCTGAATCTGAGGCTCTGGGAAGGGGATGGGAAAAGCACATGTGTTCCCAAAGTGAATACTCTAGGGCCACCAAAGTGGTGTTTATGGGAAAAATTGGAAACTGAAGTCAACAGTCTATCATCTGCAGTGGGATGATACCTGTGTGTGGGCAGAGATCGGGAGGCTGTGAGCTCAGCGGAGCTCCTAGCTTTGCCCTCCCACACGACATCCTGGGGAATCTGTGTCTCAGGTGCTTGGGAACAGTCAAGTGGAATATGAGGTCGCTCCACTGTGCTCGAGCACAGCCCTACTATGGGGAGAGCTCGACCTGGGGGGCGGTGGGGGCAAGACAACAGGACTCTGGCTTTGGGGCCAACTGAGCGGGACCAACCAACCAGCAGCACCAGCCAGAAGACAACAAAGCTAGAAGAGGGGGAAGGATGGGGGAGCCACCAACTCAGGTAAGGGAAATCAGGCTGCTACGGACCCCATCTTCTGGGAGGGACAGTCACCAGGGGCCCATCTGACTCCTGGGATCTCTCTTGGTGGTAGCAGACCTAGGACTCGCTAGGGTCTGGCCCTTCAGCAGAAGCCAGCCACAGGCCTGTATGTTGTTAGTGAGGGGAGTGAAGTTAGGGACACATTTGTCAACCCAGCCAGGGCCTGGCCCCTGAAACAATGTGCCTGGCAGCAGAAGGGAGCCCTTGTAGGCAACCTGAAAAATACTTTTTGGTACTGTCAGACAACAGCCAAGCTGGGGATCCCATCTCCATCCCCGGACACCCTCCCCCACACAGGTCCAGGGCTGCCTCTCCACATAGCCTCTGTGACATCATGAAACAGTTAAGGAAGCTGACCACTTAATTGGCTGCCTGTCCCATGACCCAGATTCTAGAATCTCCAGAGAGTATTTATGGGGCACCCCGACCATGGTCTGAGGCCCGTTTTCCCTGAGCACTTGCTGCTTGGATAGATAATGCTCCTTAGCTAGACTGGCTCCATGGCTAGTCAGAGTTCCCATGAGTCACGGGCAGCCCTGCTGATCCTATCAACTGACGGGGAGCCTGCAGCGGGGGACACCCGTGATTCCTCCCCAGATCCAACCCTGGATTCAGGGGAGGCTTTGGAGAAGAAGGGTGACCAGCCCAAGAGCCCAGATCCAGGCCTCCATGACAATCCACGCCCACAGGGCCCGAACCCAGAAATGGCCAAAGAGGAAGAGAACAATGCCATCCTTGGGCTGTCGTTCCCCAGGAAGCTCTGGAGGATTGTGGAGGATGCAGCCTTCACCTCTGTGCACTGGAACGATGAGGGAGATACAGTGGTCATCGAGGCAGATCTCTTCCAGATAGAGGTACTCCAGCGCAGAGGCATGGACCAGATCTTTGAGACAGACAGCATCAAGAGCTTCATCCGTGAACTGAACCTGTACGGGTTCAGGAAAGTCCGCCCTTCGAGTCACTCTGCAGGGAAGAAGCTCCTGGTAACATAGAAAGCCCTTTTGGGGAGACTAGACTAGATGAGCTGAGTGCTGGACGGGTTTCATTTCCCAGGAGAATGTTGTTCTCATGAGAGGGTGGTTAAAGAAAGAAGAGAAAGCAGGATCTGTTGTGTTCCACCACCCCTCTTAGACAGGATCCATGGGGGTGACTCCAGACACTGAGGGGCCACTTGATGTCAGGGAGGGCCAGTAACACCTCAAGTGAAGACGGCCCTGGGCGAGCCCTAGGAAGTGACATGCTAGGGCCTCATAAGCTGCCAGGAATGAAGAGATCTTGTCTTCATACTTAGGCATGGCCCAGACTGTTGTGGGGAGGAGGGTGGTGAGGAAGGGCTCTTCTCCCCTCTCATGCCTAAAGTGATTCATTTCCTTTCAGATCTATCGAAACTCCAATTTTCAGAGAGACAAGCCTCTGCTTCTGCAGAACATCCAGAGGAGAGGCAACCCCAGAACAACTTCTCAGCCTGCCACTGGCACAACAACAACTCCAAAGAGAAAGAAACGAGTGGTGGCAACCAGGCACTCTCCTCAATTCCACCACAACGAGTTCACCCAAAAGGCTGGCAACAAAGTCCAGAAGGGGATGCCAACTGCTCGCAGAACCCCCAGCCAGTGCTCATTTGTGTTTCCTGACCTTTGGTCTGTGGGCAGTGTAGCCAAGTGGACTGGGGGAAACCATCTCCCCAATGAGCAGGGTGGCCCCAGCAGGGCGGCTGGAGAGGGCACATCCAGCAATGCCATATCTGTGCCCTCGGCTACTGCTGAAAGGGACAGCCCAGGGAAACTGCCCGAGAGCCCCCCAGTGTACCCAGAACACGAATCGGTGATGACTTTGTACAACACCTGTTACTCCATCCTGATGGCGGGCCTTTTGGTCATGGAACCAGATGAGGCCCCTGAAGCGGAGGATGAGCAGGGAGAATCCTCAGATTATAAGTGTGTGCTCTGTGAGCAGCTCAAGAAAAAGCCCAATCCCTGAGCTGCCAGATCCCTAGGGACACTCAAAAGCACTCTCTTATAATTAAAAATAGATTTCTGGCTCTAATAAAGTCAAGCAAAACTCCTTTGGAGTAAAACAATCAAACGAGAACTACGAGTCTGTGTTCTTTCTATCTGTCCATTGTATTCACACATGGAACAGGGTGAGCTCGAAGAGGCTGGAAGCCCATGCCCCAGGCAATCTTCAGTCTTGTCCCCATGGTCCATTTTCATCTGAAACAGCAGCATTTCACAGGCTCATCCAAGGGTCTGACCCATGAGCCGAGTGCTGAGGGGAACCCAGGATGGACTGGTCCCTGGGCCTTGCCTGCTGCTCAGCAGATGGCTCAGCTGGGCTCCTGACCTCGGGTGTGTCACCTTCCATGAGTCATACACCCTGCAGCAGAAGAGGCTCCTCAAGGATTCCCCAGTGATGCCACAAGTTTCTGATCAGCAGCTGAGCGTCCCAGCTCCCTATCCAGGGGCCACCTCAAGAGGCTCACTGGAAAGCAGGGTCACCCCAGCCACTAAGTGCCTCGCAAACATATTACCCCAAAGCCAAAGACAAGTACAAGGTTTCCACAAGGTGAACACCAGCCCTTGTCACTCTGCCCTCACGGCTGTATTTAGAAGCCTATCTTTGGATGTGAGGTGGCCAGGCACTGCGTCCAAACACACATAATTTGAGAGCCAAGGAACACTTTACAGTAGGACAAGTGTCACACGCAAGGACAAACCACGGCCTGTTTCTGGCCTGCAGGCCTCTCTGCCTGCTTATGCTCAGCCCCGCCCCCGGCCTTCCCCCATCACCCCCTGGACACTGTTCCAACATTAAGAATTTGGACCAGAACAGAGAGGGAAAAACACTAACCAGTTTACTAGCAACACATTTCTCTCAACCACCCAGACTCAGCAGGGCCAAAATGAATGGCAACACCATCAATTTGTAGAGCTCAGAGCCCTGGAGTTTCTCGCTGAGTCCAGAGCAGCATCACGCAAGGGGAGTCCCTGCCCCTAGCCCCGCACCAACTGGGCACTGCAGTGCAGGGCCAATTCAGACACAACCAGATGGGCGAGTCCAGAGTGTGGTGCTGACTGCATGGTATTACCATGTGCTGGTCTCTTGGTCACTTTCCTCTCGAAAGCCCAGTCTGGACAGGCCTCCTGCCCAAAGGGGATCAGGTGCTGGGCGATGTCCACCTGGAAGATGTCCTTCCTGCCTCTTCCAGGGACGGGCTGCAGCAGCCAGCGGGGGTTGGCCAGCGCAGTCATGTACTTCTGTCGCAGGTTGGGTAGCAGGGCTTGATTCTCCAGCTCCTGCACCTGGTTGGGACCTAGGTTTTCTAGGCACACCAAAGTGCCCCCAATGACCACAAGACCTGCGTGCAATGACAGGACACAGAATGAGAACAACGTCATTCAAAGTTGCACCTTCTTGAGACTAAGACTGTATCATAGAGGGAACCTGAGGTGAACTGGGTCCTCTGGCTGAGGGCTCACCTCGGCAAAGGGAACTCGGGGCGAGGCCAAGCGAGGGAGGGAGTGAAATGAAAGGGAGAGGCCTGGTGCTCCAGGAACCCACCAGGACACGGGCAGCTTTCAGTCTGCCCGCTGCAGGCCGCAGGGACAGAGCATGAGGTCCCCAGCGGGGGCCAGCAGACATCAGGTCCCCAAGGGATTTACCAGCAGACAGGTGTTGCTGTGGGGCCTCACTCCTGGGGAGTCAGGGGACTTGCTCAGGCCCAGCTTCAGGCAATGTGGGGATGGAACCCAGGCTGGGTGCTTTACTGCTTCTCATGGTCTCTGCCAGGCACACAGACACACATGTGGGGACACACACATACACACAGACAAGTGCCATGTGCAGTCCTGGACGCGCCACTGCCTCAAGCGCAAACGGGGACTGAGGCCCAGAGTGGTGATCAGGCACCTTGTGCCACCAGTTCCCAGCCCATGGACCCTTGTTGTCCCTCTGAAGAAACCTCAGCCCCCACACCCAACCCCGGCAACCAGTTCAACAGAAAACAAACAAGTACTACCCAGCTGAGATCCAGGGCAGTGCCAGGGCCCATGTGGGCAGCAGGGGACAGGGTGTCACTTTCCCACAGTCACTCCATGGCCGAACTTTTCCCCAGCAAGGCCTGGATCTGGGTGGGGCTCATTCTGAGCCTCCGCTCCAGCAGCTCCCACTAGCCCGAGTCTTTCCAGTCCTGGTACACCATGTGAATGGCCAGGGTACAGTGCCGGTGATCATGTAGCACGGGCCACCATGGCATCTCCAGGTTCTTGACACCATTTAAAATGAAACCCACATAAGGCTGTTTGAAGAACAGATAGCCGAACTTCATCTCCCAGGGCTCCTAGGGCTGCCAGGGCCTCATGTGGCTGCAGAAACATAAAACCACAAAGTTCAGGAGTGTGATTCAGTGGCCTGCAAGCTCACAGCCCTGGGCTGGACCTCAGCCCCACGAGCCCGAGCATCCTCCAAATCTGCTGACACAGAATGCAGGGGTCAGAGAGAGCTGGCTCATTCCATTCGTCTCCACACAGTCCACTGATAGGGGGGTGGTGACCCAAAGGACCCATCCATTACATGCAGTCTGTGGGGAGGTCAACAAGGACGGTGGGACAGTGCGACAGAGGCACAAGGTGAGTTCCAAGACAGAGAGCCCTGAAACCCTGCCAGCACTGAAGAGGGAGGACAAGCCCCCTGGTTTCACAGCCCAGAGGGCTCTGGTCCTCTCCCAGCACAGACAGGCATTGTCCTGGGCTTGGCTTCCCCCACTCCCTGCCACCATCCCACCCTTCAGCTCCACAACCCCATCACTGCCCATGCTCTGCAAATCCCCCATCTTAGCCCAGGGATGCTAAGGGCATATCCATGCTAACCAATCTGGACTTGGCCCTGGGGCAGCCTGGACCTCAGATGGCCCTGCCAGGTGTCTTCCCCATGCCTTTGGGAGCCACCTTCCTCCTAGCCCTTCCCATACCACTGCCTCCACTGGCAGCAGATGCCCCGGCCCCTGCCCAGAGCCTCGAGAAAGAACCAAGGAGAACAGAAACTAATGGGATGGGTGCACTCCATGTCATTACCAGGGCCTGGGATGGCACCATTCAGGTATCACAGAATTCAGACCTCAAATAATACACTAGGTTACCATCACCTCATTCAATGGCTGAGGTGGCACTGAGGCATAGACTGCAGGGGACCTGAACACACACATCTCCATTCGCACTTCTTTCCGTGTACCTGGATGGGGGTCCCCGTTCACTGGAGGGAGCTGGAGGCAGAGGAGCAGAGCCATGAGCCTGAACCTCTGCAGGGTCTCAGCACCTCGCAAGGGGCCTCCATTTCCACATGGCTATGAGGACAGGAACAAAGTCCCAGGGGCACCCAACCCAGGGCCTTTTGGGCCTTTCCTTCATTTGGCACAGCAGAGCCACAGTTCTTACAGGCCCACAAAGTCCCACATTATCTGGCTCCTACCCTACTGGCCTGCTCTCCTCGCCCCTGGATTCACCTCCGGTAGCCATGAAGGCCGTCCTTCCATCCTTGGAACCTTCCAGTGTGTTCCTACCTCAGACCCTTTGTAGGGTGTGAGGACTCACATCGCACCTCAGTGTGACCTTACAGACAAAGGAAAGGTCTTCACAGAGCTGATGGGGGTCAAGTGAGCTTATTAGGATGGACCCTCCTCTAACAGGATGGCTGTCCCCATACAAAGGACATATTTAGAGACAGACACGAACACGGGGAAACTGGGGTGAGGAGGAAGGCGGAGCTTTCCAAGCCTAGACACACCCACCAAGGCCAGCAATGCCCTGGAAGTGAGGGGGGAGAGATAGGACAGACTCCACAGCCCTCATGAGAGCCAACGTCAGCTGACATCTCGACCTCGGCTGCCGAGCCTCCTGAACCAACACGGTTCCTAGTATGAGCCACCCGGTGCAATCCTGATGTGACTGCTGGCAAATGAAGCCAGAGGGTCAGGTGTGTCGGGACATCTCTCCACAGGGGTAAGGGGGGAGTGGGGGATGGCTTCTCCACTCCCGGCACCTCAAGCACACTCCTCCACGTCTGCATGAGCCACCTGGTGCAATCCTGATGTGACTGCTGGCAAATGAAGCCAGAGTGTCAGGTCTGTCGGGACATCTCTCCACAGGGGTAAGGGGGGAGTGGGGGATGGCTTCTCCACTCCCGGCACCTCGAGCATATTCCTCCACGTCTGCAAAATCCATGTGTCTGTTTTCACCCTTACACGGTGTCTGTTTACACCTCCCATTGTCGGGGGTCCCACAATTTACTGATGCTTCCCTCCTGATGGAAGGGAAGGGAAAACTCATTCTGCCAATATAGCCACTCCATGTGACCACACACTCACTGAAGAACCATGCAGGAAGCGGCCCAGTGCACATGGCACACACCCGAGGTGCTGACACATGCCAGCAAACGGCCTTCCACAAAGGCTTCCCCTGTTTCCACTCCACCAACCACAGGCAAGGGGGTCATGTCCTCATGCACTGCCTGGTCCCGAGCATCATCATTCGGTTGAATGTTTGCCCATGTGCTGGGTGACAAAGGGTTACACTGTTCATTGGGTCTGGCTTGGTTACAAGGCTGGCCCTTGGGACTTTGCCATTGCTATGTCTTCTACTAGGGTATGTGACTGGATTCCATGCTTGCCCAGTTTGTGCCTTTCAGTATCTCAGCAAACACAACCCCTTCCTCCTGAGAGCCTCTGAATCTCACCTGTGTGGGTGGAATCCCTGAGCAAGAAGTGGCTGCAAGCACTCCTACGGCTGGAAGCAGAAGGTGCCTGCTTGCTGGCCAGAGGAGAAAACACTCTTCTGTTTGCTTGACTGGGCATCTTCCCCTGCATGAGGACCAGAGGAACAGGGAGAAAGTCACCAGTGACAATACAGCAATCTTGGACAACAAGCCACCACCGTCTTCTCCTAACCGGGGGCCTCAGACAACGGGATGCCAGGAGGGCCCAACTCATGAGAAACACACGTGCAGGTTCCCTCAGGGTGGGTTCTGCTCATCACAGCAGCTGGCCTGTCCTCACCGGGCTGGGACAGGGACCCCACGATGTCTCAGTCTGCAGCACATAAACCCATACCCCAGGAGTGATTGTGATTTACAGCCCAGGAGACCCCGCCAAGAACAAGAGAAAATGACTCCTCCCCTCACACTGCCACTCTGGAAGGATCCGGGAGCCGCAACAGTCAGTGGGCCGCCCTCCATGGACTCCTGGTTGGGCCCCACCAGGAGGGGAACTGTGGACAAGCAGCTGAGCCCTGCAGGGTCGGGGAGGGGGGGGCAACTTCCAGCGGGAGGGTGGGGCTAGTGTTAGGTCATAGTCCAGGGGCGGGGTAAGAGGTTGGATGGCAGGTCTGGGGCATCTTCCCATGTGTCCCAGGGCATTGCTGGGATGCACATGTGGAAAGAAAGCAGTGGTGGGGAGGGGTACTGTGGCTGTAGAGGGGGCCAGAAGGTCCAGCTTGGCCTCCTGGCAGGTGCTCCTGGTCCCAGAGCCTGGAAACCCCTGCCTGGAGGTACCATCTACGCACAAGGCAGGTCCCGCCTTCCTGCAAGCAGAGCGAGTTGTGGGCACTTTGGGATGGTTGGGCTGCGGCCACCAGGCAGGACAGTGGTCCGCCACTAGGACCGAGACAGCTGACAGCACTGGCTGGCTTCAGTAGCATCGTGCCCACAAACACTGACACCTGTCATTTCCGGTGTGTATGGCTGCCATTACTCACATAGGCACGCAGTTACAAACATACACATGTACGAACAAAGGTGCATTCCCTCACCGGCCCTGTCCGCTAGGAGACAAACTAAGATCCGTCAGGCTCTGAGGCACCTGGAAGGTCTGGCAGGGAGGAGCCTCGAGACCAGCAGCCTGAAGCAGGACCCAGAGGAGGACCAGGAAGTGAGCGGCCTGGTGGAAGAGAGGGGGAGGAGGTGGGAGGAGCAGTGTGGGAGGAAGAGTGTGGGAAAGACGGAGCTGAGGTGGAGATTCTGGAGAAGGACTCAACTCAGGGCTGGGGCAGGGCGGGACTGGGACAGAAAGGGGCTAGGCTGGGGCTGGGGCGGGGTTTGGGCATGGCTCTGG
Organism: Bubalus kerabau; assembly: GCF_029407905.1. Lineage (NCBI taxonomy): Eukaryota > Metazoa > Chordata > Mammalia > Artiodactyla > Bovidae > Bubalus > Bubalus kerabau. The sequence continues at coordinate 47,631,536 of NC_073647.1, read as the reverse complement.
GTGGGGTGGAGCCACCAGAGGCAGGGCGTGGCTGACAAGGATGGAGCTGTGGGCCCAGGAAACCCACGGAGAGTGGGCCTGTCCAGCTTCATGGCAGAGGCCAGACTGTGCCCTTTTGAGTCCTTGCCATAGGTGTCCAGTCCGTGAGAATTGGCAAGAGTCAAAGTGACTGTGACCCAGTGTCTTCAGTGACTGCATCTGAGCTTCAGAGTGGACCCCAGGCGCCAGGGAAGCAGAGAGAGGCACGACCTCTGGGTAGAGCTCCCCATCTCTGGGCTGAAAACCCAGGCTGTCTCCCCTCCAAGCCACCCTGGGACTGTTGGCCCAGTGCTGAGCAACAGTCTATCTGTTTTTTTGCAGATGCGGAAGAAAATCCTCCCTGTGTTACCTGCTGCCCCTGGGACCTGCGATGTCTCAGAGAAAGGCAGCTTTGGCTTCAAAACTGTTTCCTGAACTCTACCTCTTGTCTGGGGGCTCAGCCCACCCAGGGCAACCACCTGATTCTACTCCTGACCGCTGCCCTGGCTGTGTCCCTGCCTCCCAAGTGCCTGATCACAGTAAATGCTCCTCTTCCTGTCCCCACTGCTACTAGTTCAGCTCAGGCCTCATGGCCTGGGGCCAGTGCTGTCAGCCTAGGCTGCCCCCACCAGCTTGGACCCCTCTTGTCTCTCCTCTTCCACTATCGATTCTGTCGATGTGTGTCACACCGCACACACATCTGTCCTCAACCCTGGATGGGAAGTACAGCTGAGCCCAAGCCCCAACCCATCCATGGTGCCCTGGGGGGCTTCCTGTGGTCCCAGGTCTCCTTCCTCATTTCCCAGCACTTTGGATGGCTTTGCTGGCCCTGGGCTCTGTGCAGAGTACATCTGGGACCCCACACTTCAGATCGTGCAGTTCCTGCCCCTGGACTGCTGGCTCCTCTTGTCCTGACAACCTACTGTCCTCCTTCCAAGCACAGCTGTAACATCCCTTTTCCATCTGCCCGAGTGTCACGTGCTTTCATCTGGTAGTCCTGGGGCACCCTGCATCTTCCTGTTGAAGCCTTTGCCCGGTTCTTCCATCCAGACTGTGGCTGCTGTGCACAAGTCTGGACTGCCAAGGGTCACCAAGTCCCAGGAAGGCAGGGTTGATGTCTCACTGGTTCCCATTAGCCAGGCACCCATGCGACTGCTGCCCTGGGAATGTTATTCCGAGCAGTACTTTCCCTTCTAGCATGCTCTCTCCTTGCAGAACTCTCCCGGCTATGAATTGAGGGGCAGAGGCTGCCTCCTGGATTTGAGGCTTCAGTGCTGCAGGGACCCGAGCGAATACCACACCCAATTCCCTCATGCTGGTGCCCCAGTCCTTGCCCCAAGAGTGGTTATCAGCTACCTCCATACACCCCAGAACCTCTTGGTAGTGGTCTCAGATCATGAGAGAGGATCCTGTGAATGGTAGGTAGGCTGCTGCTTTTCTTTCTGCATCCTGGTTATGAACTCGACCTTGCCCAGTGAATTGGACACCTATGATGTGTGGCTGCTGATGGAGGCAGCTGTGAGGCCCTGCTCCGTGGCATTTCTCCACACCTGTCCCATCCCTGCTGCTGGCACCAGTTCTCCTCACGTGCCCAGATGTGTAGACCGATCCACAGGGGGTGCTGCCTCCCACTCCACCTGGGTCTCTGAGGCTTGGTGAGGGTTCTACTTTGCTCCTGTTGTGCGTTTGCAGACAGTGCTGACCTGACACAGATTCTTGGTTTCCCTCATGTCCTCCTTGGCCAATGTGGTTTCCTATCTGAAATGCCTGTTGCCCATATCTCCACTGAGCTGTGTGTCCTTTCTGTGCTGAGTTGTGGGCACTTCTTTTGGGGTCTAGGCACTCATCCCGCCCTGGTGTTGGTATTGCAGATTCGTTCTCTTCTGTTTTCAGGCTAGCAATGGACTCAGTATTCGCCTGGTGTCTCGGAGCTCTAAGTGCCCCGCAGGTCACCATGTGTCTGTCAGGTCCTTCCACTGGGGGTTGCCATCCACCCCCAGGCTTGGCACCTGGGGCAAGCAATCCTCAAGGAGATGCTGCCCTGGTGTCCAGCACTCTGCCCATGAGAGAGGGCTCCTTCACCTCCATGTCAGTTCCTCGGTCCCTGCCTAGCTTTGGTTCTGGGCCTTGGACTCCCACACGCGGGACAAACCCAGGGGCAGCTGTGTAGCTCCAGGAGGTCAAGCAGACCTACTTCCCCTCTGTCCCCAGGGCAGCTCCCATTGACCACACCTCTTTGCATACAGCCCAGATGGAGGGGACAGCCTGAGAACCGGACGAGTTTCTGATTTCATCTCAGTTCTGCTGCAGTTCTTTGAGAGGACATGGCACACATATGACCTGTGGACACGGATGGCCACTCTGCTGCTGCTGCTCAGGGTACTGATTGCCTAGGGGATGGGGCACCACTCAGGGGGACCTTGGAAGCTTCTGTGAGCCTCTGTTGCTGCCCTGCTCTCATTCACATCACAGGCCTTTACATCACGTTTGACACGGAAGTGGGAGATGCTGGTTTGCATGTGTCCATCACTCCCAAGTTCTGGGGTGTATGTGCTCTTCACTGTCCTCCCTCTGGGCAGGATGGCCATGACTCAGGTGCCACGCCCACCAGCACTGGAGGGGACTTACAGACACCAGGCTGCAGCTCAAAGAATGGATCCAGCTGTTTAGTTTGCAAGTACAAGGAATAGGGAGGGCGGACTGGAGTGTGCATTGTCATCCTATACCCACGGTGAGAGGACAACAGTGAGGGAATACTCGTGCTCTGGGTGGGAGACCTGTCCAGCTATCCTTTGAGTACTAGTGTGCCCACCATGGTGACTTGGCCAAGCACAGAGTGGGTGTGAGGGGTCAGGAGCAGAGGATGCCCATGAGTTGCCCCCAGAGGTGAGCAGGTTCTTCAGTTCATGAGCGGGGCGTGTATCCCCTCTCTTTTTCTGTGCATTTCTCTTTTACTCACTGGAGTTCATGCAGGGTTTCCGTTCAGCCTTACCATCTTTTCCTTACATTGCACGTTCCCCCAGGTTCTGAAGGAATCCTCAACAGATGTCTCACTAAGCCCTGGACCTGGCTTTGGGGGATATTGCATTCCAGGCCTCCAGGTCCTCGCAGCTCAAGACCGACTGATGAATCCTGGGGACTGGCCCTGTGTCCCTTGACCATTGAGCCCCTGTGCCCAGAAATCCCA